>NC_062566.1:73216388-73529166 GCF_022837055.1 Prionailurus viverrinus
CATACAAGTATGTTTTAGGGAATGCTTTAGTGTATGTTTTTTGTGATGAGATTTGTTGTAGCACCTTGTAGATCATTAGGCAAGTATACAGTTCGTTTTGATGAGCATTCACAATGGAACAATAGGCAGCAGTTAAAGCAGCAGACTGCATATGGGTAAGGCAACAGGGATGGACCTTCAAAACCTAATGTAAAGTCGAAAAAACAAACAGTTAATTATTTTGAAATTGATTACACATTTCCGTTCTGTAAATTACAAGTACTGAATATAAATGCTTGTTTTAAAAGAACATATACCAAAAAATCGTTCCCATATTGAACGTTACAGAATGGCTTTCTGAGTGGTATGTGGGAGAGGGGACTGCAAGTAAGGAATACAGAATAAAATGAATTTTAAAAAGCCTAAGAATTGTATGACATACAATGTGATAATGATGTGCCATGAAATGAGGAGTATTATTAGTTCAATACACTGCATCTGAATTCCAACTTTAGAAGCTTATTTTAAAAATAAGATTTAAACAGAAAATCCTGAACCAAAAACCTTAAATAAATCTTAGTCACAAATATAAAGACATATTTTATAGTTAATTCTAAAGAAAGTAACCTAAAAAATATATATAAGAAGAGAAGATACAGTTTATTTTGGAGAGCTAATTACATAAAACAATAAGGAAATCCAAGAAAATAAAGACTTCATTAGCTGCTATTCATAAGAATGTGTATTACACATGCCTTTGATGGTTGAAATTCTCATAGGAATTGAAAGGAAGGGAACAACAAGAATGAGGAAATTGCCTCAGGTTTTAGATACCAAATCTAAAGATTTTGGTGACCTACTTACTGATTACGTAGGAATATAAGAGAAGTCAAAGGTAACACTGAGGTAAGAAGAAGAAAAACACTAAAGGTAGTATTGGTAAAAAGAAGGACTAAGCATTTTTCCCATTTCCCTACTTACTTATATATTTATTGCTTATCTTGCCCACAAGATTATACCATGAAGGCAGAGATCTTGTTTGTCTCTTTTTTCTCAGTAAGAAACCATCCAATCCAGGGTCCATATGTTCTGGAAATAATGTACACTTAATAACTGAGGAGTATATTTGAGATGGACAGAAATAGAGGACAGCTTTATCAAATAGCGTGGAAATTCCCTATAGGCAAGTAGCACCACAGGGTATTAGATCTAGAGCTTCTTGGTAAAACATTTGTTTCACGGACTCTTTTAAATGTGACCCAAGGCACATCGTTGTATTGGGAAGAATTGTATGGGAAGAATGTTAGGAATTGTATTGGGAAGAATGCAATGGCCAGGCAGACCCTTGTTCCTTATCTTCTCTGGCTAGGAGAAGGCATGATCTTTGTTCCTGTGATTTCTTAATACCAAATAATAACGTGAATAAAATTAGACATTGCTTTGTCATTTTAAAATTATTTTAACCTGTATACACTTAATACGGTAGATTCAGATTGCAAGCCCTATGAAATTCTAAATTTTCTATCGAAACACTCCCAAAAGGTGTGCCAGTGATATGTAATCTGTACGTATATATGAATGTGGCCCTTTCACTTACTTTGAATTAAAGTTCCTTCACAAGCACTGTTCCTCCCTGTCTATTTAAGATTGACAATGGCATTTGTCTTTACTCATGCAGAGATGCCTGATAACTCACTTCTATCACACACTCCACAGTCATGAAGTTTTAACACAATAGATCAAATCTGTCTTGGATTTCTTTTTCACTTTCCCTATGTTTGCTGCTTGGAGAAAACGGGAAAAAATGGAAAGTAGCATTAATTCATAACGTAAAATAAATTATTTTTGGATTATTATTCTGTAATAGGATATAAAAAAAACTCTCAAATACAATGACAAATTCAGCAATACATGGTTTTATGACTCTGGCCATTGCATGGTTTTGTTCCTATGGCTGTGGTTTTCCTCTGGTGTAGGCCAGATGCACAAACGCACACATGCACATACTATATCACAACATGTCTACTGGTGAGTGGCTGGGCACTGAGGTCAGAGTTTATTTTTGGATTGGAATTGAACACTATTATTCATTTACCTTCTAATCATGGTATGATACTTATCTATGCCTCATTTTATCTCAGCTATAGATATCAATAAAATACGTATAGAACTAAAATGTATTTAAAGATTAAAAGAACCTGTATAGTTCCTGACATAGAGTAAGAACTAAATAAGTGTTTTCTAATAACACATGTATGTGTGTTCTGTGCGTCTGCATATATATGCATATACATGTTTGCACACATGCAGGTGTATACATATACCTATGATATAATTGCATATTATGCATCTTTGAATAGGACAAATCTGAACTGCACTTAGGTTAAAAGTGTAACATCTCCTTCATTGTTTTTAACCACACACATCAGCTTTTCTTTATGAATTTTACTTGCAATATATGAAAGTGTAAAAATACCCATATATCATAAGCAAATAAAATATTTAGGTAAAAGATTGCTTTAGTTTCTGAGAAAAAATGCTTCAGGCTCCATATGCCTTATAACTAAGGGTTACCATATCATTCAAAGTAGGGCAGCTTAAGAGTAAAATGTGTGTGCTTTTAATAATCACTCAGGCAAACCAGGAAGAAATGTCACACTGCTCAATGAGAAGCAAACGTTTTACGTGTTCCAAGGACAAAGGCATTTAAACAAGTGGTCCCAAC
Source organism: Prionailurus viverrinus (assembly GCF_022837055.1). Classification (NCBI taxonomy): domain Eukaryota; kingdom Metazoa; phylum Chordata; class Mammalia; order Carnivora; family Felidae; genus Prionailurus; species Prionailurus viverrinus. The sequence goes on from NC_062566.1 coordinate 73,219,093, forward strand.
TCTTCTTGGTGAAATAGTGTCATCTGTTTATGCTATGTCTACAGCTCGGGCTGAAATTATAACTCAGGTAGAATTGGCCATCTTTAATTTTCAGATTATTAGTAGTAGTAGTATTATTATACATAATGCTTTGCATCTCATGGCAAATAACACTTGTTCTAAACTTTCCAGCGTTGCTAAGGGGCAGCTGCCAGGATTTAGTGTGGATCACATTGTTTGAGGCGTTTGCTCAGCTGTCTGTTGAATCCCCTGAAACTAATGCTCAGTCTATATTAATGTCTCAGTCCCGGGAAACCTCAGCCTATTCTCTCCTATAATTAATCTTGCAGGTACTGCCTTGACATTATTGGTTCACCAACAGAGCAGAACTGCCTCGGCCATCAATAATAATTCAACGCATTAGGGTGAGGCCTATGTACGGGCCACAGAGGGAGCCACATCTGAACGATCTCCTGCATTCCTATCCAGTGGATGGGAAACTCCGCAATTGAAACTAGTTGTTTTGGTGGCTCGATAATTTGTAATAGAGGGGTCTTGGTGTTACTAATTGTTTTGCTTTATGCTTTTCTCCAAATGTAGCCACTGCTTGGCACAATGGGAGTGATTGTCTGTTTACTGAATCTTAATATTGAGGCTGTTACAAATTGTCTTTCACAGATGGTGGGAGCTTTTCAGATCGAGAGAGGCAGGGAATTTATTACTCAATATTTCTGTATTACTGATTGGGACGTGAGGAGCATAGACAATCTGTCCTACTGCAGGGTTTGCCGCATGGTTTTTTTTCCCTCTGCAAAATTATGGCTGGCTCTAGACGTTTTTCTCATTTTGTATAGATAGCAGCTGTGTAATTTCAAGCAGAATGTTTGCTTTGATCCCCCTTCCTTTAATTGAAATCCACAATTATGAGATTTGTTTCTTTTATGTTTGCGAGTTTATTGGTTTAATCTACAAAATGTGCTGTCTTGCTGTCTTACACAGTTAAAGGCTACAGCACAGTTGGGACTTAAATGACAAACATTTGAAGGAGGGGCTTTCTTTTTTTCTTTATTGGTTGGCCGTGGAAAGAAACCAATAGATACCTCTCCCCTCAGATAGCAGGCTACATGACAACCGCATAAACTGTCATTCTGGAGAATTTGAAGCTACATGTCTTGTGTGTGGGTGTGTGCGTATACGTATACACACATATGAATGATTAAGCTCATTTCTAAAAATGTGTGTGTGTGTGTGTGTGTGTGTGTGTGTGTGTGTGTGTGTTTAGAACAGAAGGGTAGCCAACTGACACAGGATCATCCCTTTGATTAGAGTAACTAGTACCATTTACAAAAAGTCAGCCTTAGCACATTTTAGGGGAAAGAGAGCAAAGGATTATAAAGTAGATAGATAGATAAACAAGACTGCATGGCCTCCAAGAGCATTTCACAACAAATACCTTCACTGATTACATGTCAATATGCTCTACCCCTGGATAGGACGGTTTCCTAAACAGAAAATTTCCAGACACTTGGAGTTATTTTTGATCAAAATAAATGAAAAAAAAATTCAGGTGGAGAATTAAAAGATTCTGTTGCCAAGTTTACATCCTTCCATTCATAATCTGTCATACACCCATAACTACGTTTTTTTTTTAAACAACAATTCTTGTTAATATTTTATAAGTTTGGTAGGTACCTTTTTTTTTTCTGGTGCAGTATGGTGAATTATAATTTGGAAATCTTGTCTGTGTCTATAGCAAAGAAATCCTGTATAAACTGGTATTAGGCCAATTAGTTTGTAAGTGAATTAAACTTTCTATGCAAAACCCTCATCCCACTTCAACTAATTGAATTCATTTAACAGCGTTGATATCATTTGGGCATTTCTTTTAAATGCTCACGAATAATTAATTCACTTTGACTTCATAAACCAAGGATTTTCTCACACAACTCTTCCATTTTTTATTATTTCTTTGGAGGGGGCAAGAAAAACAAGTAATCATACGAATTTTTTTAAACTTTAGAACTGTACATTATGAACTGTATCTGCAGTTCACTGTGTTGACTCCTAATTATTACATGGCGAGGTCTAAAATCATTCAACTGTAGTATATATTCTTTATGTGTTGTCTGTGTGGGCTGCGTATTTTGAATTCAGAATATATTTGGATATTTCCTATATCCCATAGTAATAGTTGTATCCGAAGAAAAAAAATAGCCATTTAATAGACTACTGCAAAGTCCTGATATCTACTATTAGAATAACTTCTTAGTAGTTATAATTTAATTAAATTTCCAAACTTCCAGGCTCTGCCCCCTACCGCATGGGAACACAGGCTCTGTCCCCCTACTGTGGGACGTGGCTCTGTTTATTTCTGAGAACAAAGTGTGGTTAATCTGGCCAGACATCATGTTGGTGTCTTGATTCACCTTTGCTGGTAACTAAGCTGTTCGTGTTTATGACATCTATTTCCTCAGAAGTATAATTTCACTAGTGTTGCCCCAAAACATCTAAAGACATATTGATATATCTCAGGGTTTTTTTAGCTGTTGCATAATATTTTTCCAGTGAACTCCTTATAGGCATCCTGGTTGTTTCCAATGTGTTATAAGTTACAAATATGATACTAAACAAGTAATATGATAATAAACCTCCTTGTTTATAATTGAGCATGTGTATACAAGTGTATTTTAGATTGAATTTTGAGATTCATAGCTCAGTCAAGCCATATGTACACTTTAAATTTTGCTCCGTATTACCACATGTCCTTGCAAGAGTTACACAAATCTATAATTCTACAAATTATAATTTTCCCCACACCCCACTATTGCCCCACACCCTCACCAAACCTTGATTTTATAAAAGGTTTTAAAATTTTTCAATGTGAAAAATGTCCTTGCTGCTGCTGCTGCTGCTGCTTCTTCTTCTTCTTCTTCTTCTTCTTCTTCTTCTTCTTCTATTTCTTCTTCTAATTCTTCCTTTTTTTTTTTATTTTGGAACACATTTATTTCTTTGACTTTAAAACTTCTTATTTTAATCTACTGTTTTCTCCTTGATAGATTCTTATTTTATAAAAACATTATTGTCATTTCATTCTTCTATAGAATTATTCCTGGGGGCATTTTGTATTTTTCGTTCATTATATTTTACAGAATGAATTCCCAATCTGCTGCTTGCATGTTCTTTTGTTGCCTTGTCTTCTTACTGTAAAATGATTTCATACTTGCCATGATTTGCAGGCCTGCCAGGCCGAAGATGGACAGCTATTTCACTCTAATGTATTGTGGACAACTTTGTCCTTATTTTTCACATTTGAGCTACAGGTTCAAGACTGGGTTTTGAAATGTGTCCGCTTTTTCTCTACCTGAGTGTGTAGGGAATAGGCAGATGATCTCAGCTGGTATGCAGCATCGGTTAAAGGACCTGGACTCTTGTTCCCACATCTGAAATTTCATTAAAGCCCCAATATCAGACTTTGCTTCATCTTCCCACAAGGAAGTTTTATTTCCCAAGAGAAATAGCCTAGCTTTTGAATCATTTCTGTAATTTAGCATGAAGCCACTAAGGCTTTGCCTGTATCAACAAGCCACCTCAGACGTTTCCATCGCCCCATTTTGCCAGTTCCTCCCTTTCTACCTCTATTCCCCACCCCAAACCTTAGTGGAAAATAAGGATTTGGTTGAAAGGGGTATGATGTCTTATCTTGTGTGGCACAAGACAACCTGTTCATCCAAAGTTTAAGGTATTTTCTTTGTTCTCTTCATTCTGCTAGAGACATAGGTTCTGGGGGTATTTATGATGGTGTCGCATTCCAGCCAGAGACATTAAAATAATAAGCTGTAACTACTTTCCTATTTGTGATAGGAAATGAAAATTAATATTTCATGGAAATTATCAGGTATCTGTCAGGCTGCCTACATAAACCCTCATATCACCTGTCTTTAAATACGGGCATTTCTGAGATGTTTTGTACCTTTTGTTTTTCAAAATAAAGGTAAATGCCATATGCTCTCTGAGAAGCACATCCCCCATCATTTTTCTAATATAGCCTGTGTTTGAGAATTAACGCCTTCTTTGGACACTGGTTTAATTACAAGCATACTTTTTATGTTCCTTAAAAAAATCTATTGTTTTGCATCTCCTAGTAGTCATTAAGGTGAACCCAAAACTTTTCCCCTCTCATCTCTGCTTCCCACTAAAGTCCATCCTCCAACAGAATTGGACATGCCCTTGGTTAAGTGTATTGAAAACAACAATCAAAATGAAACCCACAAAGATGACTATTGCAATCAGTCAGAACTGGCTTCCAATCATGCTTTGTCATCTGCTCATTGTCTGAAAGGGAGTAGATTACTTAACCACTCTGAGAAATGTTTTAACAGTCAAAAAGGTATAATAATGTGTACTTCACAGATATTTTGTGATGAGGGAATGATATATTTTATCAAGGTAATTATAAAAACTTGAACAAGAATCACACTTTCCCATGTTTTCCACTTCTCTAAGCCCATTAATTTTTCTCAGCTATATTTCATTTTACATAAATACTAGTTTCACTTTATACAAACATTTGCATATGTACCATATAGTCTGAAATGTGCAATGCCCTTTATGTTTATAATGTTATTTTCTTTAAGAATTTAAAGAGGTACATTCTTTGCTTTTATTTTTATAATCTAGTTATGAATGAAACTTTATTTAGCTGGAAATGAATTTTGCTCTATCCACCTATGAAAAAATATCTACAATTTAATAACAAAGCAGTTTGGTAGAAGGGTGAGCTGCTCTGCCAAATATTTAAAATAATAGATATTAAGGTTGCAGACATTGACAGAATGCTGGCATTATCTGGGGCCTCAAGCATTTGGTATCCAAGCAAATGTCACTTTAAGTTATGCTTCTTAATTCTCTGAGAGTATTGCCAGGATGGGCTAATTTTTTATAGCAGATGTTAAAAGTTTATAATTTTATTACCCCAAGCTGATTTGGTTGTCATACATTTTATTTGAATCCATCTTACACTTATGTATTTGCTTCCACCAGGAAGTAACATTGGAAATTAGAATTTTCATTGTAATTTTTCTCCTTTGTATTTCAATTTTGTTTAATTTACCTGAAATTGCTTTAGAAGGCAAATTTAACTTCTTAATTATTTTTCTGTACTTTTTGTTTGTTATGCTTGTTCTACCTTTAAAAAATTCTCAAAATAGATTAAGAGTGGTACCATAAGGATTTAGCACAAAAAATAATTATAAGTGTCTTATAATTTAAAAATTGATTTTTTGAATGCTGATTTAGATGAGTTTCTTCAGTTTAGACTTTTTTCCCCCAAGGAAATAATGCATTACTTATTCTACCAATATATCTCTCTACCGTGAAAAAGTGAAACTATATCTTACAAAGTTCCAAGGAATGTTGATGGAAAATCTGGCTATAGATAACACTAGAACATTTTATGCTTTTAGTTTTGTTTTTCTCAAAAAAAAACACCCAATAAAAAGTACACAACAACTTAGCTATGGTTACTTAAAAACACACACACACCACTTGCACACAAATCTGAGTGGTATTTGCTTTTAATATGGAAATTTAAACCATTTACATTTATTGTTATGAGGGATGTTTGGTTTTGATTCTCTTATCTTTTTTATACTTTCATCCTGTAGTCTTCCTTTTGCTATTATCATTTTGTTAGGTCTTTTTTTATGTTGTCCACTGATTTTACGGTTTATATTCTTTTTATTAACTACTCTTAACATATGCAAAAATATGATTTTTAGCAAAGAACTTAGTGATATTTTCCCATGTTTCTCTTTACTTCTCAGTGTTCTATTATATTTTAGAGTTTATGACTGGATAGTTTTATTAATTTTTTAATATAACATGGTTTGTTTTTCATGACTCATACATCATATAATATTTCTACATTAATTTTACCATTAATAAAGAGCCACTCATATCCTTTTTACTTTCCCATTTATTTACCTAGGAACAAGGTATTTTGCATATACTTTACCACTAGAATATTTCCAGTTAGAACCATCATTAAATTTATTTTGTATTGCCAATTCTGATCTCTCCAACAGAATTACAAATTTTAATTCTCCTATAAGACTTGTTACATTTCTTGAAATTATTTCTGATGTCATTCACACCCTTTTCCACTTCATTCTGCTGCACATTCTCCTTTCCTTTTATTTTCTTCTCCAAGTTCTTTGAGGCCACATTTCCCACATATTTAATTATTCAACCATTTCCTAATATGTTTTTATGATAAAACATTTTCACAATCCTTTTTCTCACCAAGTAATAAAAAATCATCTAACTAATTTTGTTATCAGCACTAAATATTTTGTGTATGAGCTTATCTTTGTGGCTAATATCATTTTAGTATTTCTATTTGCATTTCCTGAAATTACAACTGCTTTTACTCACTGGCTATATTTTATAACAAACAAGATGGAAGTTTAGTATATTTCCCTTTTGTCTGGATAGACTATGAATATGAAGTTCCAGAGGTGAGAGAAAGTTCTGCTCATTTAAATATTTCTCATGCTTTCTTTTTAGATCTTGCATGTTGCCAGGTGCAACGTAGATGGTCAAAATATAATTTCAAACAAATGAGCTGATTACTTGAGGGAAGTTATTCAGTGGGAATATGAGAGGAAAAATGTCAAGTAGAGGAAGATAGAACAAATGGGTGAAATGTTAGGATAAAATAAAATAATAGGACTCATTTTAAGACCAGGTTAAGTAGAGGAGTAATATAACCATATTTATGTTTTATACAATCATTATGATTGCAAATTGACAGTACTAGAGAAGGGTGATCAGTTAGGAGGTGAGCATAACTCAGAGAAGGATTGATAAAGGACCAGACATAAAATTTAAAAACTATTTAGAATATACAGTTGTTACTACTTGCTGACTTTGTGTGTGTGTTACATGTGCATGCATGTGATAAAGGAGAGAAGAACAAAGACAATATTCACGTTTCATGTATGGCTGTTTTCTGATAGGGAATTTGGAATGCATCTTCTATTGTCATTGATACTTCCCTGAGAATCATAATAAATGACATATATGTAAAACTAGAATCTCCACGATATAATACCACTAAAATATTCCATGACTTTAACTCAACATGTGTTAGTATATTACCTGGATATCCAAGATGAATTATGCAAATGCAAGGTACCTATATGTTCAATCTCTACTCTCACTATTCATTGTCCCATTCTGAGACTTGTGCTTCTCAAATAAATATTGACATTTTGTATGAAAATAATGTAAAATGAAAGAAACTAACTCTGAATTATTGACAAAAAGTAGCTTTATAAATCTTTTTAAATTTTTTTGAGTTTTTACTTACTTCTGAGTCTTTAAATTGTTTTGTAGGAATCTTGAAGTTGTCAGCTCAGGAAGCTTTAGCCATAAATTAAAACACTTTGTCATTAAACATCTAATATCTAGTTGTGATATGGTTTCCTTTAGTCAAGTCATTTGAAAACCAACCTGATTCATTCTTCTCTTAGTTGCTCTATACTCTTGACCACTTTATTTCCACTAGATAATTACCTTATTTAGGTACACAAGAATAATATAGCTCTTTGGCATAGCATCCTTTTGTTATTGAGTTTAGATTATAGTTAACAAAGATTTCTCAGATACACCTTTACAAAAGAGAATGACATATGAAAATGTTCTGTTTTGTAGTTTTCATTATCATCTGACTGGGTTACTTTGGACAAGTCTTTTCAATCCTCAATCTTTATTCTTCTCATTAAAAAAAGGGAGCATAAGTGGTAATGGCCACTAAAGCTAAGATTCAGAGATATCAACTTGCTATTTAACTTATTTTTTGTATGGATATAAAAATTAGTGCCCTTATTTCCACATTCTATCATTTTCCAGGACATATTAAAAAATATTAGCACTGAGTCAATTCGCGTTATAAATTATTCTCTCTCTTTAAGCTGAAAGTACATAGAAAAAATTAAGCACATTTGTTGTCTTATGAATATATGAAAGATTACAACAGGAATTCATGATGCTTATCTAAACTATTCCAACCTTTCATTTGGCCCATTTGTGAAATATCTGAGCTCTACAATCAATGACAAGTGTCTCATTTTCTTTCTTGTCTCCTTTAATTCCTGTTTTATTTAATATCTCTTTAGCAGATATTGAAATATGACAGGATACTTAAGAAATAATAAAGCAATCATATTTGAAGTCAAATATAATAGCTTTCCTCAGCTCACATCCGATGATCAGAAACTCAGGGAAATTTTTATATTTTTAAACAGTTTTTTTTAGTAGTTAAAATTTGTAGGTTAAATTTACCTAAGCATACTATCATTTGTAGAAATTTAAGTCATTATTTTCAAACAGTGGATTTTACTCAAAGTCCCTATTCATGTAAATATTTAAATATTTGAAATATATACACCCAAACTATCTTCTGAAAAGCTCAGTGTCTGATACTGAACAGAGTAAGGCACACATGACATAACAATGTATAATAAAAGATGTCTAGGGGCGCCTGGGTGGCGCAGTCGGTTAAGCGTCCGACTTCAGCCAGGTCACGATCTCGCGGTCCGGGAGTTCGAGCCCCGTCGGGCTCTGGGCTGATGGCTCAGAGCCTGGAGCCTGTTTCTGATTCTGTGTCTCCCTCTCTCTCTGCCCCTCCCCCGTTCATGCTCTGTCTCTCTCTGTCCCAAAAATAAATAAAAACGTTGAAAAAAAATTAAAAAAAAAAAAAGATGTCTAAAGTTTCATCAAATAAATAAATTAAATTGTATTGAACAACTACTATTTTATGGGCATTGGGATTAAAAATGCTAAGTGAGATAACATTAATATTATCAAGTAATTAGTCAATCCATCAAGAATATTATCCTAATTTTATAATAAGTAACAACATAGCTATAAAATATATTAAGAAAAAATAGAATTAAAAGATGTACATACACTCACAACCACAGGGAATTTTGATACATCTGTCTTAACGGTTGATAGAATAAATAGAAAATAAGTAGTATAAAAAATGCGAGCATATTTTACGAATTAAACTATAGACATACATAGAACACTGCAGAATTTACATTTTTCCCCTAGTACACAGACATTTATAAATTAGATGTATAGTGAACCATAAAGGAAGCCTCAATAAAATATTAAAATCATTCAGAATATTTTCTGACTACCATAAAATGAAATTAGAATACAATAACAAAAGAAAAAATATCCCAAATATTTGGAAGTAGCAGTAGCATTTGACATAACCCATGAATCAATGAAAAAAAAATCTTAACAGAAATAGAAAGCATTCAATTGGATGATAATGAAAATAAAACATAAGAAAAGTGTGGAATGCAGCAAAAGTCATCAGGTGAGGAGATTTATAGCATTAAAATTATGTATAAAAATGTTGAAAATCAATTACTATTCATATTTAGAAGTTAGGAGTAACAAAATTAGAACAGAAATGGATGAATTATCAAATAGGTTGTTATCCAAAAAGTTATTAAAACAAATGTGTACTAGAGAAAATAGAGATAAGGTAAAAAAATTGGATATTAAAATACTAATATCATCTCTAGTAAAAGAGCTTTTATGTATTTAGTATATATGCCATTACATATCTGACACAGTATATATTATATATTCTATATTATTAACATATTTGTCTAGAGTTCAACTGAGCTGGAAGAGTTAGGTCTGAACTGCCAGGTATTAGAATTAGCCAATTAAAGCAAGAGCCAAAAATTAATAAAAGTAATGAGAGTGGGCATCCTATCTTTTTCCTGATATTAGAACAAAAGCTTTCTGAATATCACCATTGAGCATGATGTTAGCTGTGGGCATGTCATTTATTGTTTATATTGAGTGTTTTCCCTCTATGCTCAGTTTATTGAGAGTTTTTATTAGAAAAGTTGAATTTTGTCAGATGATTTTCTTCATGTATTGATATGATCACATAATTTTTGTCCTTTATTTTCTTAATGCGGTATATAACATTGACTGATTTGTGGATATTGAGCCAGCCTTGCATACCTGGAATAAACCCCACTTGATCATGGTTTATGATCCTTTTCATGTATTGCTGGATTCAGTTTGCTAATATTTTGTTGAAAAATTTTTCATCTATGTTCACCAGGAACATTGGCCTATTTTTGTTGCTTTTTGTAAATGTCTTTGTCTGGTTTTGTTATCAAGGTAACGCTGCCCTTGTAAAATGAGTGAAAACCTGGGTGCCTGGCTTGCTCAGTTGGTGGAGCCTTTGACTCTTAGTCTCAAGGTTTTTGAATTTAAGCCTCAAGTTGGATGTAGAGATTACTTAAAAAATAGTCGTAAAAAGCAATTGTTCTCTCTTCTTTTTTTATTAGGTATTAAGTCTTCTTTAAATGTTTGGTAATCACTAGTAAAGCTTCTGTTCCTGGACTTTTGTTTGTTGGAAGGTCCTTGATTATTGATGCAAGTTCCTTACTTGTAATTGGTCTTTCCTATTTCTTCATGATTCAGTCTTGGTATGTTGTATGTTTCTAGAAAGTTACTCATTTCTTCTGAGTTGTCCAATTTGTTGGTATATAATTGTTTATAGTAATCTCATGATCCTTTGTATTTCTGTGGTATCAGTTATGATGCCTTCTCTTTCATTTATAATTCTATTTATTTGAATCTTCTCTTTTTTTTTTCTTGGTGATTCTAGCTAATGGTTCGTGTAGTTTGTTTATGGATTCAAAAAACCAGCTTTTAGTTTCCATTATCTTTTCTATATTTTGAGTTGGATCTTTGTTATTTTCTTCTTTCTGCAAGTTTTAGGTTTAGTTTATTCTTCTTTTTCTAATTATGTAAGTTATAAAATTGGGTTGTTTGAGATTTTTTAGATAGATGTTTATCTAATATAGATGTTTATCTAAAAAAATCCCTCATAGAACTTCTTTAATGCATTGCATAAGTTTTGGTATATTGTCTTTCCATTTTCACTTGTCTCAAGATATCTTCTGATTTTTCTTTTGTCTTCTTCTTTGGACCATTGTTTGTTCAGGGACATGTTGTTTAACCTCAATGTATTTGTGAATTTTCCAGCTTTCTTCTTATAATTGATTTCTAGTTTATTACCATTGTGGTCAGAAAAGATGCTTGATTTGACTTAAATCTTCTCAATATTAAGATTTGTTTGTAACTCAACATGTGATTTATCCTGGGAATGTTTAGGTGTGAAAAAGAAATTTAAAAAGGCATCCAAAGTAGAAAGGAAGAAGTAAAATGGTTTCTATTTGCAGATTACATGATATTATATATAAAAAAAATTCTAAAGACTCACCAAAAGATTGTCGAACCAATAAACAATTTCAATACATTTTCAGGATACAAAATCAATATATGAAAATCAGTTGCATTTCTATACAATAATGAGCTATCAGAAAGAGAAATTAAGAAAATGATCCCAGGGGCGCCTGGGTGGCACAGTCGGTTAAGCGTCTGACTTCAGCCAGGTCACGATCTCGCGGTCCGTGAGTTCAAGCCCCGCGTCAGGCTCTGGGCTGATGGCTCAGAGCCTGGAGCCTGTTTCCGATTCTGTGTCTCCCTCTCTCTCTGCTCCTCCCCCGTTCATGCTCTGTCTCTCTCTGTCCCAAAAATAAATAAACGTTGAAAAAAAAAAAGAAAATGATCCCATTTACAATAATATAAAAAAGAATAAAATTCCAAAGAATAAATTTAACCGAGGAAGTAACAGACCTGTACATTGAAAATGATAAGACCTTGATCAAAGAAACTGAAGAAGACACAAAAATTGAAAAGATAGTCTACATTAATGGATTAGAAGAATTAATACTGTTAATATGTTCATATTACCCAAAGTGATCTACAAATTAAGTGCAATCCCTATAAAAATTCCAATGTCATTTTTTATAGAAACAGAAACAACAACAACAACAAAACAATTGTAAGTTTTGTATGGAACCACCAAAGACCACAAAAACCTGAAGCAATCTTAAAGAAGAATAAAGCTAGAGACATCACACTTCCTGATTTCAAACTATCTCACCAAGCTATAGTAGGGTATTGGCATAAAAATAGTCAAATAGATCCATGGAACAGAATAGAAAGTCCAGAACTAAACTACTATATGTATGATCAGTTAAATTTCTACAAAGCAACTGAGAAAAAAAAATGCGGAAAAGATAATCTCTTAAATAAATGGTGTTGGGAAAACTGGACAGTATATACAAAAGAATGAAAGAATAAAAGTAGATCCCTCACTAACATCATACAAAAAATCAACCCAAAAATTGAATAAAAACTTGTACATAAAACCTGAAATCATAAATCTCCTAGAAAAAGAGGGTATATGCTCCTTAAGGTCCTCGACATTGATTTTGGCAGTGATTTTTGGGGATTTCACACCATAAGCAAGGAAACAAAAGCAAAAACAATGACATGTACTACAACAAACTAAAATGCATTTGTATAGCAAGGATAACCATTAACAGCATGAAAAATCAACCTATGGAATGGGAGAAAATATTCACAAATCACATATCCACTAAGGGGTTAATATCCCAAATATACAAGGAACTCTTACAATTCAAAACCAAAAAACAAACAAAAAATCAATTAAGACAGGGGTAGAGGAAATGAATAGGCTTTTTTTTTCCAAAGAAAACATACACATGGTCAATAGATGTATGGAAAGCTGCTCAGTGTGACTAATCATCAGGGAAATGAGAATCAAAACCATAATGAGATATGACCTGACATCTTCTAGGATGACTATTATCAAAAAGACAACAAATAGCAAATCCTGGTGAGGAGGTACTGAAAAAAGGTTCATTTCTACACTGTTGGTGAGAATGTAAACTGATACAGCCACTATGCAAAACAATATGGGCTTTCCTTAAGAAATTAAAAGTAGAACCATATGATCCAGCATCCCCACTTCAGGATACATACCCAAAGCAAACAAAGTCTTTACAACAGAGAAATATTTGTACTCCCATTATTAATAGTAACATTATTCACAATGGTCAAGATATGGAAATAATTTGTCCATCCCTGAATGAATCGATGAATGTTTGAATATATACATAGCATGGAATATTTTATTCAGCCCTAAGAATGATGAAAATCCTGCCATTTTCTATGCCATAGATGAGCCTGGAGAATATTATGCTAAATGAAATAAGACAAATACCATATGATACCATTTACATGTGGAATCTCAAAAAAGAAAGAAAAGTTTGAGCTCATAGAAAAAGAGAGTAGAAAGGTGGTCGCTAGGGGTAAAGGGTTGGGGAAATATGGACAGATTGGCAAATGGCACAAACTTTCAGTTATAAGGTGAATAAGGTCTGAGGATCTAAGGTATAATGTGGTGACTCTGGTTGGTAATGCTATGCTGTATAATGGAAACAAAGATATAATGTACAGTATAGTGAATATAGACAACGATATTGTGTTTTAATCATCAAACTTGCTGAAAGACTGGACGTTAATTATTCCAGCAGCAGAAAATAAATGATTATTATGTAATTTGATAGATGTATGGCAATCTACAATATATAAATGTATCATGGGGCGCCTGGGTGGCGCAGTTGGTTAAGCGTCCGACTTCAGCCAAGTCACGATCTCGCGGTCCGTGATTTCGAGCCCCGCGTCGGGCTCTGGGCTGATGGCTCAGAGCCTGGAGCCTGTTTCCGATTCTGAGTCTCTCTCTCTCTCTGCCCCTCCCCCGTTCATGCTGTGTCTCTCTCTGTCCCAAAAATAAATAAAAACGTTGAAAAAAAATTAATAAAAAAAATGTATCAAATTAACATGTTGTACACATTAAATTTACACGTTATACGTCAGATATATTTCAATAAATAAAAAATAAAAACCAAAAATAAAATAAAAGATACTTCTTACTCTTAAAAGATCAAATATTCAATAATTTAAATAAACAGTTGAAAAAAAGATAACAGAAATTTGCTGAAAAAAAATGAGAGAATTAAACCTTTAATTATTACTGAGATGGAATAAGCAAGAGTCCAAACTTGAGAAAGCACTGACTCCTTCTGTTCCATTATCTCGTGTGGCATGGCAGATGCTTGAAGGTCAGGTGGAACAGCCACAGACATAGGGGTCATGTCACTGTTGAGGAAACTGCAAACACAATGCTCCAGCAGTTTTCTGGACCCTGATGTGGAGGCAAGGAGTGCACAGAGGGGGAGCAGTGTGAAGGAAGACTGAGTAGAAAATACAGGGTACTAAGTCTTAGTGGGGAAAAATGTCTTCAAGATTTCCCTTTTCTTCCATGTAAGGAGAGCTCTTCAGAAGCACCTGAAGAGGACTTCTGCCTGAGGGCTCAGTTAAAAAGACCTGGGAATGAAGGTTCTGGGGCTGGCAAGGTGAATATATGAGAGAGTATGACCATCCTGGGGCCTGAGACCTTGAGTGTGACTCCCTTCAGAGACCATAGTCATTAGTTGTACTCCAAGTTGAGGGCAGCTGTCCCCCATGAGATGTGTCAGGTAAAGCCTTTGTAATAGCTTATTTTCAGGCCTGAAAAATCACACCTAAATTTTTAACCAGGAGCCAGCCTCCTCAATCTTGAGTAATTTTATGCCAATTTATTTTGGAAGATTTGGGCAAATTCCTAGAAAACATAATTTACAAAAAGGACACAAATACAGTTATATATTTGATCAGTCCTGTATCTGTAAAAGAAATGTAATCCATATTTTATTTATTTTTTAATGTTTTTTAAAAATTTATTTTAGCAAGAGAGAGAGTGTGAGCAGGGAAGAGGCAAAGAAAGGTAAAGAAGTGTGACATATGAATCAAATCATGACAGTTGGAATTCACATAAGCCCTCTCCATTTCACAGAACCATTATCTAAAAGGAGTAATAAGGCCCTTCCCTATTTTAAACATCAAACTTTTGTATTAATTATTTTGAATGTCAGTTTTTCTTAATTGGCTACATTTCTAATATACTGTGTAAATTCAGTTATTTCTTTATAACTAGTTATAAACGTGTGTGTGTGTGTGTGTGTATGAAACTTTTCAGCATCTCTTGGATATAGAGATAGTCTCAATATTTGGCTATTTTTATGAAGGTATGCCATAATTGAGTGTTAATGTGTTCATTCCTGGGGCACCTGGGTGGCTCAGTCAGTTAAGCCTTCCACTCATGATTTTGGCGCAGGTCATGGTCTCACAGCTAGGAAATGGAACCTCATGTCAGGCTCTATGCGAGGAGTGGAGCCTGCTTAAGATTCTCTCTCTCCCCCTCTCTCTCTGCAACTCCTCCTCCCACATACACACACCCTGCATGCTTTCTCTCTCTCAAAATAAACAAATAAACAGACAAAATGTTAATATTTTCATTCTTTGTATGTTATTAAATAGCACAAGCCTAAGGTGAATTTATCTTGTTAAATGATAAACTGAGATACTTTAAAATGTTCAAGAGGTTTGTTGTTGTTGTTGTTGTTGTTGTTTGTTTGTTTGCTTTATCATACATCCCTTCAAATTAGGCAACACCAAACCAAAAGTGGTTAGAAGCACTCCCCAACAGGATTTAAGGGAGAGTTTTTTTATAAAGAAGACTAAGCAAAGCAAGGAAATTATTTGATTGGCTTAAGCTTAAGTGGTTGCCTTATTTGGGAAAGCCTAGTTGGTTGTTTGTGATTGGTTGTTTTTAATTTAATTTTCTTAGATTTGAGTGCATTGATTTTTGCTTAGGTTTTGGTTTGCTTATGCAGGCTGCCAAGACATTAGAGCCACCCTAGTCTAATGACCTCCTTGTTTACTAGTTTAATTACTTTAATAACCCCAATGTAGCTTGACCCAACCCCCCCCCCCCATAATCTTATACAAAAATCCATTCCAAGTGGATTACCAACATAGATATAAAAGAAAAATAAATCTCTAATGCTTCTAGAAAATGCTAAGAGAATACATTCCTAAACTGTGGTGCAGAAAGTTTTGTTTAAAAGGATACATAAAACATCATCCATAAGAAATTAATATATTGGAATGTGTTTTCATTAGAAACTTCTCCAATGACAGCATTAAAAAGAGTATACATGCCAGCTATGGACTGGTAAAAGGTATTTGCAATGCATGTAAGTGAAGAATGACTTAATCAAGTCAACAAAACCTTTCTGGATCGCAAACATAGTTATACCTGAGGTCAAATTTTACACATTTCAAAAGTTTTGAAAGAACTCTTATTTTAACTTAACTACTTCAGCTTTCCTAAAAGTAGAGCAAAAGTGAGAGTGCAGATTAAACTGTATAATGAGCAGTTAACTCAATAACTTTTAATGACCATAAAAAACGGATATGTCCAGGTCTGAAGCACAATCTCATCCAGGGTCATAAAAGTCTATTTTATGTGCTGTAAATCTCATGGGAGCTGTGAAGTATGTGTCCCCTCTCCCAGTCTGAAACCTTGTGGCTTGTCTGATTGCCCTTTACAATGAGTGAGGTTAATATCTCTTGCCTATAAAATCTCTTGCCTATTTTGTTAAGAAAAAATTGTGAAGATTTCTTTATAAAGAGAGACTGTGAACTGTATACTCACATTTACTAACATAAGATATTTACTCAATACCTTTTATTTAAAAAGAATTCAATTAAAAACAATCATATCCTAAATTTTTTATGTTCTTAGAAAGACAACTTTATTTTTTATAGTACATTTCAGGTTGAAAATTCAAGTTTAATACCATGTTGCTGTTAATGTAATTAAATATTATTCATTCTCACTAAGAATATGGGCAATGACAAGTTTCACATAACTATCTAGAATTTATTTTAAAGCCTGGACAGTTCAGTACACAATCTAGGCAATTAAGAAAGAAAAGAAACAGGATTTGTTTTACTCTAGGTAATGTCATTTGGTTCTTTATTTCACTTTGCATGTGTCGGCACTGTTTATGGAATTAAGTTAGCAAAAAATATATGAACATCTGACCCACAAAAGTCAGGTGGACAATTTTTTGTCAACCTTTTTGCTGTTAGTTAAATACAAACATTCCATTAACTGTGAAAGAAGGAAAACTCTCTAGCAGTTTTAAAGTATATATCCTAGACTGTGAGAGAAAGCTGTTTTTTGGCTATTATTTCCCATAAAATCTTTTTAACCGTTGTTTATTATAGCTACTATTTATGATAATGCTGTTGTATGCATTATTACAACCCTGTATTTTCAGTAAAATGCTCAATAAATGTGTTTTTTAAAATGCATTCTTCTCTAACTGCTTGATATAAAATGTTGCTGCCATTTTGCTGAACTGCGCAAGCACATAAACATGGCAATAATAAACGTTTTAAAATTTCTAAAGCACTGAATGGTATGAAATTAATCTGCATCATCACAACCTCTTTCATAACATTTTTTAATGAGTCAGATTCATCTACTCCATTTTGATGGCAAAAAGTGTATCATTTCTTCAAGAGATACGTCAGCACAAAAAGCAATGTGAATTTGCCCTGTGCTTCAAAGGTCTGAAAATAGGGAATGAAACTTTTCAATTTAGTACAGAATATAACTTTTTATCTACCTTGCCTTCTTCCAAGATCACAGATTCATCATTTAACCTAGAACTAGGTGTTCTAAATGGGAAAAGGGAAGCATTCTAAAATTAATGTTACAAGGTGGTATTTGTTCCAGTGAATTTAAAGCAATTCCCTTAATCAGCATATGTCCTGATTTTGCTGCTGCCAAGATGAAATGGAACAACTGAGATCCTAAGAAATAATACTATTTATCACATTACACAGAAATTTCAGGACAAGAAATATAGTCTTTAGTAAAATCCTCTAGTATACTTCAAATATAGTCGCATTACATGAGTAAAGTACCACGAGGCATAGTTAGCACTTTGCCTCTTTGGAAATACTTCTTTATTTTTCTGATATATTTTATAATTTCATCATGCTTTTCTAATGAATGAATTCCATGAGTTCTTAATAATCTGGCAAAGGCACTGAATATAACCCATTTATATCTCATTTATCAAAACTTTTCACAGAATTCATATATACCTGCAATTTATTAGGCTTCTCAGGGTTTTATGGACCCTATGAACACATTGTTTTCCAGAGATTTATTAGTACTACATGTAGCGATCATTAAGGTTTTTCACAAATATTCCAGTTCTCTCCTGTATGCTTGTAGGCGATTGACTGTAATTCCCCACTCCTTTGAACTTAATCTTGGCCATTTTCAGTTTGAGCTTTACTTGCTCTGGAAAATGCAATTTGAAATATTTGAGAACCAGATTCTATACCACCGCCCCCCTCCCCTTTTTTTTCTTTTTCATGTATAGAAGTACATATTGAAATGAAACCTGTATCAGCTTGGCTCTGTAAGTTGTTGACATATTAAGTAGAATCCCCTGAATTATACATGTAGCGTGAACCAGATATAACTATTTGCTATCTTAGAACTCTAAGAATTTTTAAGAGGGAGGAGGATTGTTATGCCACATAATTTAGGCTATCTTGGCTCATAGTGTATGCTCTTTTATCAGTCATAATGATAATATAATGATAAGAAAGTTGTATGTTTCTAAATAATGCTTTCTTTCTCCTTGGTAGCTCTAAGGGATTTAATTTTTTTTAAGAAAGTAAGATAATATTAAGTAATAATAATGTTGAGCATAAAATATATAATTGGTATTTAGGGTAAAAACCATAAGATATGATATATTTCTAAGCATATAAGTGACAACTCATGTGTCCATAGAGTAGCCCTCAAACTGTGAATTAGGAGAAAGTTCTTAAGACTGTCTCTCAGTGTGTGGATATTTTTTGTAGAGCCTTCTAATAACCTTTGTTCTCTTCTTTTCAAACCTAAAAATAAAATATTGCTAACCACAAATTAGGATCGGTCATACTTACTGATAGTTGCCAGAAGGGGGTAAGGGGAAAAACTACAAGAGTGGTCAAAAGAAATGAAAAAGAACACTGGACATGAAGCCATTTTGTTCAACAGGAAAGAGCCTCAAATATATCAATAGATATTTGGGAAATGTAGTAATAAAATAGGTAGGTTCTACAAATATCCATTTCCTGATACTAAAGCTACACTGAATTAAAGTCAACATCTTCGATTAGTACATCTTTATAGTAAGGTTTGGAATCAGGAAGTGTGAGACCTCTAACTTTTTCTTTTTAAAGACTGTTTTGGCAGTTTGGGATCACTGGGACTCCATATGAATTTTTGGATGGCATTTTCTATTTGTGAAAAAGAAAATCATTGGGATTTTTATAGGAATTACATTATATCTGTAATGGTTTAAAGGTCACTTTGGGGGGCATCTGGGTAGTTCAATCAGCTGAGTGTCCAACTCTTGATTTCAGTTCAGGTTATGATCCCAGGGTTAGGGGATCAAGTTGTGTATCAAGCTCGCACTCAGCATGGAGTCTGCTTAAGATTCTCTCTCTGTCTCTCTCTGTCTCTATGTCTCTCAGTCTCTCTCCATCTGCCCCTTTCTCTACTTGTGCTCTCTCTCTAAAATAAAGTAAATAAAAAATTAAATAAATAAATAATCACTTTGGGTAGTAATGGAATTTTGACAGTGTTAAGTTTTTCAATCCATGAACATGGGATATTATTCCATTTATTTGTGTTTTCTTTCTTCCTTCCTTCCTTCCTTCCTTTCTTTCAGAAATGTTTTGTAGCTTTCAGTGTACAAGTCTTTTGTCTTCTTGCTTAACTTAATCCATAAGTATGTTGGTTTTCTATGCTATTGTAAATGGAGCTGTTTCTTAATTTTCTTTTCTGTTTGTTTATTGTTAGTGTATGGAAATGCAAGTGATTTTTTTACCCTGCAACTGTTTTGAATTTGTTTATTTGTTCTCACAGTTTGTGTGTGTGTGTGTGTGTGTGTGTGTGTGTGTGTGTGTGTGTGTAATTTCTGGTGTTTTTTACATAGAAAAACATGCTGTCTGTGCACAGATAATTTTACTATTTCCTTTCCAATTGAATACATTTTATGTCTTTTTCTTGACTTTTTCTTGACTAATTGCTCCAGCTAGGACTTCCAGTATTATGTTGACTAAAAGTGACAAAGGTGGGTATCTTTGTCTTACTCTTGATCTTGAAGAAAATGCTTTCGGTCTTTCATCATTGAATATGATTTCAGCTGTGTTTGTTCATGTTTTTTCTTTTGGTAGTTTGCATGAAACATTTTCCCATGATTTTCTTTATAATTACAAAGCCTTATTTTAAGTTACATATCTTACAAATACTGTATTTTTTTTAAACTTAAATGTACTTTAATAATCTTTGTTTTTGTGATTGTATCTTTAGTCTTTATATAGTTAATATTATTACAGATATATTTCAGCTTAACAGTTTTCTAATTTTTTGAACTAGCACATTTATAATGCTTTATTTCTCCTTGTCTTTTTAAAATAAATCACACTATTTCATATTCCATGCTTTCCTTTATTAACTGTTATTCTAAGTATATTAGTATCAGACAATTTTACCTTCAGTAAGGGAGTTTATTCATTCTCTCCTACACAAATGCAATAGGGCTGACCAATGTTATCAAATTCGGGCTGGACCTGAATTGTGATATGATTTCTGTTTTGACAATATGCATTTTACCTCTATTTAGCCATATTCCTTATGATAATGTAATTTATGCCCTGGTGATTTCACCGTGGCCTCTAGAGCTTCTAGGCCATTAAATTTAATATTTATCACTTGGATTTCTTGAAAAAGTTCTAGAATGTCCTTGTTACCATGGCATACTTAATCATATTACCAATTTCACTCTTAAAATTGTTGAGTATCATACATATAGCTATAGCCATCCTTGTTACAGTCATTCTATTTAGTATAGTAAATAGAACTATAGGTTCTATAGTTTTTCTATAGGTTTTATAGTATATAAAACCTGGTTTCTCACGGTAGCTAAAGCCAGCATTTTAATGAGAACTGTATTTATTAATGATATACGGTATTTGTGTGTAATAACGTGTTGAAAATGAAATTCACACAGAACAGGTGGAATGTGAAGTTACATTAAAGAAAGACCTGGTATACCTTATACATAAGTGAAATTCCACTTGGGCATTTCATTTAATTTTGACAAATTCACTTATTGAAGCTGTATTATATGCCGGGAAATAGTCTATGCATTTTGCACGCACCAAGTAATTTAATTCTAATAACAAAAGTTGGCTGCATACCACTTTTATCCATGTTTTATACCTGAGAGAAATGAGTTACAGACGAGGTTAAGTCATGTGCCCAAAGTTGCAGATGGAGCAACTGGTAGATCTAGGATTTAAATTCAGGAAGACCAGTGCCAGAATCCATCATTTTAGCCACTATACTGTACAGTCTTGTCATACATATGTGTATGTGTATTTTACATATGATTGACAACGTTTTATGTATAGTTCTTGTTGCTGAGAAATATCTGATATACACAAGCGAAATCTGTAACCATGGCAACAAAGATATGTGATAGCCTGAGGCTTATACTGTGTGCTGCTTAATTTATCTTTCAAAATAGGAGATATTTTCAAATATACTACTCAGACTAATGATCTAAACATGAATTATTTTATGTTGCGAGTTCATGCTACTATTGCCATCTTCCTAATATACCATTGGAAGCAATGAGAGAGGAAGTACAAAAGAAACCTAAGGTAGATTGATCTATTGTGTTAAAGCTTCATGATTGTGGAGAATGTGATAGATGTAAGTGAGTTATCAAGCATCTCCACATGACTAAAGACAAATGTTATTTCACTCCTAAACAGACAGCATTGAGCACTTTGCTTGTGAAAGAACACTTATTTCCAAGTAACAAGAGATTAAAGTCATATATATGTAGAAATCACACTACACTAGCACTCCTATAGAGTATGTTTCAGTGGAAAAAATAAAGATGCTGGCAACCTGAATTCCCCCATGCAAATAATATATTGAGAAATTAGTTTGCTCTAGGAAAGCACTCCTTGCTCGGTGGAGAACACGTAAGTAGAGAATCTGGCATATAGTAAGCAGTGAAGATGAGAAGTCACTATGTTCTTTCCACAGTGTCTTAGGTTACATTTAAGAAACTAAGTTGACAGGAAGCTCCAGGCTCTTATGTCTAAACATAAACATCAAATAAACAACCACAGACTGACTAAAATAGCTATAGGAGCCCTAGAAACCTGCAAATAACCCACATCAACCAGGTAAACGCCCAAACAAGAAAAAGTCCTATTCAAAATGGTAGGACGCTTTGTGGCATTTTTATTCACTCTTGCCTCACTGTCCACCCCCGCCCCCTAATGCTGCATAATTGGGAGGTTCTTTGCCTTGTTCCACAAAAGGTAAAATAAAATATTTGACATATGGCTTTCTGAGGGACTGTATCTATCTTTCCTGATGGAGATCAGACAGGCAGGGCAGCATTGCTAGGATCTTGGACTGGAAGCCATAGGGGCAGTGGTGGGTGGTGTAGCACCTGACAGCTGAAGGAAGACTTCAGACCTACACATTCCTGGAGCAAGAATTATGAGCAAAAGAACATGATAGATTATTTATGTCCTGAGGAGATCCTGGGTGATACTCTTTGGAAAATTAAGGCATTTCAAAACAGCTGGAGGAAATTAGAAAAAGAAGCACACACACACTCAGGTCCAGACACGACATATGACCTGAGACGACCATAAGCCTTTACATCAGGAGATCACAAGGCTTCTGATTCTGATGACTAGTAATGGTCTTCCATACCAGATAGCATGACTGAGAGATTCTGTTGATTCTTCAAATGTCTAATTTCAACAAAAGATAATAACACATACAAAGAAATAGGGAAATATGGCCAACAAAACAAACAGTGCTGAGGAAAAACACACCAGTGATTTTAAAACAAGTTGTTTTAAGTATGCTTAAAGAGCTAAAGAAACACACGGAAAAGAACTGTGGGAAATAAAATAACTCATGAACAAAACAAGAATGTCAACATAAGAGACAGAAATTAAATAAAAAGGTCAATTCACAAAGAAGATATTTACCATATACGCATGAAAAATTATAATCCAACACCAGA
Source organism: Prionailurus viverrinus (assembly GCF_022837055.1). Taxonomy (NCBI): domain Eukaryota; kingdom Metazoa; phylum Chordata; class Mammalia; order Carnivora; family Felidae; genus Prionailurus; species Prionailurus viverrinus. The sequence goes on from NC_062566.1 coordinate 73,242,141, forward strand.
GATCCAAGATACATGAAATGAATGTTAACAGAATAAAGGGAGGGGAAAAAAAACAAAACAAAACAGCTCTACCACAATAGTAGGAAATTTCACTTAATGTTCCACTTTCCATAAAGGGTAGAATAATCAGACAGATGATCAATATGGAAATAGAGCACTTGAACAATGCTGCAGATTTCTTGTACCTACCATATGTATACAAATCACTCCATTCAACAACAGCAGAATACACATTTTCCTCAAGTGTACATGGAGTATCCTCCCTGATTGACAATATGTTAGGCCACAAGACAAGTCTTTAGAAAAGAGGGAGAGGGAGAGAGAGAGGAAGAGAGAGAGAGAGAGAGAGAGAGAGAAAGAAACTAAGTTAAGTAAATAGCTTAGAAATTTCTAAGGGCAATATGAAGAGATCACCTAATTTCTCTGCAGAAAACAAGAAACTCTGGTATGCAATTTTCTAGATCAATGATTTAAGGGTATTTGAAATATATGATAAACGGGAGTTACAAGTATGAAAAGAATTACTTCTTAAAAATTGTTACAACTTTGTGTAAGAAAATGAATCTTATCCTGCTCCCACCGGATCATTAGATTCTTGGCTGTGGGGATAAACATCTGTAGTTGCCAGAGGTGAAAGAGTCAATTCAAAATGGAGGATAAAAACCAGTGTCCCACATCAGGACTGGAAAAACATTTTCTAGTCCATTTTGGAGTGTTTGGAAGACCAGCCATAAATCTACTTGGAAGAATCTGGAAGCGAGAAATCTATAGGACTAAGGTAATGTCTTCACACATCCCTGGCTAACTGATAAACTATTTTTATGTTCAGGAGACTCAAGAGAGCACAGCAAAATATGACCCAAGGGACACTTAAGAACTGGCTGCAAGTCTGTTCTTCAATCAGAAGATATCATCTTCAATCAAAACTTAAAGCATGTGATCACAACATTTGCCAAACTATTGGTTGACCGCTAAACTATGCAAACAAAAGTCCCTAGAAACCAGGCTAAAAAAAATGTAAATTACATTTATAAAATCTGATGATAAATATCAGCTTTGGGGAAACAATGTAGAAGAAGGAAATACCACAATTTAAATCTAGCCAAGTTAGCAAACATACAATAGCAACAACAACAAAAACCCTCAAAAATAAAATAAATCCCATTCCAGAGTTGCTTGATAAAATGTTATCTAAAATATATGATTTTCAACCAAAAATAATAGATATACAAGACAAAGATAATTGTTAACTTGGCCCACACTCAAGATTAAAAAGTATTTAATAAAAACTGACGTTTAGTGGGATCAGATATTGGATTTAGAAGAAAAAGACTTTGGGAGCACCTGGATGGCTCAGTTGGTTAAACGTCCAACTTCAGCTCAGGTCATGATCTCGCAGTCTGTGAGTTCAAGTCCCACGTCAGGCTCTGTGCTGACAGCTCAGAGCCTGGAGTCTGCTTCAGATTCTGTGTCTCCCTCTCTCTCTGCCCCCTCCCCCATTCATGCGGTGCACGCACGCGCTCTTTCATAAATAAACATTAAACAAAAAGAAAAAGACTTTGAAACAGTTATAAATATATTCAAAGAATTGAAGTAAACTATGATTTAAAAATTAAGACAACATGTGAACAATGATTCAACAAATAAGGGGTACGAACAGAGTAAAAGAAATTAATCACAAATAAACCAAAGGAAAAGCTGAGGGTGGAAAAGAATAGTAACTAAAGTGAAAAACTCACCAAAAAATCCTCAACGCAATTTTGTGATGGTGAAAGAAAGAACCAATTAACTTAATACAGACTAATGAAAAAATTCCAATAAATAGAAAAAAGAATCCTCAAGGAGAAATGAACGGAGTCATGATAGAAGGAAACAGTACAATATACCTGTCGTGGGAGCAGTAGGAAATTAGAGAGAGAAATGAGAAAAAGAAATATCTGAAGGAAAAGGAAGAGGAGGAAGACCAAGCATCACATGATGTCATTTACATGGAGCTGGAGCCAAAGTTGATGGACTCAAGCCATGGCCTCACTCACCACCCTCCAGCCAGCAATGCAAATGAGCCAAGTTAGTGGTGGATATTCCAATCCATTCCTTCCCCACCTGACCCTGCACGAAGCCAAGACCAGGTATTCCCCACAAGCCCTGCCCAAGCTGAAGATCTGTAAGCAAAACAGATGATTTTTGTTTTCAACTGCTGTAGTTTTAAGGTGGTTTGTTACACAGTAATACATAACTGAAACAATGTGCATAATATTTTAATTTATAAATCATCCAGTAATATGTTTTATGATAAATAAATAGACATATAGCAATTTGGGCCTTTCGAGTTTAGAAGAGGCTTATAATCGGCAATGGTCAGGTTAACAGTGATAAATACACACTCTAATAATGAGCATAAACTTGCATGCCTCAAGGAATGCAGTTCATTGCTGCATGGGCAGTTGAATTACAGAGAGGTAGTTTGTGAATGTTATGGCATTGCAATTTATTTAAAAAAAAGTTTTTTACATTTTTATTTATTTTTGAGAGACAGAGAGAGACAGACTTCCCTACATAGTTTCAAAAAGAAAGTAAAATACTACATTAAAATATTTTATTAAACTTATTTACATTCTGTGTTTTAATGCTTTACAGAATTTGATGTTTATGAATCAAATGACACATATCCACAGTTATAATCCTTGTATTATACCCATAGTGCATAATATTACTACTTACATTTAAATTGCAATGTCATAGGGGCGCCTGGGTGGCTCAGTCAGTTAAGCGTCTGTCTTCAGCTCAGGTCATGATCTCACGGTTTGTGGGTTCGAGCCCTGCATCGGGCCCTGTGCTGACAGCTCAGAGCCTGGAGCCTGTTTCAGATTCTGCGTCTCATTCTCTCTCTGCCCCTCCCCAACATGTGCTCTGGTAGAAGAAATGTTAAAGAGGTTAATTCATGCATCTTTGTGAAGGAAGGTGGGCTTTATCTGTATTGCCCAAGACAGATGTGGTTACACTACCCTTTACAAGCTCTTAACAATTTGGAGGCTGCCCAGAGAAGAAAAAATGTTAATTAAGAAAGGGAGCACAGACTCAAAAAATGGCCAGTGGTGGGAGTTGTGAAGAAGAATGGCATCTGACAAACAATTCCCAGTATAGGCAGAAATTTATCATTTCTGTTTTGTTTACTATTTGGCAATTTGATGTGACTTTATTTTCTCAACCTACGTCTCATTAGATCTAGTCACTAAAAGGCTTTGTGGGAGTGCTGGTTTTTTGAAGAGGGGAAACTGAGAGAAAGTGATTTCAAAGACATGGAGTGAATTTTATATATGATAGGAGTCATGTTACAGATGAATTTGTGTCCCATCCCCAAATTCATAAGTGGAAGACTTAACCCCCAAAATGTCTGTATTTGGAGTCAGAGCCTTTCAAGAAGCAATTAAGCTTAAATGAGATTTTAAGTAAGGGGCCGCAATCCAATACAGACTGGTGTTATTATAAGAGGAAGAGACATCAGAGCTCTTTGTCTCTCTTCCTGTCTCTATCTTTCCCTCTCTGCATACACACAAAGGAAAGGCCATGTGAAGACACAGCAAAGATAGATAGATGATCATCTTCAAGCCTAGAAGAGAGGCCTCACCAAAAACCAACCCTACTGGCCCCTTGATCTTGGACTTCCAGCTTTCATAACTATGAGAAAATAACTGTTTGTTGTTTAAGTCCCCAAATCTGTGATATTTTGTTTTGGCTGCCCTAGCAGACTCAAACAAGGCAGTAGCAGGGGCATGAGAACAACCGTCTAAAGTAATATATAAGTAGGATCAATAGTTTGGTGGAAACTGAAAATTTAAGTAAGAGGTAATTTTGAAAATGAGTTCACAGTAACTTAAACTTCAGGAGTGCATTAGACTTCCCAGAAAATAGTATAGAGGATTTAGCCAATTTCACTGAACTCATGTGATACTTAGAATTATTTTAGATGATTTCTTTGGTATATCCTGGGTTATTCTATTAGAACACCATGAGGAGTAAGAGTAGCATTAAATTTCCTGACACAATATGGTTTATTTGTTTTGTTTCTGTTTTATTTTGTTCCATTCCAAAACTCTATTCCAATGAATACCTGTTCCTATGTCTATCTTGTTTATGGTTTTCATCTGAAACACAGCGGTAATACCCATAAGACTTGTTTTATGTATTGGACAGTTTCAACTATACCTTTCAATATGGAATCTTTGTGCATTCAATTTGATTGGAGATTGACATAATTTGGATGTTAGGGTGAAGGATGTTCAGAGTTATCTGCCTTCAGTTTAATGAATTTTATTGTCTAAGGTATGAAAATTAAGGGCTGTGCATCTCTTTCAACTGCATAATTGAGTAAGAAAAGTGATCCTAGCTTTTAGACAGTGAGTGCCTCAAGAAGTTTACATCTTATAACTTCAGATTATAAAGAGATTAGCAATGCTTTTGTGTGACTAAGCAAAATAAAAAAAAAAACTCTTCACTAAGACTGTTAATCAAATTACTTGACAGCAGAAGGAAAGCAGATTTGGGGAATTGATTAACAGATTTTGCCAAATATAAAATCAGAAATCTGCCTAAAATCCTATTTAATGAAATTTAACATGCTATATTTTCATTGTTGCATAATATTTTTTAAGTAAAAAACATTTAAATCACGTACTTTACAGAGTACGTGAAATTAATGTTTGTGGCTTTTCTATGTCCATGCGTATATAAACTTTAAAAATTATTGTCTAAAACATATGGTATATTAAAGACTAATACATCTGTAAGTTTAACATTTAAAGTAATTACTTTCCATATCATCAAAATGTGCCCGAATTTCTATATGTACATATAGTTTCACTAGATGAATAATGAATTAATTTAAATATTCTCCCACTTGACATATTATAAATAATAATGCAGCTAACATATTTATGATGAAATACCTATCTGCATTTCTCTCGAACTATATATTAGATGCAAATAACTTTTTATCTATTGATAGTTCTTCCTGTACAGAAATATGTTCAATGCTACTCTTCATCCATCCTAATATAATTAAAAACAATAATAATAATAATAACTAAGTTTGTTACCTAGAGGGTTTTTGTTTTTGTTTTTGTTTTTAATTGATTCTTGTCCAGCAGACTATTGTGTAAACAGAGTAGTCATAAGTAATGTAAATATAAATTATCTTAAAGAGATTTTTTTGGATGAAGGCCTGTGATGAAAATAAAAGGCATCAAGAAAGAGCTATCTTATGCTATTCTGAGAAGGTCATTTCCAACATTAAAAAAAAAATCAGCAATCTTAAAAGAAATATGTAATAAGAATTTACAGTGAATGTAAATGTTTATAATTTAAGAGTACACCTAACATAGTGTTCTTCTTAAAATATACTAAAGGTCGAATTGTATTGATTTTATTAATAATTACCAGTGAGGGGCACCTGGGTGGCTCTGTTGGTTAAGCGTCCGACTTCAGCTCAGGTCATGATCTTGTGGTTTGTGAGTTCGAGCCCTGCATGGGGCTCTGTGCTGACAGCTCAGAGCATGGAGCCTGCTTCAGATTCTGTGTCTCCCTGTCTCTTGGCCCCTCCCCTGCTCATGCTCTGTCTCTCTCTCTTAATAATAAACAAATGTTATAAAATTAAAAATAAAATAAAAATAATTACCAGTGAAATAAATTGATAATAATTCTAAAACAAATAATGTGTATTAAATAAACGCTTTTTAAAAAGAATTTCACATCGACAGTATTTTACTGAAATTGTAACAAACTTCAAATTATGAACAAGCTTCTCATTGCACATTCACCTTTATGTATTTTTCATGGCATCTTTCAATAGATTTTAATTAAAAGAACTGTGATACATACACGGATACATACATGTATCAAAGAACTACAAAGTATACAAAGAGAAAACAGCCAAAGATGTGATCAGACAGCATTTTAAAAATCATTTATGCTTGACTAATTAGCGTAAAAATAAGTCAAGATACTTAAAGTAGCATGCACAAAATGAATATCAAAAGGTATTTTGTATATCAATAAGTGCCTATAACACATTGAAAATAATTTCATAAATCCAAAAAGGATCAGTAAACAAAATGCCATTTGTAGTCATAGCATCTCTTTTTAAACGCAATTTATGTGCTTTGAATAAAATTACTTTCATCAATAAATGATAAAAGCTTCATAAAGGAAATATCTAAAAATAACATTGAAATTAAAGACTTGGAAATTTCTTTCATCTAAATGTTATTTTCTCCTGTAATATAAATCAAAAAAAAAAACCTACAAATTGAAGAGCACCTGAAATAACTTCAAATATCTTTTTTAGGAGAATTGATTCATGATGCATACCATGCAGACCTCTGAGCTACTTCAAAATCAAGATTAAATTTTCAAAGACATTTTCTTCGAAACTGAAAAAAAGTCAGTTGCCTGTCAAATGATTTTTTACAGCTTCCATTTTATGTCAGCTGACCCTTCATGAATATCTACATTTCATGCTGTGTAAATAGAACCTCTTGTACTATTTTTCTCAAAATTGTCTGCATCAGTCCAATCTGGAATCCTAGCGACAGACCACTTTGCTATGTGCTATTTCTCTTTTTGAGCAAATAGCTTCTAATTGTCAGATTGCAGAGATTCAGAAATGAATGTCACCGAAGGCTTGATACCAGCCCATTTAGTGCCCTGGATTATAATCTTCTCCCTCCAGAATCTTAATGAAAGCCTTCTTATTAAATCACTTAAACATAGATTTTAATGATTCAATTTACTTTTTTTTCACTTACAAAACAGTATGCAACTATCATGGTAACATATTCTGACAAGCTCCACAGAGCAAAACTATGTGAATGTTCACTCTCTTTAACTGATACATTCTTTGTTTTAGACACCACCACAGACCATGGTTAACAATTTAGCTCGTGTTAACTTGGTTCTTTTTCTATGTATTTGATGAACATCATTATATACATAAACCTCCACAAATAAACATTTTATTTATAGAAGTCTGTATCATTCCATATTTTTTCTGACTGGTATTTTTTACTTAATAATATCCCTTTGAGATTTTTTTCATACCTGTAGTACTTGGCACAAAATGTATATTCAATATTGTTACCTTATTTTCTCATGTAAACATTTGTTTTTTCTCTTTGACAGACTTTTAAAAATGCATTTACATTTTTATTTAGGAACAATCAGAAAATTTGAAGTATCATTTTGACCAAGGTAAACGTGTATTAGCAGTTTGGCCCTGCTACCTCCCTTATCCAAATCCACAGATACAAAATCTAGGCAATGTGCAATTTGCATCTTGGAAACAGCAGCATTCCCACAGGGGACCTCGTGAGGCCTGGGGACTCAGCGCAAAGCGGGCAGCCCACTCCTCAGCCTTGCACAGCCATGGTCCAAAGGCAATGATAGAGTTTTTCAAGTATAATTGTGTGGATGAAAGCTATGTATGCAAGAGTACCATGAAACTTGTGACAGATTGTGACATTTGTTAAATAATTATTAGTATATTTTCCCATTGACATTCCTGACTACAGAATATTTATTTTGTTGATCTCAGTGTTATCTGTTTGTGGAGTAGGGTATGTTTTGTGAATGGGAGTTACAAATTTTCCTAGAAGATTAGGAGAAAAAAAAATCTAACTGTCAAAAATAGGATTATGCAGTAATATGAAAGCTTTGAAACCCAGGTAGTTTCTCAATATAAGACTTTGCTAATTATTTTAATGCACATGTATCATTCTCCAGCTCAAGGAAGTAGTACCACTTTGTAAAGTAGACAAGATTCAGCTTTCATCTTCTGCAACAATGTCTTGAAGGGTGGTGTTCTACAGTAAAAGGATGCAATATAAGAGACATAAAAGGAAAGCCAAATACATTTCCAGCTGCAGGAGTTGCAGAGCCCCTAAAGCTGATCAGGTAACTGAGAGTCAGATTGAGAGTAGAGCTTTGAAGGACTAATATGGGACAAATAAATCAAAGAAAATTTGACAGCAAATGTTCAGATAGAAGGAGGTCCTATAATTTAGTGTCTTAATGTTTCTTAGCCCCCGTTAGTTTCCTTGAAGAATGGAATTGAACCAGAAAGCTGAAAGTGCATCTGGGAACTTGTCAAAGGAGAGCATTCTGACAGGGTCTCCTTTGCTTTGCCCTGAAGGCTGTATTATAGACTGACCTGTCTGGGACCAAATAAGTCACAGCACATTTTTCAAATGTTTACAGTACTGCAAGGGCCTGGGATGTCATGGAGTTAGCCTGAGACTCTCACCCAGGCTCTGACCAGGACAGGGTCACAAGTTACACCCTTTGCAAAATTCTGTCTTGAATGCAACAATGCAAGCAGAGGGAATATAAGAGATATTGCCCCATAGAATATGAGTAGGATTAGATAGCATTAGATTAGAGGGGATTAGATGTTTTGTTTTGGTTTTTCCCTCCCTAGATATTATTTATTCATTTTATATTTTGCTTTAAAAAAATTTTTTTTACATTTATTTATTTTTGAGAGACAAAAAGAGACAGAGCATAAGTTGGGGAGGGGCGGAGAGAGAGAGGGAGACACAGAATCTGAAGCAGGCTCCAGGCTCTGAGCTGTCAGCACAGCGCCCCATGCAGGGCTCAAACTCATGAACCGTGAGGTCATGACCTGAGCCAAAGTCAGACGCTTAACTGAGTGAGCCACCCAGGTGCCCCTCTTTTATATTTTGCTTTAATTAATTTCCTCAAAACCAGAAAAATACAAAATGGAGATGTAGCAACTTTTCATCCAGAAGTGATTTTACAGATTAAAATGTCTCTCTAAAATTATTTTAAATAATAAAATAATATGTTATTATTAATTTTATCTATTTTAAATTATTATAATTATTATAATAACATAACTTAGTAATAACTGTTCCTAAAATTTTTTTTAAGGTTTATTCATTTTTCAGAGACAGAGCGTGAGCGGGGTAGGGGCTGAGAGAGGGAGACACAGAGTCTGAAACAGGCTCCAGGCTCCAAGCTGTCAGCACAGAGCCCCATGTGGGGCCCAACTCACAGACGGCCAGATCATGACCTAAGCCGAAGTGGGGCACTCAACTGACTGAGCCACCCAGGCGCCCCAATAATAAATGTTCTTTTAATAATTGAATTGAATACATTGTTAGCCAAATGGATACTTAGTTAAGTTTTCCAGCTAGCCAGCAAGCTGAAGGCTTAAGAGAAAGGTCAAATTGTTGAAAAAAAAAACAGTAAGATTTAAAATTTTCTTTCCAGGTCCAAATTGCAGCATGAGCGAATCTAGCTAAGAAGCTCTTCTCTTTTTTTTTTTTTTTTTCAAGTTTGCTAAGAAATGTTTCGTTGTTGTTCTTCCAGTTGTTTTATTTTTATTCAGGAATGGGTTTGGGGTTTTGCAAATGCTTGTGTATAGCGTTTTGGAGATAAAATATATTTTGTCTGTTCTCACTCATCATTTTACGTTTGGTCAACATTTCCTCAAATTGCTTCACTCACTACAATGAAGGAATGTAGATACTCAGCGCTCCATGAAGAAACGATTCCAGGGAGAGGGAAACTAGTTAAAAGGAAGATGGATAAGAAAATGATACTGGCGGGGATAAATGGTTTCCTTGAGGTCCCATGACTTTGATTCATCCAGGACTTACTGTATTTGGTAGAAAAGTGTGACTGTTCCAGCAAGGGGCAGTGCTAATTGCTCTTCCAAATCCTATTCCTGAGATCTTTTAAAGTGATCTTTGTTTAATGAAAATGTAGTGGCTAAACAAAAATCACAGTAGTTCTTTCCTATTCTATATACATTAGTAATATTACATTATAAGTTATATACACATTATGTGTATGTGTGTATAATAATTGGCTCCATAGTCTGTATTGTTTTCCAGACATATTCTCCCACATTTTAAAGGACAAATAACCCTATAGTAAATAACTAACCAGATGTTTTTAACTTTGAGTCTGCAATAACACTAATATCCAAAATTGAGCAAGAAAAACGACAAGGGAAAATTATTTGGTTAATTTCACTTGGAGTTCTGGGTTTAATGACATACTTTCCATCATTACTCTCCTTGATATATTCAACACTAGTTTCTTAATTTAAAAAAATAATAAATGTTTATTGAGTCTACCTGGCTATATATATTTTATATCCATTACTTTCCCCCCCCACACACACACACCTATAAGACAGGGATCATTATTAGATCATTTTACAGGTGAGGAGGCATAAACATCTTAAGATTTAGTGGCCACAATTCTTGGATTTTCTGTTTTGTTTTTTCAGGTTTTTTTTCCTCTTTACATTTCAGTTTTGGAAATTTCCATTGACATATCCTCAAGCTTAGTGATTCTTTCTTTAGTTACATCTAGTCCACTAATGAGCCCATCAAAGGCATTCTTCATTTATGTTGCAGTGTTTTTGATATGTAGCATTTCTTTTTGATCCTTTCTTCAAGTTTCTAACTCTCTGCTTACATTGCCCATTTGCCTACTTTATCCCTTAGAGACCTTAGCATATTAATCATAGCTGTTTTAAATTCCTGGTCTGAAAATTTCCACATCCCCATCATATCTAAGTCTGGTTTCAATGCTTGATGTGTCTCTTTGAACTATTTTTTTGTTTGTTTGTTTGTTTGTTTTGGGTTTTTTTTTTTGCCTTTTAGTACGCCTTGATAGTCAGACATGATGCTCTGGATAAAAATAACTGTGGTGAGTAGGCTTTTAGCAATGTGGTGGTAATGCATGGGGGAGGGGAAGCATTCTGTAGTCCAATGATTATGTCTCAGTCTTTTAATGAGCCTTGTCAACTTCACAAGTGCTTCTCAGGTTTTCTTTTCTTTTCTTTTCTTTTTTTTTATGTTGGAACAAGATGGCTAGAGTGAACTGGGGTTGATTGTTTCCCTCACTCTAGGTTGGTTAGGCTCTGAAAGAACTCCAGTACTTTGGCTCTGGTAAAATGTTTTCTCCCAAGGGCAGACCTTGTTAAAGAGAAAATAATACTCTGGCATATTTCAAAATAGTATTCTTTCTCCTTTCCCTGCCAGAAGCACAAAGGAATTTTTCTCCAATGTTCACTGTGAGAATCGGGTCAATCTCTTGAAGGAGCAACTTAACAAAAGCTTGGAGCCCTCCATGCCTGGGTTGCCCTGAAGTTTTTCCTTCTCCAACTTGTTTACACTGAACCTCCAACAATTTGTCAATTACAGTTTAGGTTTTCCTACTCCACACTGGTGTTCATGAATGTTTTTGCTTGTGGATGTATGAGTTAGTAAGTTGCAATTCTTTGTATTCACCTACCTGTCTCTCCAGCAGATAGCCCCATGACATCAATTCTCTGAAGTATCTATCAAGAGTTGTTGATTTCTTCAGTGTGTGCAGCTTTTTACTGTTAGAACAGAATAGTGACCTCAAGCTCTTTACCTGCTGGACTATTAGCTGAAAGTCCCTCACACAAATTTTTAAAGTTGAAATGTATTTAAAAATACATTTTTTAAAACCATGAAGACATAATAATGAAAAGTATTAAGAATGACATCAAGATACTATTCTTATCTTACAATTCCCACTCTCCCTGCCTGTTGTAAATTAAGTTCCATCTCAGACAAATTCACTGATGAGTTCTTTCAAACTTTCAAGAAAGACCTAATGCCTATGCTAACTGTCCTCCAGAGCCTAGAGAAAGTACCTTGTCTTCTTAATACATTTGACCAAATAGTAGCTGGTAACACTAATACAAATGTGGGTGGGGGGTGGGGAAGGAGATGGTCATAATTTTTAAGTGAAATTTTAAAAATTCTTGAGCTACAGGATGGGTTATATTCTTTGTTCAGCGCTTCTGTTGTTAGTGAGCCAGAAAATGAGATAGGGAGGAGCAGCAAATAGGTGTCATGCCCTTTTCCTTTAAAATTGACTAATTTGAACAATCCCCAAATGCATGCCCCTGTCTGCTTGTGGCCATTGTAGTGAAAATTTAACAGTATCAGGCAAGCTGGTATAATCAGGAGTAGGAACAGCAGAGTTGGAGAACCCACTTGCCTTTTCAGTTTCTCCTCAATTATCGTTGTTTTAATGCTCCAAGATAGACTCCCAGGTAAATGATTGTGGTTTTCTCTTGTACTTTCTTAACACCTAGATCTTTTTTGATGAGAATTAATCGTCTAGAGAGATTAAATTGATCTCTACAAAAAATTTCTTCCTCATCCCATTCTGGGCCCTTTGGAAGAGAAGAATGTGGGTTCAAGCAGGATATTTCCCATCTCTCATATCCTACCAAGATTCCCATCCAAGCAGAGTTCACTGGACGGGAATCTATAGCACATTCTAGATAAAAGGATGAGCATAGAGTCAGTCTGGCAGTCTTCCAGTCTTAGCTCTACAGCTTGCTGATGCTAGGACCTAAAGTTTGTTAATTACTGCTATGCACTCTCTCAGGTCTAATATCATTTCCTCAGGAAAGCGTTCTGTCATATCTCATCATAGTAGTAGTTTAATTATTGCATTTTAGGTGTATTGAACTTTTGTGACTCTTTGAAAAAGTCCTCCTTCCTCTCTTCAACTATAAAATCATGAGAGTAGAGACTGAGTTCAGTTTATAAACATAATATCATCAACTAGCAGAGAAACTAACCAGGGGTAGACACTCAGTAAATAGGTGTTGAGTAAGTGAACGTATTACACCATAGCTTTAAAATTTTGTTTGCACATAGACTCTTATCAGCAATACTGTTGTGTTGAATTTATTTGATAGATGATGTATTAACATTGATGTGAACGTAACTCAATAAAAACTGATGTGGATCTATGTGATTTTATTTGAAATAATTTCCCGATGATAAAAATGAGAGTTAATGGCTTTTTTGATGCATGTTAACTGTATTTTAAATGACAAAAACTGAATATGTAGAGAGGATACTGTAAACTGAGAAAGTAAATATAGTTATTGACATAGATATAGTGACAATTATTTTTAGAGGAGCACAATAGCTGTTACTTTCCCTGTTTGAGGTAAAGAAACTTTGAAATTAGATAAAACACAGAGATAAAAAATTACTTTAACCATTGAATGATTTACAAGGAATTCATAATCTCTATTATTACTGATTTTAGCAAAAAATTTTTTTTTGAGTATTGACTTACTCTTGTTAAAAATACGTTATATATTTCATTCTAGAAATTTTGCATATGTGTCTTTACACCATAAATTATGATCATGGTTAATTTTTTCCATTATAGCACCACTAAAACTTGATGCATAGTTGAAATTTGTTTGAATGGCTACATTTTATATTATGATATTTAAACAAATTGGATCCTCACTCCATAATACAATAGTATCTTTTTTGTTACATTCTATCGTGTATATTTATATTTTAATGACATTCCATTGAGTAAATTTGACACTTGAGGATCAAACTTTACACATTTATTCTCTGGCTTGTTATATCCATGGAACAATGTCAATATGTCTGAGATAAGATATCCCACGATATTGTAATTTTGTACAGAAGAGAAATCTGCTTAGAAAAATATGACCTTTACATTTTGATTGCAGTAATATATTCAGGAAAAAATTGACCAAAATTTAATTCCTCTATAGATGTCAAGCTTGAGAGTTCTTTTCATAGTTTAATTTCACCACTTAATTGTACCAAAAGAATGTTTTATGTTATTTCTGTGTTAAAGTTTTTGTTAACAACCCATTTAAAATGGAAAAAAAAAACAGTATTCATTAATCTATATTTATCTAGCTACAATAGCTTTAGGCTATTTGTGAATTTGTATGTTACTTCTATAAACATACAAATGGCCAAATCATTGATGCAGGCTTTAATACTAACAAATGATTAAAATGAAGCAGAGAGCACAAATACCGTTTATAACAGGAGAAAAGAGTACTGTTGGAAAAACTTCCCTTTTGGAACTTTCATTTAGGATATCAAACAATCCTTGTGCTTTGTAATCATAAAGTTCGTAACAAATTCATTATATCATGAATTTGATATATGAGGAATGTTACATATAAAGAGGTCTGGAAAGTTTTGGTTTATGGGCATAGAATTATTCTTAATCTGAAATGTTCTGTCCAGTTCTAAATAGTGTTCCTGTCCTAAATTTTTTTCATAGAACGACCTTGCTAGATGAGACCAGCTGAAGTTGCCACAGGCTTCACAGTTTGGCTTGCCTGAATTGTTTGTTATTGGTGTCTTTTTCAGGCTATTGCTCTATAACCTTAACATTCTGCAGGAGTCAATATCAGACCCAAGTCCATCTGAAAGTTTCTTTTTACTCTCTGGCTTGAAAAAATTGACACATTGACTCTCACTTTGTATCTACTTTAACCTCCATCTCAGGGCCTGTAAAATCTGGGAAACTGATTAGAATTCATTGGTACCACTATTTTCTCTAGGTCATTTGTCTTGCCTAAACTATCTGATACAACAAAGAGCAGTGTGGCCCTCGACTAGATGGAAGAGAACTAACGAAGTAAGGGCAGGAAAGCAAAATATTTTGCATAGCAACCCCAGAGTTTGACCAGCTCCTGTGAAATTGGCATACTTCTTGAACTTTCTTTTCCCACTGGGTTATTTACAGTCTGAGTCAGAATTAAAGAGTATTGGTGGGTATATGGTTATTGACTATCACAACACAATTTGTGGATACTTGTGTGTGGTTGATAAACAATTGGATTATTTTCCTAATTCCCCAAAGAAATTTACTGAAAGCTTGCTAATGAACTACAGATTAACATGTTTTGCATTAAAATCACTCACCCTAAATAGAGACAATATAGGTTACAGTATCAATTTTACTTTTGGTGACCAAAAATAAGAATTCCCTGTTGTGAAGGGAGACTGAAATATAATTTTGAATGATCTTGTTTATTACATTAAATTAGGTTTTAACACCACTTTAATTATTTCCTAATCATTTTCACTACTTTAGAAAGGTATAGATGAGGGTAAAAGATGCTTAATGAATAGATAATATTGAAAAATTTAGTAAAATAATTTTATTTTTGGATTATTGAAGGATATAGAATATTTTTGTCTTAGATGCGAATCTTAGTAGGGAAGTGATTGACATGTAGGAATAAATACGTTTACTGGTCATAATTAAACATTTCGGCTATTTGATCATTTAAATAATCCCCATGTGAAATTTGGTGTTTATTTTTTAATGAAGTGATTGAATTTGTCAATCTAGGCATACTCAATAATTTGTCACATTGATAATTAAAATCTCCATTTTAAATAGAAAACCAATATTTTCTTATATCTGTACAAAATATTAGAAGTGAGATTTAGGGATAAAGAAAATTATAAAGTATGTGGTCACACAATATGCAAAAAGTTTGCAATATCTAATCAATTCTCTGTGCAAACTCATTTCCAAGTCCACTGAATGTAGAAAGTTTTCAAACAAAGTTGATGCTAAAATTTACGTAGGATTAAAAAGCGTTTTATCAAAAGTAAACGTCTAAAAATATTGAGAAGGTACCTAATGCAATGCTAATTTATATCAACAGAAACCTGCTTATGAAAAGAATTGTACCAAATTATATTTGTCTACAAATTACAGTAAAAACTGACTAAACACTGGTTTAAATAAACTTGGGTTTAGAGTTTAGAATAGAATTTGCTTTCACAGAGGAGTATCAGTCAGGCTGGAGATTTCTGGAGTGTGGCACATTCTCACATATAGACGGTGGTTACATATATAAAAATGCATATGGCCACATACATACGGTATACATATGGATGTATATATTTGTAAAAAGCCACCAAGATGTATACTGAAGATCTGTGTACCTTGATGTATGTAACTTATGAATTTGCAATTAAAAGGAAAGAAAAGAAAAGAATAAAAAGAAACAGGAGTTTATCCTCATGCAAAAAAGAAGTCTTTTATGGTGAGCATCACTCTCCGTGCTATCACAGGATAGCACAGTCTCTGGGACTCCCTTGGGGTTCTTATTTGCATGATGGTTTCTGTTGCTTCAGCAGCATATTTGTGTCCTAGGCAGAGAGGAGGAGAAAGGAACACTGGGTATGTATACAAAGGTATGCGGGAGTCTGTCAAGAAAGAGAAACTTTTTCAGAATATGCCAGCAAACTTCTGTTGATGTTTCATTAGCTGGTTTAGCCACATGGTCAAATCTAGCTGCAAGGGAAGGTGGGAAATAGAGGTTTCATTAGATATATTTCTCCCTTGGGAGGGAATGGCCTCCGTTAATAAGGGATAGAATGCACAGAGTGCAGACAATTAGCAGTGCCTGCCATATCACAAATGTGTGATTTTATTAGAATTATTCTAAGAACATATTCTCTGAGCCAATTATAGATTGAATGTGTGAAATATACAAGTGAATAATTGTCATTTCCTAGTGAATTTAGATTCATTATGTGCTTTTATATCTTGAAATATTATTTCCTTGAAAATACTTTATGATTCAATTTTTAATCCTTTCAATTGGTTTGTCTTCTGCTAGTTTGAGCAAGTGATACTGTCTGTATTAGCAACTGCTCTTTTTTTCTTTTATAGAATGTTGAGGAATAGCTAAGTAACAGGTAATGGCAAAAGCTAGATGATACATATATGTGCCTTTGAGGCCAAAACCAAGTTGGGTGAAAAAAATAAAAATTCTACCATGCACACTGATCCTATAAATCCATATGATTGAGATTCTAGTTTAAATCTGGTTGAACTTTTTTAAATAAAACGCTTGAGTTTTATTTTTTAAAATTAATACACACAGGTATATGGATAAAATTTAGGGCTGAAATGGCAACGAAAGTGTCTTAAACCAGATGACATAAAAAAAATAGGTTTCAGATTTATGCTTCCATATCATCTGCCAGCCTGGCAGCTTAATTCCCAATCCTCTCGGCAGAAAATCTTTCATTTGAAGCGAGCTTCTGTTATGTGATCTTTTTCCCCCTGGCAGATGATGTGTTAAAAATGTACTATCTGGGAGATGGACCAGAGGCAGGTGCACAGGTTTTGATGTGGAAGGCTTGGCAGGTGTGACCCAGAATGGAATATATTCTCCTCAGAGGGACCCATTGAGATCAGATGTTCACCAGAACGACAATGCTCAAATTATTCTAACATGCATATAATTATTTCTTAACGTGGTATTGTGACCTTGCTGTAATTTGCACAACAGCAAATACATTTAAGCCATGTTAACCACATCTGAACTATAATGTTTCTGGATCGGTACAAACATGAAATTGCATTTCTAATCTTTTGTTGTACTTATGAAATTAAAGGGTAAGTTAGTTGCCTCCATTAAAAGGGAAACATGATAGTAACTAGAGTTACTTGTAATTTTCTGTTCAGTAAAATGCCACTCTTTAGGCACTTTGCACCACGGTTTCGATTCTTCGTGCTCTCTTCTTCACAGTCTCTGTGATTGCCCTTTCCCAAACACAGGTCCCCTGTGCAGAGAGAGCTCCCTCCCGTGACCTGAGACTTATCTCTACATGTCTACTTCATCTTTCTTTCTTTTTTGTTTTTAAGTTTATTTATTCTGAGAGAGACAGAGCAAGTGGGGGAAGGGTAGAGAGAGAGGGAGACAGAGAATCTCAAGCAGGCTCGACACTGCCAGCACAGAGCCTACTGCAGGACTTGAACCCACGAAACCAGGAGATCATGACCTGAGCCAAAACCAAGAGTCGGATGCTTAACCAACTGAACCACGCTGGCGCCCCCATGCTACTTTATCTTTCTTAACATGACTGAGATTTTCAAGTTTTGGGGCTTAACGGAAGTTCTACCAAGTGTGCTGCTAGCAGGTCACATGATGGGTATTCAGTATACATTTTTAAATTAATAAAGGACCATATAAATGAAGAAGGACACTCACCATACTGCAAGGTAAGTTAGCCTTTCTTTTTGTTTTTACTTCTTTTGCTTTTTACTTCTCCAGAATGTAGTAGGCTGTGTTTAGTATTGAAGCTAGGTATATTACCAAAAAATATTATGACCTTGCATATGTTCTCATTTATGTTTGCAAAAATAATTATAATAAGCTCCAAATTATTTGGTATGACATCATTAAGATTAAGGTTAAGGGCGACTGGATGGCTCAGTTGGTTAAGCTTTTGGCTCAGGTCATGATCTCACGGTTTCATGAGTTCAGGGCCCTCCTTGGGCTCTGTGCTGACAGTGTAGAGACCGCTTTCAATTCTCTCTCTCTCTTTCTCTGTCTCTCTGCCCTTCCCCACTCATGCTGTCTCTGTCTCTCTCAAAATAAATAAATACATAAATATTTTTTTAATTGAAAAAATTATAGGTAAACCACTGGCAACAAGTGTCAGTAGCTGTTAATAAAAGACTGTGTAAAGAAGTTGTTGACAAAAGTCCTTGTTAGAATGCAAAGCACTAGAGCTTTGTCCTTGTGATTAGAATAATTTTTTAAAGATCAGCAGATATTTGCATAAGTTATCAAAAAAGGACATTAATGTATACTTTTTTGTGTCATTTCATCATATAGTTAAGTTTCTGTTTGTTTAGTAAAAAGGGCAATGTTTTTCTGTGACATTGAATAGATATTTAAAGTTAACTTCCAAAAATTAATAACGAATAACTTTGGAACTATGTATGCATTTATAAGGAACAACATTTGTTGACATGTTTGTTTTGAAGAATTGTGTTTATTTACATAAACTTGTATAACATGGTTGTCAAGAGAAGTTGAATTTGCTCACTTATTTTGTGATAATTGACAGAGCTAATCATAACTTATTCAGTGTATAAAATGATGTGTCTTCTTCTCTATTAAGAATGTTTTCTTAGACAGCTGTTTTGCATAAAGTTTACCCAAGTCAGAAATAAGCACCTGACTTTTTATTTATTTATTTTTTTAGGTTTATTTATTTATTTTGAGAGAGAAAGAGAACATGAGCCAGGGAAGGACAGATAGAGAGGAGGGAGAGAATCCCAAAGCAAGCTCCATGGGGTCAGTGCGCAGATCCCTACAGGGGGCTCCAACCCATGAAACCATGACCTGAGCGGAAACCAAGAGTCAGTTGCTAAACTGACTGAGCCACCCAGGCGCCCTGCATCTGACTTGTAAAAATAAATTTTAAAAACAGCAAAACTCTCCCTCTTCCACAGTATGGAGTTTCAAGGTTTTTGTTGATGTTGTCAACAAAATATTAGATGTATGTGTCCAAAATGGCAGCTAAATGTGTTGTTTTGTTGGGGGGACTTCAAATTTCAGCAATGAAACTTAAACTTGAATATTCAAGATTAACAAAAATTCAGTGATACCAGTCCTTAACAGGTCTTTCTTTGGCAGCGTGTTTCTTCTTTTCCAACTTAGAATCAGTTTTTAAATGTCCTGTTGCTCAGGGTGTCTGGGTGACTCAGTGGGTTAAGCTACCAACTCTTAATTTCGGGCTCAGGTTATGATCTCACGGTTCATGAGATCGAGCCCCGCATCTGGATCTGTGCTTCAGCTCCGGATTCTCTCTCTGTCTCTCTCTCTCTGCCCCCCCCCCCCCCCCGCCCCCCTGCTCACACACTCTCTCTCAAAATAAATAAGTCAACAACAACAACAACAACAACATGAAAACTAAATGTTCTGATGCTCTCTTCTCATGTAATTCCAGCATCTCTCCCCCATTCTCTTGCTAGTTTGTCATTATTCTGAAGTCCAGAGTTGTGATGGAGAAGTACGTCTGCATGCTTTTGCTCTCCATGTTTACTTCTGTTTTATCTTTGTGTTTGCTTTGTTCCTCCTGTTTTTATCTCATGTCAATGGGCCTGCTTAGAAGTACTTAGTAATTCTACGGCATGTGGAAAATATGGCTTATCTGATTGGTCAGCAAAATTAGAAAACTTGCAGTTCTTTCACGCTAAACATTTCTTAAAGGCCAGCAAGTGATCACTAGGAGTGTGAGCATTGCTATGCATTGAAATTCATGATATTACTAATTTATCAGTAGATGCTCTACTCTTAGGAGAAAGCAAATAGTCATTGGATCAAAGGGTATTAAACACAAAGGAGAATGTAGTGGCCTGGGTAACTTCTCTGTAAGCATTTTTGTTGCAAGCATTTTTGACATATAAATAACTGGCTGTAAAACAATTTTGTCATAAAAGATAAAATAACGAAAAATAAGAGGGACATTTAAAAGGATGTAATCAGGGGTACCTGGGTGACTCAGTCGGTTAAGCGTCCTACTTCGGCTCAGGTGATGATCTCGCGGTCTGTGAGTTTGAGCCCCGCTTCAGGCTCTGTGCTGACAGCTCAGAGCCTGGATCCTACTTCAGATTCTATACCTCCCTCTCTCTCTGCCCCTCCTCTGCTCACGCTCTGTCTCTCTCAAAAATAAGTAAACATGGAAAAAAAATTAAAAAGGATGTAATGAAACATGAAAACTTAATAAAATTATTAATTCCTTCCTTTCTTAGAAGAGGTATTAGTAAGATGCATGTTTGTAACTGAGCTTTGTGTTGCTTTTGTGAAAGCTTTCTACACTGTTGTTCATTCTTGGCATATTGTCACATGAGTGTTGATAGACTTTCCAGAGGAAAAATGTGGGTGAAAAGCCAGTGCTGGAATGCATTTATAACTGACCTTTGTTGTTATTGTAACTGATAAGTTATCATTTTATAGTACATTATAGTATGTAATCTGGGTTTGCACTCTCTTATTTCATACTTCCAGTATGTTTTATCACCATATTTTTTATCAAGACAACATATGGTGCTCAACACCATTGTTTACAGACAAGAATATGTTATTTTGGGCTTATTTTGCATTTTTTGTTTAATTGCTTTCATCAGTGTGTGCAATTAACTTGTGCAAATGTAAGTTGCAAGCTTATATCAGTGTTCTGGTATATTAAAATATAGATATTTAAATTATTCTGTATCTGACAGCTTTCCGATCTCTTACATTAGACTATTAAAAAGAACAATAATCGCAACATCAAAACCCTTTTAGGAATATATTTTTTAATCCAAAAGTTTCATTATATGGACTTTTTTTTTTTTTTTTTTTTTTAATACTCCACAGTATCTATCAGACAGGGTGCTATGTCCAGACCCTGGGGAGTCTAGCTTATGAGGTCATGATATCTATTTTTTTTTTCTCAACTTTTTTTTTAAATTTATTTTTGGGACAGAGAGAGACAGAGCATGAACGGGGGAGGGGCATAGAGAGAGGGAGACACAGAATCGGAAACAGGCTCCAGGCTCTGAGCCATCAGCCCAGAGCCTGACGCGGGGCTCGAACTCACGGACCGTGAAATCGTGACCTGGCTGAAGTCGGACGCTTAACCGACTGCGCCACCCAGGCGCCCGAGGACATGATATCTAAAGCTAGATTTGAGAAAATACGGGAGAAAAGATAATGAACTTCAAGTAAAGCACAGTAATTCACCAAGAAGTTGATCAAAAATTTTATATTCTGTAGGTCTTTGTGTCGTTACATATTTTAGTCTCTGTGACTTTAGTGGCCTTGTGAACTTTTGCAGTGTGTTTCCTGTAGAGATGATGTTATGGGATTTTTTACCACAATACCTGGGGTTCGCTGTCTCGCCGCTTGGAAGAATGAAGACGTAGAATTAAAATGAACAGCCGGCAAAAGTTTATTAGAGAATAAGATTAGAAATCTCTCTTTACAGAGAGGGGACATTCGACCGTGAATGCCTGAGGACTCCAGGTGAGGGTCCTTGTTTTATAAGATTCTGGTCAGCCCTCTCCCATCCCTTCCCTCTTGTTCCTTCTCAGATTCTACCCTTATTGGCTTGATAGCTCTAGGTGTTGGGTTGTCCATTCCTGATTGGCTTGTTTGCATTGTATGAGAGGTGGTCTATGGCCCCATTTAGGTCATTTGTCAAATTCCTGAGAGAAACCTGAGGGGGAGTGGGTGGAGGTGTGTTCCATTCTTAAGAGGAACCTTAAGCCTGAGGGGGTTTGCTGTGGTCAGACACTGCTAGCATTGTTCCAAAATAGGTGTTTTTCCCCACCCAGGGACCTCAGGTGCTAGTCTTTCCCTCTCTGCCTACTGAATCCTATCTTCTCCTATCATAATCATATGCCTTGACTCCTGCCCAAGGAAATGGAGAAGGTAGAGAAAGCCTATCAACTGCTTTGATGAGGGATCCGGCAGAGTGCTGCTTTATGATATTCAGAATTGGGGGGACAATGGGTACGTGATAATTTACCATGGAGTAGATTTGTGCCTGTGAGAGAGAGAACCGGTATGGAATTATCTCGAGTCTTTTCTAGTCATGCTACAAGATAAACAAATATTTTTGCAGACAGTTCTTGAATTTAAGGTACCTACAGAGACAAGTCCCAGAGACACACATACACAGCACATGAAAACTCCCCACAAGAATAAAGAATGCTGGCTTTAAATACCTACATCATCAGAAAGGGGAAAACCAGCTTAGAAAGTTTTTAGCTCAAGTGACATTTTAACCACTCCTGTTCCTCCCCCTGGTCTCCAAACACTAGCAATGCAGGGACTTAGCAAGATGAGAGAAGCAAGGCAAGAAACAGAAAAAACAATTAGATAGCCCTTGCCCACAGCAAAATTCCAGCCCAAAGCACGACCAAGCAGGGGAAGGGAAAACATATATTTGGTCAAGTTTTGAGTTCTGATTATTACATGACCCTAGGGGCATCCCAGTTTTTTAATTGAGACTATTTCTGACTTAATGTGATGGTGGGACTGTTTGTTACCTAAGAGTGAACAAAAAAGTTATGGATTTGCCAGAGTTGAGATCTAAAGACAGGGTAGGATCACCTCTACTGAATAAAATTTGATGGGATGGCAGAAGAAAATCAAATTGCATTTTGATGATAATCCATGTGTCATGTTTATTTAACATACCAGTTTCACATGCTTCTCCACTGTGTTTCTATACGAGCCAGGAGAAAAATTTATCACAACACTTATTACTGATTTACTTGTCTGCCTCACTTAGAAGATGAATGATAAGATAGAAACTCATTCTAAAGAAAAGCCAGTAATAGGAAAATAGTTACGCTTCATAGAAAGTTTTCTATCAGGAATCAGGCTTGCTTGAAAGCGGGAAGGAAACTCTGATCTGCAGACGTTTTATTTGAAAAGGAAAAAAAAAAAGCACATTTCTTGTATTTGTCAGAAGGCCACAAAAAAAGGAATTTTGAAACCATTGGCAGAAATATCTTTGTTGTGTAAACACTTGCTAATATAATACCCAGCCTTTGCCTCAAGGGCCTCTAGAGCAATTGTTCTGCTCCCTTGTTTGAAATGCTCAAATCAGCAAGCATTCATCATTTGATCTTGTTATTTAAGTTATAGGGGTAGATATACCAGACTGGTTTTCTTGGAAAGTTTTATGATCCATATCAAACTTACTTTGAGTTTCAGTACTACTGACAACAACAAATAGGAAAATGGAAAAATTAATGATGCAAAGGCTTCAACATTATACGCAAGTTATTACATGTCTAAATCATTCTGAATACTTGAAAATGGAACTGTTAAAAACCAAGAAACATAAAGGACTCTCTGGTTCTGAGATGAATTCATTTATTGAAATTCAATAACATTCTTCTAAAGGAATCGTTGACCTTAAGTGAAGACTTATCTGTTGTAGGTTGAATTCTCCAGGATTGGACACACTGAGATGGAGTCAGGAGTGTAAGATGTTTGTTGGTGATGACACCAGGGAAGGAAGGGGGAAGGTGCATGATTAGGCAGAGGAAGAAGTTCAACTGCAATATAATCCTGAAAAAAATCAACCCTGCCAGAAGCTCCAGAACATGTACGGGTCATCAGATTGCCTAAAATTACACCAAAGGTTGAGTGGTTTTATCTCAATCTCCTTGATCAACAGATAAGGGCTGTTTGGGGAAGTGTTTGCCCTTTGTTGGCAGTTTGCTGTGGCTATGGCTGACCCTAAAAGAGTTGACAACTGGAAGGCTGTTTGCTGACCACCCTCTTTGCATCTGGCCATCCTTTCTTCGTGAGGAGTAGGCTGTGCATTTATGCATCTACTGTATTATCCGCTACAAATTTTGTACGCAGTAAGCTTAGTTAGCATAGACACGTATTTACAGAAGATGTTTCTGTGTGTTCAACATTTTTTTTTTTACTTTTAATTTTTTTTTAATTTTTTTTTCAACATTTATTTATTTTTGGGACAGAGAGAGACAGAGCATGAACGGGGGAGGGGCAGAGAGAGAGGGAGACACAGAATCGGAAACAGGCTCCAGGCTCTGAGCCATCAGCCCAGAGCCTGACGCGGGGCTCGAACTCCCGGACCGCGAGATCGTCTGTGTGTTCAACATTTAAAATAAGTGAGTATATATTCAATGAGAATTAAATCTTGGTGTGTGGAAGTGTCTACCTGAGTATTATTCAAGAAATGTATAGATAAATCAACCTCCTCTAACTCCCTAAACTTGAGGTGTTCATGACTTGATGATATAGTTGCTCAATGGAAAAAAAAATTGTAAGGATAGTAATTTGAAAAAAATTGAATACTGAGAGTAAATATAATAGCTATGAGCCATTGCTATAATATAACATTACATATGAATTCTAAAAGTTATGCTATGCAAAATAGCACAATAAAAACTACAGGCCTTGAGGAAAAAATCGATTTAGGGACACAACACTCAAAATGTTCATCAATGACACATTACTAAATATCCCCACTAAGTGGGATGTTTAGGAAATGATTAGGTCATAAAGGCAGAACCCTCGATGAGTGCTCTTATTAAAGAGGCCCGTGATAGCTCCCTTGTCCCATCCACCATGTGAGGACCAAAGTGGTGGTCTGCAACCCAGAATGCTTTCACCAAAACCCAACCCTGTTGTCACTCTGATCTTAGTCTTCCAGCCTCCAGATCTATAAGAAATACAATTCTGTGGTTTTACAAGCTACCCACTCTCTGGCATCTTGTCATCACAACCTAAATGGATTAAGATTCGAGTGTGCACACCCACACACACTTGAAGATGGGCCATGATGAAAGCATCAACATAGTTTGCTCAAGTGAAACTGTTAGGCAGTGCCCAAATACTATAACGAATATGGCACTTTACCTAGAAAAAGACCTGAAGTTTGCTTGCAAAAGTGGTCATAGGATGGGCTGAACCTTGTAAGTTATAGATAGTTGTTATCTGAGATCAGATAGAAAGGCATATCAACAAATATGGATGGGTGTGCCTCATCTCTCTCTCTCCCCACCCCTGTTTCTCTATCTCCCTTTCTCTCTCTCTCTCTTTCTCTCTGTCTCTTACACACACATACACATACACACACAGTGTGTTTGGGAAGGGAGATGTTATTCTTGCATGACTCAGTTCAGCTGGGTGCACTTGTATGCATTCACCTCCTGTTTCTCATGGATGAAATTATGTACAAACAAGCTCAAAATTTGTTTTATGCTCAAATTGTTTCCATTAATGGAATAAATTTGCATTTCCAAAACAAACCTTATAGCAGAATGACTGTCCTTTTAAGACATGCCGTTTCCTCTTTGTTCTTTAATGGGAAAACATAGCTAATAATGTGCCAGATGTTTTCACTTAACAGCCATTTAATCATCTTATCTCATTCAGTTTTCTGGGTAGCCTTGAGAGGTAAATGTTATTGTCTTCAGGTTTATAGATAAGGAATAAACTGAGAGCATTGAAGGAAATTTCCAAAGGTATTACGGTCCATCAGTGGGGGGGCAGAAATAAACTCAGATCTGTCAAATTATAAAGCCCATGTTCATTGTGCAGGTTACACTGTGTCTCCATTATTTAAACAAAGTGAGGTGTGAGGCAAAAGTGGTAATTTAAAAAAATTTTTCCACTAGTACGGCTCTACATTTTAAGGCAATAGGTAACTATATTTTCAAACAGTATAAACATTAGCATACTGTTATAATTTTTATGATTTTTTATGTTTATTCTTAGCCATTTCCAAAGAAACCGCTATTTCCATGAATGACATTAAATATTTTTCTGCTGAAAATGCTTTTCCTTATCTACCTAATTTACATATTTCTTAAAAGAAAATGAAATCGTAATAGAAAATCTATGGGACAGTGAAAAAGAAAAAGTCTCGAGTCACGTACATACATTTTGTTCAGTTAGTTTTCAGACTTACAGTAGTGGTATGTTACACCAAAAAGCATTATAAATAGAGCAATTGAAAACCCATCATTAACATAGCTCAAATGACTTGCAAACTTCTTAATTTGCTCTTTCTCATAATCTAGTCTATGAAATATAACACCACTACTTTACAGCTGGTAGCATCATTCCCTCTGTGCCTATGTGCATGATTTTAAGAAATTTTAAAGCACTCCTCTTCATTCCTTTTGATTCCGTAAATGATGGAGACCGTAACTGTGTCATCTCATGTGCTGTAGAACCATGTCACAACCACAGAAAACATTGCCTTCTTCCGTAGATTAAGGAACTTGCTTAAGCATATGCTGTTCCATAAGTGCCCTGCTCCTTTGCCAAAAAGCAGAAATTACAACTGGGTAAAGTGCGGGGTCATTTAGAGTATATAATATCGAGTGTACAACTGAGACTTCCTGTTTCAAAAATAATTTTAAACACCTGACAACCATAATAATCCTAATTGATAGATTCACCTGACCGCATGTAGGTATAGAGGTATTTTTCTTTTATAGCTATATTTGTTTCCTTAGAACTAAAAATACCCTGCGAATGATTAACCTGTTAAGTGGCTGTTAGCCATTAACGGCTTTGTGTGCATATACTTTCACCTACCTCTGTGTCTCTCTTTTCATTGTGAGTTTGTGTTTCTGCATTAACATGTATGTGTGTGATAACCATTATACAGATACACACTCTTTTGAAACTTCTTTTCATCTGTTACATCATAATAGTCTTTTATGTCAGTATATTTTTATATACAACATTGTTTCTATGGGCTGAATATTATTCCATTGTATGGAAACATCATAATTTTTAACAAGTCTGTGTTTTGACAGTACCTCTATCTTTAAATTAAAAAAAATTAATATTTGTTTTTGAGAGAGACAGAGCATGAGCAGGGGAGGAGCAGAGAGAGAAAGGGAGACACAGAATCCGAAGCAGACTCTAGGCTCTGAGCAGTCGCCACAGAGCCTGATGTGGGGCTCAAACTCACGGACTGTGAGATAATGGCCTGAGCTGAAGTTGGACATTTAACCGACTGAGCCACCATTTAAATTTTTAAATATTTAGAAGTATGCTATGAAGGACCACCAAAAGTATAAATGTGCACAAATGAATTCATACTCTCTTTAGGTGAAATACATGGAATTTTTAGGTCAATGGGTGTGTACTCCTTATGAGATTTGCAGTTATTTCTGAAAAGGCCCACCATAATTAGAACAAATATAGATCTATAAATATGAGACTTCATTCCATACTTAATAACCAGTAATAGGTTGTACAATTTTAAAAGTTATATGCATTCCTTGGTTGTTTATTTTATGTGATGCTTTTTTTTTTTTGCCCGTTGTCTATTTTTACATTGAAATTTCACCTATTTTTCTCATTTTTTTTCCAAGTTGATGTTTTTCTAAGTCTGTTTGAATTTGCTTTTGCTAAGCATTTCATGTAAATGGAATAATAAAATCTGTGATCTTTGTCACTTCCTTTACTTAATGTGTTTTCAGGGTTCATCCATGTTGTAACATGATCACTTCTTCATTTCTTTGTATTGCCGATAGTATCCCATTGTGTAGATATACCACATTTTGGTTTTTGTTCATCAGTTGTTGGGTATTTGATTTTTTTTTCCCTCCACTATTTCTTTAGGTTTTTTTATCTTGAGAGAAAGAGGGAGAGAGCAGAGGAATGGCAGGGAGAGAGAATATCAAATAGGCTCTGCACTGTCAGTGCAGAGCCCAGCGTGGGGCTTGAAATCATAAACTGCGAGATCATGATCTGAGCCCAAACCAAGAGCCAGCCACTTAACTGACTGAGCCACCCAGGTGCCCCTTTCCTCTACTTTTTAACTACTATGACTAATGCTGGTATGAACATTTGTGTGCAAGTTTTTGTGTGGAAATATGTCTTCATTTTTCTTAGGTATATACCTAGGAGTGGGATTGCTGGATCACATCTATATTCCCCTTTATGACAAACCACCCAATTCTTTTCCAGAGTGTGAATTTCTGTTCAATTTCTCCACATCCTCATGGAAATATGTAATTGTCTTTTTTTTTTTTAAGCCCTCCTAGTGCAGTGAAGTAGTATCTCATTCTGGTTTCGATTTGCATTTCCCTGCTAATGATGTTAAACATCACTTCATGTAGTTAGAGGCCATTTGTATATCTTCTTTGGAGCAATGTCTGTTCAAATCCTCTGCCCATTTTTAATTTGGGTTACTTGTCTTTTTATATTGAATTGTGACCATTGTTTGTATAATTCTGGATACAAATCTCTTATCAGATAGGTGATTTGGAATTTTTCTCCCATTCAGTGGATTGTCTTTTTTTTTTTTTTAATGGCGACTTTTGAAGCACAAAGTTTAGCTTTGCTGTAGTCCTATTTATGTTTTCTTCTGTTGCTTGTGTCCTATGTAAGACACCATTGCCTAACCAGTTCAGGAAGACTTCCACCTATCTTTTCTTCTAGAGTTTTATAGTTTTAATTCTTACATTTAGTTCTATGAACAATTTTGATTTAGTTTTTACATGTGAAGTAGGAATTCAACTGTATGTATTTGTATATGGATATTTAGTCATCCCACTACCATTTGTTGAAGAGACTCTCTTTCTTCACCAAACTGTCTTGACACACTTGTTAAAAATCAGTTGATCATAAATGCAAGTGTTTATTTGTGGACTCTAATTTCTGTTGATCTATATGTCTATCTATGGTACTGTACTGCCTTGATTACTATGGTTTTGTAGTAATTTTTGTAATTACTGTAGGGCTGTATGATTATTCTGAGTTTGTTCTTCTTTATAAGATTGTTTTGGCTGTTCTAAATAGCCATATGAATTTTAGGATCAGTGTGTCCATTCCTACAAAAAAAGGCAGCTGGGGATTTGAAAGAAATTGGGTTGAATCTGTAGATCAATTTGGGGATTATTGTCATCTTAATAATGATACGTCTTCTGATCCCTGAACACAGACTACTTATTGAGGTCATCTTTAATTCCTTTTAACAGTGGTTTTTAATGATTTTCAGTGTATAACATACCAAAGTTGTGCCATCTAGAAAGATGTCTTTGTCAGTCACAGACTAATAAAGAGACGGTTCTGAGATCATTATTCAGCTTCTTTAAACTTTGGCTAGAAAGTAAAATATACCATTCTGTCCATAGCTTGTTAGACATAGCTAGTTGGATGACCCTAACTAACAGCAAGGGCCTGGGGAATGGATGGAATGCTTTCTGAGCACCTTTTTCTCTGATACAAACTGATGTAGGAAGGAAAGAACCATCAGGCTTTTTGCTATGTGGGGGAAGGAGGGAGGAACAGATGAGAAACTGCATTTATTCTAACATTTGTGTAAAAAGAGGGTTATGTGCATAGATGTGTTTGAATTTGTGTGGAAAATAAATAGCATGGTACACAAAAACTGGTAAGTACATTTGCCTCTAGGAAGGTAAACTTGAGAACTGTGGGATAGGTCTGGATATGAAATTTATTTTTACCCTATTTTACTTTTTTAACTTTGTGTGTTTTATCATAGCAAGCCGCATACAAAAAATTAAAACCTGAAATCATTTTCATTAAAATCAGGAATAAGCAGTGAATACATAGAAACATTTAATATTATTGGAGAAGTTGGATATAACAATACTAGATGAGAAAATATATTAATAAATACAGATAATTGAGAAGAATATATTTTTATTTGTAGAAGATATGATGGATTTCTCAGGGTTGCATGGGTGGCTCAGTCAGTAAGTATCTGACTCTTGATTTCAGCTCAGGTCATGATCTCATGGTTCATGAGTTCAAGCCCAACATCAGGCTCTGCACTGACGGTGTGGAACCTGTTGGGAATCTCTTTCTCTCTCTGTCTCTGCCACTCCCCTTCTCATACTCTCTCTCAAAATAAATAAACTCAAAAAGAAGAAGAAGAAGAAGAAGAAGAAGAAGAAGAAGAAGAAATGATAGATTTCCCAGAAGAACAGACCCAACTATAGAGAACAAAGTGATGGTTACCAGAGGAGAGTTGGGTGGGCAATGGATTAAATAGGTGATGGGGATTAAGGAGAGCATGACACCCATGTATAATAACTAATGAGACTTCATTTTACATAAACCAAATATATACACATGCCATACTTGAATTTGTAAAGGCTAAAAAGTCTATTAAAAAGTGTTCCATGTAGACTATATATCTAATAATAAAAGATTTATATAAAATAAAAATTTCCTAAATATATTTATCTTTATTCACTAAATAAATTGAAATAAATTCATTGCAATATAGTAGTATTTAATTTAACTCTAGCAAAAATCAAAATAACTTTTGTAAAAAGATAGTAATATAAAATCTGTTTAGAGATGTTAATGTTGCCTTTGAATTTTGGAAACCTTTGTTTTGTAACTAAAGTAGTATTTGTGGGGCGCTTGGGTGGCTCAGTTGGTCAAGTGTCTGACTTGGGCTCAGGGATTGATCTCACCATCCATGAATTCGAGCCCTGCATCAGGCTCTGTGCTGACAGCTCAGAGCCTGGAGCCTGCTTCAGATTTTGTGTCTCCCTCTCTCTGTCCCTCTCCTGCTCACACTCTGTCTCTTTCTCTCTCTCTCAAAAATAAATAAACATTAAAAAAAATAAATAGGGGCTCCTGGGTGGCTCAGTCAGTTAAGCGTCCGACTTCAGCTCAGGTCATGATCTCGCGGTTCGTGAGTTCAAGCCCCGCGTCAGGCTCTGTGCTGACAGCTCAGAGCCTGGAGCCTGTTTCAGATTCTGTGTCTCCCTCTCTCTCTCTGACCCTCCCCCGTTCATGCTCTGTCTCTCTCTGTCTCAGGGATAAATAAACGTTAAAATAAATAAATAAATAAATAAAGTGATATTTGAGAAAGTCATTTCATATCTTTGGTCTTTAAATTCCAGTTGAAAAAAATAAAATATCTGTAACTCCTGCTTCTCTGCCATATGTACTAAAAACTATCAATAGTAAAGAATCAACAGTACAGAATGAGATCACTATATACATGCAGTCCCTTTAGAGAAAGGTGACACAGGAAGGTAGTGAGGAAAGAATGATCTTCCAATAAATAGTGTTAGTCAATTTGCATCCCATATCAAAAAAACAAAACAAACCCAAAAAGGAGTGAATTCTTGTCTGATACATAAAATTAACTCCAGAAGAATTACAGATTTAAATGTGAAAAATATAACAATAACCATTTTAGAAGAAAACATGAGAGAATATCTTCATAGCCATATGGTATGCAATATTTTCTTAAATAGGATGAACAAAGGTTTAATTATAACCAAAATAAAAATTTTTAGACTACATTAAGATCAACTCCCTCCAGGGATGCCTGGGTGGCTCAGTCGGTTAAGCGCCTGACTTTGGCTCAGGTCATGATCTCACAGTGTGTGAGTTCGAGCCTGGCATCAGGTTCTGTGCTGACAGCTCAGAGCTTGAAGCCTGCTTTGGATTCAGTGTCTCCTTCTCTCTGCCCCTCCCTCACTTGCTCTCTCTCTCTCTCTCTCTCTCTCTCAAAATAATACATAAACATTAAAAAGAAAAAGATCAACTCCCTCCAGTAAGAGTGTGAATAAGCAGCCCACAGAATGAGATTATTTGTAATACATATACTTGCAAATGATGTGTCAGAAAATATATAAAGAACTCTTGGAAATCAGTAAGTGAAGGAGAGAAATCCAATATAAAATCAAGCAGAAGATATAGACAAGCACTTAAAAAATGGATATTCAAATGGCCAACAGACATATGTGTTTAAATTCATTCATCTTCAAAAAATTATAAAATGTAACTACAATATGCTACTATTAAAATCAAACAGAAGCCAATGCCAAATGTTGGTAAAATTGTGGAAACATAAGCTGACAAAAAGACTTTGAAAACCAATTTGGCACTATTTACTGGCAGTGATCATTTGCATACGCTGTTCCTCAGCAATTGCACTAGTAAATACATACTCCACAGAAATATGTACGTACACTAAATAATAGAATGCTCACAGCAGCACCATATAGAATAGCTAAAAACTGAAACTACCAGCTGTAGAATGGATATAAATGTGTGGTGTATTCACACATGAAACAGCAAAACATGGTGAGATTGAACTGTGAGTGCCTTCATGGGTGTGGTTGAAGCTCACACACACAGTATTGCATGAAGGAAGTCATATCCTCAAGAGTTCATGCTGTCAGAATCTTTTTGCATATAGTTCAAAAACAAGAAGAATCTTCATTATACTAAAGGCCAAAAAACAGTTTACCTTTCTTATGTGATTGCCTGTCTGGGAGTTCCAGTGAAGTTGTTCCTTGATCTGGCTGCTAGTCACCTGGGTGTGTTCGGTTTATGAAAAGTCACCCAGCTCTGCCCTTATAACATGTGCACTGTCCTTTGTATACCTTATTCTTCAATAAGAAGTTGAAAATATATTAAGAAGTCTGGCTAAAAAATATATTAGGAAGTGTGGCCCAGAGTTATTTTGGAATTTATTTCCTGCACTAACCTGCATGTAGAGAGAGGTACTAGAAGATTCCAAACCAAAAAAGGAAAGTGGAAAGGAACATTTGGAACCATGGTCTGCTGAGAATAATACAAACTTTGTTTCTAGTGAGATTAAGTGGAAATATTTGTCTCAGATTAGCTCACTATCTTTTTTAGGAAAAATATAAAAATTAAAAACTTAGTATTTCAGGCGTTCTTATCGATTCAAAAATCTTTATGCATCTTCTAAGGGCTGGTGTCATCTATTCATTAGTTGTACCATATCTGTAGCAAGCCCATCCATCGGGACAGCAGATGTGCATAGGCATTTAAACATTGATCAAAATGTAGGCAGATAAAACATAAATAAGTAGATAAGACTTGTTATATCAGGGATCCTACATCAAAACAATATTTTGAATGGAAGAGTTTCTTAATAATAATTTCATATCCTAATCTATGGGAAAAATTCCATTTGCTCTACCTGCTATGGGTATGAATTTTCAATCTGACTTTCGTATTAAGGCTGCAGTGAACAGATTCTCTGTAAAGATGAACCGAGTAATTCATTTCTTGCCCCAGTCGTAAAAACCCTATCAAACTTGACTGAACTCAAAATAGCAGTCACTTGCCTGGTAATCTGTATTCAATGTTATGTGATGTATAGGTCTTGCTAAATCTGATGGCTCACTTAGGTCAGTAATCCTGGCTTTATATGTCAACTACTAATAATGCTAAGAAATTGAATGAAAATAGACTTTCAGATCCAATCTGGAGTAAATAGATGTAGGGATTTTCTGAGTCTCTTTAGGCATTTAAATTCAAGTTACATCAAAAACTCATCAATATTTTCTGTTCTAATAGTTATTAGTGTATGAATAAAGTTTGCCGTCAGTTCCTTCATTTTTTTCAAGAGCAACTCAGCACAATAAATTCTTTGAATCTCCAATTTTCTTTAAAGGATTTCTAGGTATTTATAATCAAGGAATCATGATTCATTTTAAAGCTATTGGGAGATTAAACAATTGGAATTTAAAATGTTAATTTTAGCAACTAGAAAACTGTAGTATCTTCTCAATGTGTTATCTTGACAAGAAATATACTAGGCAAATGTAATAAATTTGTGCAAACTAATGATTACTGATAACATATGATGAACAGTAGCCCATGTGTT
Source organism: Prionailurus viverrinus (assembly GCF_022837055.1). NCBI lineage: Eukaryota > Metazoa > Chordata > Mammalia > Carnivora > Felidae > Prionailurus > Prionailurus viverrinus. The sequence goes on from NC_062566.1 coordinate 73,275,977, forward strand.
TTATGCTGGTCAAATTTAAGTTTTATCCGAGCTATTGGATGGTCCAAAGCCTGTCATGGTGTTTCTATCTGTGGTGTTCATGGTGTTTCTATCTATCTATCTATCTATCTATCTATCTATGAGGGTGACCATACCTCCTGGTTTGCCTTGGATAATCCCTTTTGTCCAGGTATAATTGTTAATACGGCCTCATTTTCCCTTCAAAAATATCCCATTTAGATGCAAATTATATGGCAACATAATCATCCATGATTTTCGCAGCAGTAATCATTGTGTTCTGTACATTTTATTTATAAAATGGATGTGGAATGCAGCTTCTTCTCTCCATCTCTACTGCTGTCATTCTAGGTCTGTTACCAGACTCCTGGGACAGTTTCTAGCACCTTCCCCGCTTTGCCCTTCAAATCTTTTGTCTACACAGTAGACCCAGTAATCTTCTTAAAGCAAAGAAAATGCCTATTTTTAGTTGTTTTTATTGCTCTTAGAATGAAATCTAAAATCCTTATGCTAAGTCCCTAACTGACCCAGTCTTGCCCTACATCTCTGGCCTCATGAGAGAAGAGCAAGGTGTGTTTGAGAAACCGTGTCCTTAAGGTTTGTGGTCGTGTCACCACTTAAGAGATCTTTGCTGTTCAACATATCTAAAGAGATTCCTTTTTTATTCTCTATCATATTGCCATATTTATTTCTGTCATAATTCTTATAACAATTTGGGGAAAATGGTTTTTGCTCTTTTTTTTTTTTCTGACTGTTTCATGAGAACAGACTGTTCACTAGTCCATGTTCAGTGGTGAGCAAAGGGTCAGGCATATGGTGGTTTTTTAAGCAACCAGCAAGTATATTTCAAACGCCTGATTTATCCTGAACCTTTTCCAGGTAATGGAGTATGGTGAGGAAGACAGGTGTCATCTTTACCCTCAATACGTATATTCCAGTGTAATTAAACTGGCATATGTTACGAGGGCCATATAATTGAGTAGTGAATTAAAGCAAGACCAGAGGAGAAAGTCTGTGCTTTCACTTTAGTGCTCAGAGAAGTCTCAATGAGAAAGTGCTATTAGATGTAAGACCTACACTATGAGTCAGGGAGGGCTCTATCAAGAGACCCACAAGGAAGAAAAGCAAGAGAGAGAGAGAGACAGAGAGAGAGAGAGAGAGAGAGAGAGAAAGCTGCAAGGAGAAGGAAATCCTGTACCAAGCCCCTGAAGCCAGAGGGCACTTGGCATTTTTTTTTCAAAAAAAAATTTTTTTTAATGTTTATTTATTTTTGAGACAGAGAGAGACAGAGCATGAACGGGGGAGGGGCAGAGAGAGAGGGAGACACAGAATCCGAAGCAGGCTCCAGGCTCTGAGCTGCCAGCACAGGGCCCGACGCGGGGCTCGAACTCACGGATCGCGAGATCATGACCCGAGCCGAAGTCGGCCCCTTAACCGACTGAGCTACGCAGGCGCCCCAAGAGCACTTGGCATTTTAAAAACAGAAAGATGGTGAGCTTGATGACCAAGTGAATAATTCATTCAACCTTTCATATAATTGAATAGATGTTTATAAAACATCTGCTGTATGCCACTGATTGCTCTAGGCTTTTAGAATACATCAGTGAACACAATGAGGAAAAATCTCTCTCCCTGGGAGCTTTACAATTTTAAAAAAGGAAGAGTAAATTGTGATATTTAATAGCAAAATAAGTAGGTATTTTAGAGTCAATAATTTCTAGTGTCGCTTCTGATGCTCAAAAGTGAATTAAGTTTTTAAATTATAACACATTGAACAGTCTTCACATGTTACCTAAGGAATCAGGGAGGACTGTAAGCCCAGAACACAGATTGACTTGGTTCACTAGACGATCACCTCATTCTAAAGGAATGAGCAGTTTCTTGCTATATGAGTTGTGTTTCCTGAATTGTCAAATCTAATTTTATGTTCACCAGTATGCTGAACTATTTTTTACCACTCTAGTCACCTTGTCATTAAAGGAAATGGTACGTAGTCTAGCATGTTGATTTCTGTGACTTTCTAAGGGCCAAGAAACCAGAGACAATTCTAAGTTCATTCTTTTCTACAGGAGCAGAAAAGTAAGAGTGTTATCCAAAGACCATATTGAAGAGGCCTGCAAAACAAGAATTTTTCACTTCAAAGATCATTGAAGGAAATTACCTTAGGTCTGTTCTATTTATGACACTGTTATTCCTTTCATCAATGCCTTATCACTTTAACCAAAGACTAATTGAATAGAGCTACATACTCTGTTTGTTCTATAAGAAAAATATGACCTGTTTTGTTTTTTTGTTTGTTGGAGGGGAGGAAATTTAGTGACAAGGCCTGAAACCCTTTAGACCAGAGGTTATGACCCACTGGTCACAGCATTTTTGAGCATGTAAAGTCAGACAATGCTTTGTTTAGATGTTATTTTTTTAATTGTAGGCATCCATATTTTCTATTTCAGCCCAAAATAAATGACTATCTTGCAGCAGGAAAAGGGATATTGCTCTGTATTTTCATACAAAATGATGTCTAAAATTACCCTTTTGATTTAAATCTTATTTGAATTAAAATCAGCATAAAGTATCTTCTCCCTTTCTATAATGTTCTGATATAAACCTATCTTTCTAAAACTGTGAGAATAGTTTGAGTAACATGCTGATCAAATACCTGAAGTGTGTGTCCCTGAAAAGACATAATGGAGTGTTAATGTGGCTTCTAAAAATTATAATTTGGTTTTAGGTTATATTAGTAGAAATACAGTATTTAGCGTAAAGAAGGTGATAATCCTGCTCTACTGTTCACTAGTCAGGCTTCCATAATAGTATCATGTTCAGTTTTGAAGAATATCCTCTGTGATGTTTAATTTGTGTCAATTTGAATGGGCCATGGGTTTCCTAAATACTTAATTAAACCATATTCTGTGTGAGTGTGTGAGAGCGTTTCTAAGTGAGATTCACATTTGCTCCTGTAGAATGAATAAAGCAGATTGCCTTCCCCAGTGTGTGTGAGTGTGTGTGTTGGGCTGGGGGGGGGGTGGTGTGTATGTGGCAGGGGAGGGGATAGATTCAGGGGCTTCATCTAATCCATTGAAGACCTGAATAGAACAGAAAAGGCAGAAGGGAGAATTTGCTTTCTTTGCCTAATGATTGTCTTTGAGCTGAAACATCTGTCTGCTCCTGCCTTTGGACTTGGACTAAACCTGTATTGGCTTTCTGCGGTCTCTAACTTACAGATCTTGATACTTCTTAAAACTGCATGAGCCAATTCCTTATGATAAACTATATCACTATATCTATTTATCTTTATATCTGCTATCTAATCTATGTAACTTACTGGGTTTGTTTATTTGGAGAACACAGATTAATATACTAAGAGTGGCATTGGTAAAATTAAAGTTATTTATAAGATATGTTCAGGATGGTTATGGAGTATATTAATTATGGAAGTCTAGGCTAGAATAACATACAGACCCAAAAACTGTATAACTATTTCAACATAACAGTTTAGCTCTCATAAGGGTTCAAGTTGATTTGAAGATGTGAATCGAGTTTAGTTCCGTGTAGTCATTTAGAGTCCCAGTTGGATAGAGGCTGTACTGTTTTCAGTTATGTGGGGTCCACAGTCAACTTGGGCATTTCCATCTTAGGCAAGTAGAGGGGTAAAACAAAAGTTCAAGCACAGATTCTCATGAGTCTAGCAGTGGAGACAAACTCCAGAAATCATAGAACATCAGTGAGAAGTTTCTCTGTTTTGGACTTGGGAGAGGCTCCACAGATGATGCAGAAGTTGAGCCTGATGATGAAGTAACCTGCTTCGTGGGACCTGCTCAGGGAAGTTTCATAGCATTTAAAAATCACACTCCATGTGGGACACCTGGGTGCTCATCGGTTAAATGTCCGACTTTGTCTCAGGTTATGATCTCATGGTTCGTGGGTTTGAGCCTCACATTGGGCTCTGTGCTGACAGCTCAGAGCCTGGAGCCTGCTCCGGATTCTGTGTTTCCCTCTCTTTCTCTGCCCCTCCCCCACTCAAGCTCTGTGTTGCTCAAAAATTAAATAAATATGAAAACTAAAAAAAAAAAAAATCAAACTCCATGTGATTCTTATAGATATGAATATCCATATATATTATGTGGAATTTTTACTTTCTGTTAAGTCTTTTGTTACTAGTACAGCGTCTCTAACAAGGTGTTTTGAAGAAACATTTGTATCCTCATGTCTCACTATCCCCTAACTCAAAATTCTGTTCCATTTGGTGACTGCTACTTGACATACAACAGGAGACAGATTTTTCTATTTCCCAGATAGATAGCACCTCAAATCCTTGTTCTCATAGATGAAATTATTTTAGTAAAAATTACCAAGTGTTTCAGTGATTTCCATCAATCTCTTCCTTACAGGTTTCTGTAAGTAGCTTATTTGGAAATTTTCTGAATGAGGATGGTATAAAATAAGAAAGTAATGGATAAATAAATAAGTAAGTAAATAAATAAATAAATAAATAAGTAAGTAAGTAAGTAAGTAAATTGAAGGTATGTCTTAGAAGTTTTTGTCTGCCTCTATTCAAAGTCTATTCAAAAAATCTTCATCTATTATAGACTTTACATTATGGTATTACTTTGGATCAGTTCTTTGCCAGAATATAGGACTTTACTCTCTCGTTAGCAAGTGAGGATGAGAAATAATCCAACTACTCCCCGTGTGTCACAGCGTGTCTGTTAATCATATATACTATAATAATTAATAATAAATGAATGACATTGGGATATATTACAAATTCCCAGTAGGATTTAGAACAAAGACAAAGGAGCTCTGAGTTAGTAAATAAACAGCAATGGCAAACTAAAAAAGTCTTCTTTGTTAGGAAACAAACTAGATGAGAGAACATCTTATCAGATAAATATGTGCTGAATAGAAGTTTAAAAAAAAGCGTAGTAGGTTATTGAACTTCTATTTACCTCATTTTTACAGAAAACAACTGTGAGTTGATTCCAGCCTACATTTGAATAATGTTTGCAGTTAATTCTCCCCTGGAAAGTTTGGAGCTGCTTTTTTTTTTTTTACCCCTGAAGAAACCTACAGGTTATTAGTGAAATTTCTGGTACTGTTGGCTTCAAGTTGTTCTCTGTTGGCTGCCTCATAGACATGCTGTCCTTCATTTATGCAGATGGCACGGATGACCCACTATCAGTAGGATATTGCATCAATTAATGGCACATAATTGAGAAATAACAGATTGGGGTTAGGGGTGCAGTCCGTGAGTAGAGAGCAAAGTTTTCCCAGTCAGGAGTATACTGGCCCATATGGAAATTAAATATGTGACCTTGACTTTAATACCACCAGGATCTAATTGAGTTAACCATCTCTGTCACACAATGTCGTATAAATAACTAATATTCTTGTCATTATCACCCCATGATATCTGTTAATGTTATAAATCTCTACGTTTCACTATTCAAATAATACTGTTTCCATGATGACATTTCTGATGGAAATGATTTTTTTTTTACATAGTACAGATTCAGTATTGTCCTGGCACCACTTTAAACTTTTTAAAGTTATAATTATTAAATACTCCTTTAAATCAAAATTTATAATTTAAACAGACTGCTTAAAAGACACTTGGAGAAAGTACTTCTAAATTCTAACTCACAAGAGGTACTGCATAATGGTTGCTTGTTAATAAAATAATAGCTGCCTCATTTTGGGCTTTAAGGAGACAACACTATTGTCTTCTCATTGAATTCAGGAACCAAATGAGGAATAAGACACAAGGGTCACTACTAATCATCCCACATCGGGGTGATCATACCAAAATGCATTTTTTTCTCTATAGGCAGGCCAATTCAAAAGAGAGATCTAGAAAAGACAGAAGCAAAGAAGTGGAGTTTCTTCACTCACCCTCACCAAGTGGAGTGAGGGATGAGGAAAAAAATTCAGATTTCTTTTCCTGAATTCCCTTACCAAGGAAACCTGGAGAATAGACGGTCTCTCACTCCAAAGATCATACTTACCTTCTCACAGCAGATGAACAGCATGTTTGATAATATGATAAACTGTTTACGTGGGTGGCCTCACATTGTCTTCCAGGTATGTCATGAGTCAGTTTTTATTGTCTCCAAGAATAGAGGAGAGATTAGAGGCCCAAATAAGTCAGTTAATTTTCTCAAATATCAAGTAAGAGGCATGATTCTGAATTCAGGACTCTCCGATTCCGAAGGCTATTTTCTTTATTTCTATAATTCTCTGCAAGTAAGTTATTATGTATAATAGCAGCAGCCAGATGCTGGCAGATGGAGTAAAATTATTTCTGCTTTTTGAATGATTTTGTAACTTCAGATTTGCAGAAATATATTCAAAGCTGCTAATAAGCTTGATAAATGCAATCCCCAGCTCCCTGTCCCTATCCCCAATTCCCTTCCACTCTCGTGTCACTTTCTCACATGTAGGAGATCCAGAGACAGGTCTAGGAATCATGTGTTAGAGAAAATAAACTCATTTCTCCCATCAGTCAGTATTGCTCCAAATACTTACTCTACATACATTATATGCAAATGTTACTATCTATCTATCTATCTATCTATCTATCATCTATCTACCTATCATCATCTATCTAATATGTCATTATCAAGCTATAGCATTTTGTTTTTTGAAGTCTGATCTTATTTGTTACTCTCAGAAAATCTCATTGTTGACTTGACTCAGACTAGAGGAGAAGCTCTCAGAGAGGACAGCCTCCATCTCTTGGCATTCTGTTCCTGGTGTTTTAATTTGGCCTCCTTCATTCACTGGGCCAAAAGTTGAGGATATTCTGCAGCCTTGTCTTTATTTTTCTTAGTACAATGTTTCTTCAGAGCAATAGGTCAACATGTGTGTTGGTGGACACAGGAAGTAACAGGATGCTAAATCTTGGGTGCTTTGGTTCTAGGTCTCTTATCTTGGTTTACGGACTTTCTCACAATACACTGGCCAACATCATCTTTTTTAGAGAGATTGGCAAGTTTGCATATTCTGCTAGCTCTTTTGGGTCCCAGGTGATGAGGCACAGTGGTATCAGTGAGTCCAGGAATATCCTTCTCCCCTTTTGTTACAATGACCAAGTTGACAACACTGAGACTAGCACCCACAATGCAACCTCAAATAGATTTGTGCTCTTTTTCCCCAGTCCTTCTTGGTCTGTAGCAGGAATGACCCTTAATGAGCAGCAGATAGACATGGCCATGGGTCAAGACACCCTGCTTCATGGGGAAGCCTTGGTTGTCATTGCCACCACTGATTTGGACCAAGTAACCCTTCCATTCTTCACCCAGAACATCAGCAGCAACTTCTGTGGGTATGCCCTTCTCAGAAACGGTACAAGTTTTGCATTCATCATCCACTTTAAGGAGATTCTGGCAGCGAGTAGCTGGGAGACAGGTGTTCAGCTTCATCCTAAAACAGCCTACTGCCTCTAAGGTGCCATGGAAAAGAGCAAGCTTTAGCATTCAACCGTACCTTTGACAAGAGCTTAGCTTTTCTTTTTTTTATTAAAAAAATTTTTTTAACATTTATTTTTGAGAGACAGAGAAAGAGCATGAGTTGGGGAGGGGCAGAGAGAGAGAGGCACAGAATCTGAAGCAGGCTTCAGGATCTGAGCTGTCAGCACAGAGCCTGACAGGGGGCTTGAACTCACCAACTGTGAGATCATGACCTGAGCTGAAAGTGGGACACTTAACCGACTGAGCCACCCAGGTGCCCCCAAAACTTGGCTTTTCTGATCAACTAATTCTGTTCAACACTTGTGACATTATTGGTGTCCATTTTGACTGGTAATTTATGCAAACTAGAGTTTCTTAGATAACTTCGGTCTAAAAAGTCTTTTAGGTAATCCTACCGTTGGTTTTTCAACTAAAGTGTTTTGTTTTTATAAGTCCCATGTTGTGACTGACCATAGTTTCCTCATGGTAAAAATTAACTTGAACATATCATGCAAATTTCTTTCCCATTTCTGAAGATTATGTTCATTTCACATCTTCCTGAACTCTCTCAGCTATTTCCTCTGTCTTAAATATTCTTCTTCCCTTTTTGTGGGTCAGTGAAACTCCTACTCTTTATTAAAGTCTCAAAATGTTAAGCTACTCAGTAAATATTTTTAGCCTCTTGTTTTCCCACTTCAAATTGTATCCCCTTCTATGATTAGCACTTTTACATAATACTTAATTTTCACTTGTTTCCATTCTTTTGTGTACTAAAAATAAGAGATTACATCTTAATTATTTGCCTATTTATTGCCTATTTATTCTAGTATATTTATTGACCTATATATATATTTCTTAAATTAAAGTTGCTTTCTCTGTGTTTCTCTGTTAGAGACAGAATAGTCATGTGTTGTTAGGAAAACTTCTGATTTTTATGAATTAAGTGTGCTCTCTGTTCCATCATCAGTAAAGTAATATTTGATCAAGTTTCTTCCTCTTTCTTTAGCCAATGTGTACTCCACATCTCCAGTTTTATTGTCATCTTCTTAGTCCCTCAACACTAGATATTTTTAACTTATGGATAATGAGGTATTATGTCATGTGCATGTCTTTCCATCTCAAATTTTGAATTAACAGCTCTCAAAAAGCTGTTTCCTCAGTGCTTTATTTTCACAACTGCATAACCATTCATTATGTTTCTCTATGGATTTTAATCCTCTTAAAACCTACTCTTTTCTAAATTTGGCATTGCCTAAATATCATAATTTGTTTTCTTTTATTATTTATTTTGATTATAATAAGATTTCAATCCATTTACTTATTTTTCTTGGTTTCAGGAATAGAATTTAGTAATGCATCACTTACACACAACACCCTGTGCTCATTCCAAGTGCCCTCCTTAATACCCATCACCCATCTAGCCCATTTCCCCCCACCTCCCTCCATCAACTCTCAGTTTGTTCTCTATCATTAAGAGCATTTTATTATTTTTCAATCCATTTTAAGTCTATTAGTCTTTCTCATCATAATTACATAGTGATGTAATATGATAATCTGATGAGGAACAATGCAGTGCAATGTAGACATGGCTAGCTCATGCATTGTCATTGTCTTCTAGGAGAACCTGGCAAAATGATTCCTTTGCTTTATATTCTCTGTCAAGCCCCTTTCTATATTAGGGAGGCTATTCTCAAATTTATGTGAATCCAGTTCAGTCCAGGTACTTGATGATTCTTAATTCTGCACAATTGTACCCTGCAAAGTTTTCTTCGAAGAAGAATGGATTAAGTCCCAGCAAACATATATATATACATATATATATATGTATATATATATATATATGTGTGTGTGTGTGTATACATATACATATATATATATATATGTATTTTTTCCCATCTCTGGTGATAATACTGCTCTTATAAAAACATTGAACAACATTCGAAAAGTGAGGTTTACAGCAAATTAGGGATTATAGTTCATAATTTACAAAAATTATTCCTGTACCTTGGTGACTGATTTTACTCAAAAACAAGATGTTATAAGTTTCTGTTGTTTCCCCAAACACTGTGGCAGTCCTAGTCAGAAACTAGTCCTTGTTAAAAAGTTATTGCAAATTGACTTCTGCTCTATTCTGCTTGTATAACGACAAGGCAATTCTATGTAATCACAACCTCCAGAGAGCTAAAATATTTCTCTGGGTTATTACTTCCAAAAAAGGTAATATACCATTCACTAGGTAGCAAGTAGAACTATATATTTGCCTCTTGCAACATATATTTACACATATGTGTCTCTGTGTGTGTATATATACATACATAGAATTTTACTATGTGTAAGGTATTTCAGTACCTACTACTTGAGTAATACATAGTAGTTACGAGTGGGTTCTTTCCTATCAGACTCATCATATTTCTCTTTGTTCTGCTGCTTATGCAATTCGTAACCTGGAGCAAATTATTTCATATCTCTCTCCCCCATTTTCTTATATTCAACATACAGAAAACAATATCTTCCTAGTGTTGTTACAGGCATTTCTTAAGGTAATATAGGTAAAGCAAACCTTCACACACTGCTAGGATAATCTGATAGGCAGAGGGAACATAAGGATTAAAACACAGTTTCTGTCTTCCAGGACTTAAATCTACATCTGCTTATATAAACTGAAAAGAAAGAAGTTAGAGGTGTATGTTAGGATAAATAAATAAATCATATAATTGATAAATGATGACAATATTTAAACCTTTTATGTGGTAACTCTCTAATACTCTTCTTCCTAAATTCTTTTCATTTAATGCAAGCATTTTAACAAAGCAATGTAAGTTCAGAAGGTACTGAAAGGTCAAAAATTTGAAGTACCACTGGCTTAAATGTAAGAAATGTTCACATAAATGTTTTTATGCTGTTCACATGTTAGGTATTTTAGCTTTTAGTATCTTTGATCATGTACTATGTAAACATGGTACTTAATAGAGAAATAAAGTAATATCAGCATATTGAGGATCAAATTTCTGGCAAATTCCTCAAAGGCAGAACTTGACAAGGAATAAGAGAGTCATAAGAATATTCACTGTGTTATATTGACCAGAGGAAAGATGGGGAAAAAATGAGAACATGACATTAAGCCCAAGACTGGCTCAGTAACAAACAGAAAAACCTTGTCAGCGTCAAACACTTGAAAACAAAACAAAACAAAACAAAACGAAACAGTGAAATTTGGGTGGTTTTATAAGAGAGAATTTGTATTGCCCAGAGCGTTTTTCTTACAATCTGTAACAAGTTTGATATCCTTTTTATACTAATCACAGTCTGTTCTCCTCTGTATTGCATGAGCACTTTCCTGGTTAAGTAAGGAAATTTGTGTGCAGATATCACCATTTTACAGTTAGAGAAACCCAAAGAGAAAGCATGGCAACTTTCTGAGATTCAAATTCCTATGAATTTCATGCCTTTGAGTGCAGGTTTCTTTTCTTCACAAGACTGTGACATAGGACAGTGGCAAAGTGTCAACAGCCTCTGGCCTTGGCCAGTTGTTCCTTATGTGGAACTCTAAGGCCCTTTGTTAAGAATACTTATCATGCAATGAGTAATTAATTGTTGAAAGTACTTTACTTACTGGCTTTTTGCTCTAGTTCAAGATTTACGTATGTGCTTCTAATGATTACGTTCAGTAATAGTTACAATGATTTCATTACTGACAAACTTGGAGTAAGTCTGCACAGTTCATTATATCTTTTATATTATTTCACAATAAAAATTATTATTTCACAATTCATTATATCTTTTATATACTTCTAGATTCTTAGGAATCTAGAATTGCAGCATTAAGAGACATGATAATTCTTTTCTTCTCAGCACTATCATTTGATGATAAAAGTGAATTCCTTTGGGTTTAAGGAATTTGACCATCTTATCGTGTAATGCTTTGAAGTAAAAACCAAGAAGTCCTCATTTTTGTTAAGCAATGATCTGATGATGTTAATATGTTATACATACTTTTTGGATTCTGCAGTGCATTCTTGGGAAGTTAGCAATCTGCAGTCATTCACAAATGAGAAATAAGAAGCCAAATACAAGAAGATGTTAATTTCCTAGGTTATAGGGAGATCTAATGATTAGCTGTCGGTGTAACCTCAAAGCATATTACCAGGAAGCCCAATGTATCCAAAAGGTATTCCAAGTAAAGCTTAGTTCAGACCGTTCCAGTAAAGTGACATTTCTCTCCTTTCAGTAATCCTAGACTCTTTATGGGCTCATGGTAACAAAAAGGAAAGAAATCTGTGTCTTGAATAACTCAGGAGATTTGATTCCCATTGACATTAAAAGAAATGATGTAGCATCTCAAATACTTCTCAAATAATAACACAATACACAAAATAATAACATGTATACTCTATAAAAAGGAAGCAAAGAAATAGGTTTGCACTGTAAAAATAATAAATTATCAAAAATAATAACAAATATCAAAACTGTATCATCGAGGACAAAATGGTAGACTTCTATTCCTTACTGTAAGTGGCAAATATAACTACCATTTGTATATCCTTCTTTTTAGGTTATGCTAACATAGTTAATACTTAGTTTGAGGTTGAAAGAATACCATCATCAGAGTTCTAGGTGAAATTATTAGTCATTCCAAACAAGTCATTCCAAATATGGGGGAATACTTTACGTGGGTGATAATACAAGGAGCAGAATACAGACCAGGGAAACATTGTGATGACTGCTCTCGGGGTTGTGGATATCCAAGTCATTGATGTGTCCCTAATTTGAGAAGAGTGTGGGAGTAGTGAGCATTTACAGAATAATAAAAGGGGTGGGAGTTGAAGGTGGACCGAATGGAGACGTTGCAGAGGGCATATGGATACCAAACAGTTGTGACGGAGCAGCCCAATCTGATTTCTAATGATTATCATTCATTCTGAATTTGAGTAGATGCTGAGCAGAAATTGATGATCTTCTGTGTTGAGCATAGGAATTATGGTTGTAGGAGATTCTAAACTTCAGAGTGGGACTCCTATTTCATTTATTTGAAAGGAAATGCCAAAGTCCAAGAAAGTAAATTGTAGCTAACATAATGAAACAGTCATTTGCTTTCAGATGGGTTGTACAAATATGACGAATACCAAATTAAAATAAGCACTGCCACCTTTGCTCATTGGTACGACACGCATTCCTACTCATTCAAGGTTATCTTTCTATCCGCCATATGTGGTACCTTAGTTACCAAAAAAAAGAGACTGCTGGCTGGACTTGTTCTGCACAGAGTACGGTATAACATTGTGGAAATACTCATTCTCCCCTGAATCGGACCTTTTAGCATGAACTAGCTATTAGACATGGTAGAAGGTTAACACCTTTTTGGTTTGCTTTCTGGTCCAGGTTTTTAAACTGTTCCCTCTTCTTTTTCGTCAGCTTTTTTGAGTCTTTTTGTAAATCAAAACACAAAGACCTTGAGCCACAATCTCACAGTTGCAATTCCATCTTTTCAACAACTTGTTATATATATTTGGCAATTCATCTCTTTGTGATTTCCTTTCTCATCCTAGAAGAGAAACTAATAACTGTCACTCACCTTCATTCTTACCCACATTGTAGAGAATCAATTATTAATGACTACAAAGCACTTCCCAAACAGAAAGCAATAGATGTTCTTTAAAATAAGTATTTTTCATAATATAAGCTATACTGCCTCTTTGTATTTGGTAGAGATGTTCATTTATTTATGATTCATTTTATAGAAAATAAAATATTTTACTGGGGAAAAATAAATATCATCACCAAAGAAATAGTTAAAAGCTTCCAGCCAGAGTTTTCATTTTTATATTTGTGTATAGACTATATGCAACAGTCCATACTTTCATTTAGTGATTTTCATAACATTGACACATAAATAAAAGGAGTTAGAACTCATATCTTGTGCGTATTTGACAAGCTCTAACAGAATTGTTTGCAAAATTTTATTGAAATCCCTGCCTTCATTTATCTTTGTTAGCACAAGCCTCAGAAACCAGTGGTATGGAATTCTTGTATAATTTAACTCTAAGAGAATTAGGTGTGCAGGTGTTCAGAGAATAGCCTATTTTTCTAAGTAAATAAAATCTTTTGGGAGAAAATATATTATTTTTATTACCTTATGAAAGAATATCCAATTGGTTTGATTCATTTCTAAAAGAACAAACAAAAAATATATTGCCAAGAAGGAGATGAGAAACCAAGAAACAAAAATGCAATTAGTTGCCAGTAATCTCATGAACTTGAAATAGTATAACAAAGTGAAATTGCTCGAACGGCTACAACAAAGAGTGTTAGAGCTGCAATGCTTCTTAAGATTGCTATATTAAACAACGGCATGTGCACATTTAAGCTGTATTTCAAAGATTTTGATCTGTGAGCACTTCTCTCCTTGCCGCGCGCTATCCTAAATTCATCATACAAACATTCGCACTCTGGCGAGCGGAGGGAAACTTAGGAAAGATAGTCCTTGTAAAAACTTCAAGTGTTTCTTTTTCCTCTCCACTTGGTAGGCTGGGCCTCGTGTAAACTTTCCTAGATAAATGAGTTTCAAGTGCATTTTGAAAGGTCTGTACAAAAGAAATTTAGTACTTTCCATTTTAATGGCTTGCAGTCCTGATGGAAGTTCTTTCTCTTAGCCAACCTAAACGCTTTATACAACATTTCAAGCTCACTTATTCTTGTTCTGCCCTCGGTGGCATCGGAGTACCGATCAGCACCTTCTATGTAATAATCCTTCATGTAATTGAAAACCAACTTGTTTCCCCAGCCTATTTTCCAACTTAAATAATATTAGTTCCCTTAACCTTTCCTCTGAGATTCTATTTTCCAAGCTATTAATCATGTTTATTGCTTGTCCTTAAACCTTCTTCAAGTTTTCCAAGGTCTTTTTAACTTAGTGAGTCCAGGCTTGCACACGGGCACTGTGATTATGCTAGGAGAATTCCTTCTCACATCCTATGCATTGTTCTTCTGTTTCTCTGTCCAGGGAGTTCGAATTGCTAATTCACCTTTGAAATGTGACTCTTAACACTCTTGTACTCCTTGCTGTTGCCTTCCTATCACCAAATCCATCTTTTCCCATATAATGATCAGAGTTTACCTTTAAGTACACTACTTTTGCCTTTAATTCTGAACGTTTCTGGTTACAAAAAACATTTTTAATTTTCTATTTCTTGTTTAAAATGGGGTGCCTGCTCACCTCGCCTTAGTACTTGTTTGTTTTTTCAGATAGGTGTTTGAGACTTTAAGATACGCATACAATTTTATATCAAAAGAGGCACTGTTATTATTTTTACAGCAGGCTAACATTTCTTTATTTGGCAACTTTCAGCTTCTTGTGTCTTCCGGATTTTATGTGTGATTCATTTTAAAATGAAATAAAATTTAAAACATGGGCACATATTTCTTACATAGCTGTAATCACCACAATGCTTTTCACTTCCAATATCATCATTGTTCTCACAAAATTAGTATCTACAAATTTCTTAGTTGTGTATTTTAGGCTTTCTACAAACTTCTTAGTTGTATTTAGATTTTCTCTGTTCCTACAATGGAGCATATTTGGCTCCCACTAATACTTAGGAGTCCTCAGCATGTTGATTCCAATCTTCCTTACATTCTTTTCTCCTTTTTTTTTTCCAAACGAGAGCAATAGGAAATATAATTACATTTCATTTCCCTCGTATATGATTTCCTTCATGCAGTTCTGCAGATATTTTTTTTACCATGCCTCACTTTCCAGTTTTTAGCCATTTTCATATGCTGTAATAAAATATACATGCATTAAACCAATATGCCACAAATGATTTTTTCTCTATCAATATTTTTTAAAAGCTAAATAGACCATCCATGCATTTTACAAGCGCATCTACATAATGCAATGCATCATTTAAAAATGAGCCATATATTGTTAAATTTTTCTATAGCTACCTAATTCTGAAACTAGTTTAAAACCCATTTGTTTGCAGAAAAAAAAGTTATCACCTTGTAAAAACAGAGGTGTTAAAATAATGAGGTATGGTTCCTTCCTTGCCATGGTCAAAAACCTACCGGGATTCTGTTTCCTTAAGCTAAGATTCTATTTACCTTAAGAAGAAATAGATTAAAGATTTTATTGTTTATCTCTCACCCTTTTCCACTTATTTTGAATAGTACAGATATTTTGGAATTTATGAAAACTAGAGATTCCTCTGAGTGCCTTTCCAATTCTGCTGAACATTACAATTTTTGCTTTGGCTTCAGATCATGAAGATCCTATCTTTATGTAGCTTTTGTTTAGAGAATTTTGTCTTAGCTTGATTTGTAAGAATTTGTAAGGTATGTGCAATTTTTAAAAGTATGTATGAATAGGTTGAAATTGTATGCCACATGTTCATTTACCTTCCTAATAATTGTTGACACGGAGCATTTTAGCATAATATTTGCATGGTTTATCTCACGCATACTCACAACAAGCCACAATTAGTTACTACTGTCATCATCCCTGTGTTACTAAGACATGAAGTGGGCCTGTTTCTGAACTGTTTATAAAGCCTACAAGTGGTGAAGCTGGGATTTCATCCCAGGTAACAAAACACTAGTGCCCATGTGCCTCTAACTGAGCCATCCAGCAGGGAAGAATTGATGTTTAAAATGCAACTGATATCACAAGACATACCTAACTGATCCATGATCAGCCGTTCAATACGGATTCTGTTAATTCTCTTTGGGGAGAAAATAAGCAAAGGTCTTCATGAGTGTTATTCTGCTGCAATTATATGTTAGTTTTCTAAATGACTTATTTATTGTATCATTAGTTTACAAAATACAGTCACGTTTATTGTTTACATTCCTTTATAAGGATACATTGGAAAGGTCTGACTGCCATTTAAAAATAAGATGAACTGATGTTACATTTCTAAACTATACATAATTTTTCAAAATAATATTCTAAAATCATAGCTTTTAAAGTAATTAAATACACATGATATACTAAAATTTTACGTATCAGAAACTTTAAAAGGAATCTCTTATGTTGAGTATTTTTTTCAATATATGAAATTTATTCTCAAATTGGTTTCCATACAACACCCAGTGCTCATCCCAAAAGGTGCCCTCCTCAATACCCATCACCCACCCTCTGCTCCCTCCCACCCCACATCAACCCTCAGTTTGTTCTTAGTTTTTAAGAGTCTCTTATGTTTTGGCTCTCTCCCACTCTAACCTCTTTTTTTTTTTTCCTTCCCCTCACCCATGGGTTTCTGTTAAGTTTCTCAGGATTCACATAAGAGTGAAAACATATGGTATCTGTTTTTCTCTGTATGGCTTATTTCACTTAGCATCACACTCTCCAGTTCCATCCACGTTGCTACAAAGGGCCATATTTCGTCCTTTCTCATTGCCATGTAGTACTCCATTGTGTATATAAACCACAATTTCTTTATCCATTCATCAGTTGATGGACATTTTGGCTTTTTGCATAATTTGGCTATTGTTGAGAGTGCTGCTATAAACATTGGGGTACAAGTGCCCCTATGCATCAGTACTCCTGTATCCCTTGGGTAAATTCCTAGCAGTGCTATTGCTAGGTCATAGGGTAGGTCTATTTTTAATTTTCTGAGGAACCTCCACACTGTTTTCCAGAGTGGCTGCACCAATTTGCATTCCCACCAACAGTGCAACAGTGCATTTTGGCCACTGACTGACGTGAGGTGATATCTGAGTGTGGTTTTGATTTGTATTTCCCTGATAAGGAGTGACGTTGAACATCTTTTCATGTGCCTGTTGGCCATCCAAATGTCTTCTTTAGAGATGTGTCTATGCCTGTTTTCGGCCCATTTCTTCACTAGGTTCTTTGTTTTCCGGGTGTGGAGTTTGGTGAGATCTTTATAGATTTTGGATACTAGCCCTTTGTCCGATATGTCATTTGCAAATATCTTTTCCCATTCCGTTGGTTGCCTTTTAGTTTTGTTGGTTGTTTTCTTTGCTGTGCAGAAGCTTTTTATCTTCATAAGGTCCCAGTAATTCATTTTTGCTTTGAATTCCCTTGCCTTTGGGGATGTGTTGAGTAAGAGATTGCTACGGCTGAGGTCAGAGAGGTCTTTTCCTGCTTTCTCCTCTAGGGTTTTGATGGTTTCCTGTCTCACATTCAGGTCCTTTATCCATTTTGAGTTTATTTTTGTGAATGGTGTGAGAAAGTGGTCTAGTTTCAACCTTCTGCATGTTGCTGTCCAGTTCTCCCAGCACCATTTGTTAAAGAGACTGTCTTTTTTCCATTGGATGTTCTTTCCTGCTTTGTCAAAGATGAGTTGGCCATATGTTTGTGGGTCTAGTTCTGGGGTTCCTATACTATTCCATTGGTCTATGTGTCTGTTTTTGTGCCAATACTATGCTGTCTTGATGATAACAGCTTTGTAGTAGAGGCTAAAGTCTGGGATTGTGATGCCTCCTGCTTTGGTCTTCTTCAAAATTATTTTGGCTATTCAGGGCCTTTTGTGGTTCCATACAAATTTTAGGATTGCTTGTTCTAGTTTCGAGAAGAATGCTGGTGCAATTTTGATTGGGATTGCATTGAATGTGTAGATAGCTTTGGGTAGTATTGACATTTTGACAATATTTATTCTTCCAATCCATGAGCAAGGAATGTCTTTCCATTTCTTTATATCTTCTTCAATTACCTTCATAAGCTTTCTATAGTTTTCAGCATACAGATCTTTTACATCTTTGGTTAGATTTATTCCTAGGTATTTTATACTTCTTGGTGCAATTGTGAATGGGATCAGTTTCTTTATGTGTCTTTCTGTTGTTTCATTATTAGTGTATAAGAATGCAACTGATATCTGTGCATTGATTTTGTATCCTCCAACTTTGCTGAATTCCTCTATCAGTTCTAGCAGACTTTTGGTGGAGTCTATCGGATTTTCCATGTATAATATCATGTCATCTGCAAAAATCGAAAGCTTGACCTCATCTTTGCCAATTTTGATGCCTTTGATTTCCTTTTGTTGTCTGATTGCTGATGCTAGAACTTCCAGCACTATGTTAAACAACAGCGGTGAGAGTGGGCATCCCTGTCGTGTTCCTGATCTCAGGGAAAAAGCTCTCAGTTTTTCCCCATTGAGGATGATGTTAGCTGTGGGCTTTTCATAAATGGCTTTTATGATGTTTAAGTATGTTCCTTCTATCCCGACTTTCTCAAGAGTTTTTATTAAGAAAGGGTGCTGAATTTTGTCAAAGGCCTCTTCTGCATCGATTCACAGGATCATATGGTTCTTATCTTTTCTTTTATTAATGTGATGGATCACGTTGATTGATTTGTGGATGTTGAACCAGCCCTGCATCCCAGGAATGAATGCCACTTGATCATGGTGAATAATTCTTTTTATATGCTGTTGAATTCGATTTGCTAGTATCTTATTGAGAATTTTTACAACCATATTCATCAGGGATATTGGCCTGTAGTTCTCTTTTTTGACTGGGTCTCTGTCTGGTTTAGGAATCAAAGTAATACTGGCTTCATAGAATGAGTCTGGAAGTTTTCCTTCCCTTTCTATACTTGGAATAGCTTCAGAAGGATAGGTATTATCTCTGCTTTAAACATCTGGTAGAACTCCCCTGGGAAGCCATCTGGTCCTGGACTTTATGTTGAATATTTTTAATAAGGCTTTTTGTAATTAAGAACTCCTGAGAATATTCTAATGCTATGTTATAGTCCCCAAACCATCTAGTTCGCTTTTATCAAGGTTGGATTCCTTTACTTTCCATTCCGAATCTAAGACCAGGCTAAACCAGTCCTGGTACCGGTATATTTGTTCTTTCCCTTCATGTCCACATGAATTGTAAATATGTATATGAGGGAAACTCATGACCTTTTTTAGTCAATCTTTTAAATTAGGCTATAATGATAGGGATTACTTTGGGAGTTGGTGTGCATTGGCAACTCCACAGTGAAGCAAACAGAGGTAAATAATGTAATCACAGCAGCAGCTGGGTTGCGGGCATGCCAACAGTGAACTTAGAGCTTCCTAGGCAGCTGGGGCAGGTGTTAGTGATCTAAATGAGGTTGGTAGAATGACTTTTATTACTTTACAATAGTTCTGGCAACTAGACCTATGTTCCTGCCATTCCAGTCCTAGTTCCCACTTTATTTTCTGTGGTTTTCCAGCAGGTTTTTAAAAGTTTTATATCACCCCCAACAGCTTTACTACCACCTCTCTCTCCAGGCCAGATGAAGAAGTAATGCACAAGATTGTAGCACTTCATTCTGCAGTATACGTTAGAAGCATAACCATAATTTAAACATCCTGCCAGTAGTTCTTTTAGTAATAAAGTGACCCCAGACATAATGGCAAACACTACCCCATTTTGCAATAACAGGGATGTATTATCTTTTTCTCTAACACTAAATCAACAAAATTGATGGAATGCCTGCCATACATAAGACACTTTTATAATAACTATTTAGAAGTAGTTTCCCTGTCTTTAAGGAGTTTAAAGACTATTGAGAAAGCAGGCTATAAGCTATGAAATAAAACTAACAATAGATGTTAGCGATTGGCCAGTGCCAAATTAATGGTATAGATAAGAAATTCTATAGGATTTTCAAGGTGATCTAAAGTATATAGAAAATTCACATACATGGGTTCTGTGGACTTGGTAAGGCATAAAGATAATGAGAATTTAGATAAAGTCAAAAGAAAAATAAACATAGTGTAATATTGGCATCCATTCCAGTTTATCTCTAGCAGATAGCTTCTGTTTGACAACAATGGGAGATAATACAGAGAAAATAATGGAACAGTTGTGTGGCAATAATTATAGTTACAATAATAATGATATTAAAGTAGCTAAAATGTAGATGCTTACTGTGAGCTAAATACTATATGTTTTCTTTGTGCTAAATTCATTAGTTTAATCCTCAGAACAAAATCATACAGCAGATAGTATGATTTTTCTGAAACTTATGTATAAGGAAATCGAAACTTAGGGAAAGTAAATACTTGTGCAAGGACATAGTCCCTTAATGATAAAGCCAAGGCTTGAATGCATATCTCTTTGATGTAAGAACTTTTTTATTTAGCAAGAGCTCACTTTGCCATCAGAGGAACAACTTAAGGCATGGCAGCATGAGGGCAGAACTAGGATAAGAGAAAATTCTTTAAGAGGATAAATAGGCTTGTAGATAGACAGAGATAGGTCTCAGATATGGCATCGAAGATAGACATATCTATATCTCAGACAGATATATCTCAGGTATATATTGCACTAAGGAGAGACAAAAAGTCATTTGTAGTACCGTGGACTCTCTCACCTCCTTTTTTTGCCACTCTCCCTTTGTAGTTCCTTCTACCCTCTTTGTTCTTTCCCAAATATGGGAGAGACCTTAGGGCCATGAGGGCCTCCTGACTAGGATGTACATGTTGTTCTCTCTTCCTCTGGAAGGAAGTGTGGTTTTCTCTCTGTCTCTTACAAGGTTTTACTCAAATATTACTTCTCATGGGGGCTTCTCTTGACAATTCTGTTAAAATGCATGAACCTCCTTCTCCAGGTACTTCTGATCAACCTTATGTTACTTTGACTTTTGCTTTTATTCCATAGCACTTTTCACTTCAAAAAATATTCCATAATTTAGTTACTTATTATGTATGTTGCTCATTGTCTCTCTCTAACCTCTCCAAAATATAAACTTAACAAGGGCAAAAGATCTTCTCTGTTTTACTCATTAAGATATCCAAGAGCCTAGAAGACAGTCAAGTATATATAGTTGTTCAAATATTTTTTGAATGAATGATTATATCATTAAAAACTTATTACTCAGATAACTAATACCCATTCTTGAGCCAAGGCATAAGAGACTCTTAGAAACTGAGAACAAACTGAGGGTTGATGGGGGGTGGGTGATGGGTATTGAGGAGGGCACCTTTTGGGATGAGCACTGGGTGTTGTATGGAAACCAATTTGACAATAAATTTCATATATTGAAATAATAAATAAATAAAACAAAAAACAAAACAAAAAAAACCTTTAGAAATATGTAAAGCATCATAAAACATTAAAATAACCATAATTTCACCAATGATAAATATTATTAACATTTATTATTACAGTTTTATGCATTCATATATTTCTGTTACTAAAAAGCAGTTCTGAATCTATTCATTTTCAAAAATATTAGACATTAAAAATATCAAGATTATTTTTGAGACATTTTCATTTGGAAGAATATTTATAAATATTCATTTTAGTTATTCAAATGTCACCAAGATTTTTGTTTTCACAGTTTAGACGGATTTTATGATTGTATGTCTTTAATTATGAATGTAGAATACAATTGGAGATATGATGATCAGTAAGATTTTTTTCATTGAAAACAATAAAAGCATTGTTTAAAAATATTATCCAATGGTTTATAATCCAAAATGTGATTTCAAAGTAAAAGTTTTCAGTGAGATGAGGCAAGGAAGATGAATGTAGAAATGATACTGCTGCTAAAACATTCCAAATGTCCAGACCAGTAAGCTACGCAAATGAAAGCTTTTCAATATTTCCATATTCATTAACCTTTAATATAGCATCCATCACCTTGAGCAGCATTTATTATTTATACATCTCTATGTCTTGTATATTATTTCTCTCTAAATCATTCTCCATATTGAAGGGAGTGAGGAGTGATATACCTGATATATCTTAAAACCAAATATGTGACCTACATATATATATATATGAGCATTTATAATTTAAACTAAAAGCCTAAACTAAATAGTAAAAAAACATGAGAAATGTAGTTTTATGAAAAAACTAAAATATTACAGACATAAGTGCTATGAATAAGGTAGACAAGGCATGTCCATAGCATGAAACAGTGAGAAAATGCTTTAGATTTTGTGATGAGGTAAAGCCTCTCAGAGCAGGTGAAATTCTAGCTGAGAACTGAGGGATGAGAAGAAATCAGCTAAACAAAGTCTATGGGAGAGATTTCTAAGCCAGCATGTTTTTCTTCATCATGAAAAGTGTACTCCTCAATCCCCATCCCTTATGTCACCCATCCCTACACCCACCTTCCCTCTGGTAAGCATCAATGTGTTCTCTATACTTAAGAGTCTGTTTCTTAGAGCACCTGGGTGACTCAGTTGGTTGAGCATCCAACCCTTGATTTCAGCTCAGGTTATGATTTCTCAATTCATGAGTATGAGCCCCCGTTGGACTCTGTGCTTACAGCCTGGAGCCTGCTTGAGATTCTCTCTTTCTTCATATCTCTTCTCCCCTTCTGTCCCGTCCCCCATTCATGCTCTCTCCATTTCCTTCTAAAATCAGAAAGAGAGGAAGAAAGAAAGAAAGAAAGAAAGAAAGAAAGAAAGAAAGAAAACAACAAAGAATAATCTTTGAATACATATTCAACCTACCAAGATTAAATCATGATGAAATAGAATATCTGGACATACAGATTACTAGAAAAGAAAGAAAGAAAGAAAAGGAAAATGCAGTGCAGAAAATGCAACTGGAGCTCATTAAACAAGAGACAGTGCTGTGAGTTGAAGTTGGTGAGATTGATGGATGCCAAGATGATAGAGATTCATGGTGTCTAGTAATGAGTTTAGATTTTACTCTCTGTGAAGTTGGAAGTCCTTGGATGATTTTAGCATAAGGTGTTATATTATTTACTTTAGGTTTTCCAAATCTTAATCTAACTGCTTAATGCTATTGGATTGAAGAAAGGAGTGGTTGTAACTGGTTATGTAAGATTAGAAGCTATACATTGTTGTTAACAATATTATATGTTGAAAGTTACTAAGATAGTTAATCTTATATGTTCTCATAACACACACACACACACACACACACACACACACAAATGGTAATTATGTGATTATGTGAATTGATGCATGTGTCAACTAACCTTATTGTGGTAATCATTTTGCAACATATATGTTATTTTTTACATACCTTAAATTTATATAATGTGATATGTCAATTATATCTCAGTAAAACTGGGCAAAAGAAAAAGAAGCACAGAGATGGTGGAGCATGAATGACCTAATCAGTTGGTCTAACCAAGATTTTGAATCTTGAGACCAGAGTTGAGGAAATTAGCATATTTTACCTGATTCCTGATACTTGGCCATACATTTACATGATTTGGGAATGGGCATATTTTCATATTTATTATGTTTACATTATTCACAAACATAATGTTCACAAGTGTGTATAAAAATAAGTAACAATCTTTGAATACATATTCAAAGATTAAGTCATGATGAAATAGAATATCTGGACATACAGATTACTAGGAAAGAGATTAAATCAGTAATCAAAAAACTTCCAACAAACAAAAATCCAGGACCATATGGCTTTACTGGTGAATTTTACCAAACATTCTAAGAATTAATACCAATGCTTCTCAAACTTGTTCCAAAAATAGAAGAGGGAAGTCTTCCAAACTCATGAGGTTAATATTACCTTGATACCAAAACCTGACAAGGATGCCATTAGAAAAGAAAATTACAAGCCAGCATTCTTGATGAACATAGATGCAACAATTCTCAACAAAATATTAGCAAACTAAATTCAGGAATGCATTAAAATAATCATACACCATGACTAAGTTGGATATATCCCAGAGATACAAGGATGGTTCAACATCTACAAGTCAGTCAGTGTGATACACCATGTTAACGAAATGAAGGATAAAAATCATATGGTCATCACAATAGATGCAGAAAAAGCATTTGACAAAATTCAATATCCATTTATATAAAACTCTCATTAAAGCAGATATGGAGGAAATGGACCTCAACATTACAAAGGCAATAAGCCCGCAGCTAATATCATATTCAACACTGAAAAGCTGTAAGTTTTTTCTCCAAGATTAGGAACAAGACAAGAATGCCTACTGTGACTATTTTATTCAATATGGTATTGGAAGTCCTAGCTGGATCAATAAGGCAAGAAAAAGAAGTGAAAGACATCCAAATTGGAAAGGAAGGAATATAACTATCACTATTTGTGGGTGATATGGTATTATATATATTAAAAAAACTGTAAAGAATCCATCTAAAATGGTTAGAACTAATAAATGAATTCCATAAAATTGTAGGATACAAAATCAATACACAAAAATCTTCTTCATATTTATACACTATTAATGAACTGTTATAAGGAGAAATTAAGAAAATAATCCCATTTACAATTGCATCAAAAAGAACTAAACGACTAAATTTAACAATTTTTCAATGGTCTTTTACATCAACTCCATGTTTCAGAGATTAAATATCATAGTTTTCTTGAAATGGCTTTCCTATTTGTGAGTTAACTCATCTTTCATTTGGCCAAAACTGTATCTTCAAATAAATTTTTCTGTGAATGTATATGATTACATTGTTGAATCATTAAATAGCTTAAAATTATTTTCTATTTCCTTTGCATATAAAAATAAACCTACCCAGGAAGAGTCAACACTGTCTTTTTTCCCACAGTGACTTGTCAAATTTGATCTGTTGGCCTCTGGCTTCTGATATTGTTAATGTGATGTTGAAAACTATAAAATAATTCCAGTTGTTTGTTTTCTTTGTGGGCAATATGTTTTTATTTTTCTTTGTGTCTTTTTTTTGAAATCTAAGATAAGTCTTATGTGCTCGTATATATAAAAGTTTTATAGGGGATGAGCTATTTTTTTTGGCAGATTAAGAGCAACTTGCTTTTCCAAAGTATCTTTTATTTTTCCAGAGAAGAGTTCAAGTTTGACTGGACTAAGCAAGGACAGCTTTTAAACAAACTATTCCAGTGTTTTGTATGCATCCTGGACATTTTTACTAGGATCAAAATAATACTTCTTTTTTTTTTAAAGAAAAAAACATCTTTTAAATGTTTATTTACTTTTGAGAGAGACGGGGAGAGAGAGAGAGAGAGAGAGAGAGAGAGAGAGGGAGAGAGAGAGAGAGAGAAAGAGAAAGAGAACACATGCATGAGCAGGGAAAGGACAGAGAGAGGGAGACACAGAATCTGAAGCAGGCTCCAGGCTCTGAGCTGTCAGTACGGAGCCCAACGTGGGGTTTGAACTCACCAACTGTGAGATCATGACCTGAGCCAAAGTCGGACGCTTAACCAACTGAGCCACCCAGGCACCCCAAAATAATACTTCTAATTATACATTTTTTTCTAATTTAAAAGTAAATTTATAAATAAGAATGAAAACTAAATATTTTACAATCTTTTAAAAATAAGTGTCCAAATTATTATGAGTAAATTATTCAAAATGAATGAAAGAAAATTGATAAAATGGAAAAATGAAAAGTAGTCATTTAGCTAAGAAATTAGAGTGTGTACATACATCTGTTGAAATGATTTTTTGAGGGTGATTGAAAATATCTTGTATTTTCCAAATGTTTGTAAATAAATGTTTTTTATTTATAACTAAAAAATATAAAAATCATGATCAGGAATAAAGGATTGTTTTTGAGAAAATTTGTCTATTTAAAATTTTTGGAAATACTTTGCCTGGTTTTGAAAACCAGAAGTTTTGTTACAGCAATACAATTAAGCTTTGGCTCACTAAAACCTATGTCTAAGTTGTAAAAATTAAGCAGTTAGTCAAAATGAAATGAAATAAACTAGTATTTTATAATTCCCTTTTATTTATGTTTCCATGGAAATAAGCAGCTTCATCTATTTGAATGTTTAAACTGGACTCAGTAATTTGATGTTTAACACATTTACTGGATATCAGTTATGTGTTAGGTATAGCAAAATGATATACATTTCCTTTTGTTCTAGTGTTCCTGAGAGAAAATTTAGTTAGCTAGTAGCTAGAATTGACTGGTAGTGGGAGATTATAAATCTTTTTGTGAGGTCTTATTTGGAACCTTGGTAGTCAAGTTTACTTGCTCAAAAATTATTAACGAATGGAAATTCTTCTTTTCAACATATTTATTTGTATGAATACAAATAATGAATGAATGAATACATTTGCTGTTATGATTATGTACAAAATGTTTCAGCAAAATATTTGTAATAGTCGGTCCACGTACTTAGCCCATGTGTACTAGGAGAAATTTGTCTGGCTAAGGTTTCAGGCGGATGCTTTAATTTGCTTGCTAAATTATATCAGTTAGGTTTATATTCAGCCATAGAGAGAGAAACTCAAGATAATCGTGATTAAAAAAAGGTAGAGAGATTTATTTCTTTCTCAAATAAAAGGCCAGAGGTAGATTGTCAAGGGCTGTTATCATTTTCTGCGGTGACAGTTTCAGGCTTCTTTTATCTGTGCTCTGCTGTGCATGTACTTAATTTCTAGGGTCATTTCATGGTCCAGAGTGGGAGCTCCAACTCTGATATCACATATGAATTTCATGAGCAAGAAGCACAACACTTATGTTTACCTCCCACTGGCCAAACTGTAGTCACCTTTCTATAACTAGTTGCAAAGGACAAGGAGAGAAGCAATCTTCAGGCGAACTGGAATATATCCTACCCCAAATCTAAGTCTGTATTTCTAAAGAATTTGAGCAATTGATTCTGGGAAGCAAATATTCTCTGACAGATACCATTGTTAGGCACACATGGAATTTGGCACGCCACCTTATTGCTATAGATGAGACACTTCCTAAATAATAATAAAAAAAATCTATAATAGAGTTCACCCTGTTTTATACCCCGTATACTTCCACATTTTATTTTCCAAACAGGTGAGTAATTGTATTAAAGGACAGGTAAGCCTTGTTATTTATCTGCCCTTAAACTTCCGATGGCTACCATCTCACTCAGAATAAAATCTGTTCTTCATCATGACCCTTAAGGCCGTCCATGATGTTGCCTCTCACTATTTCCCTTCCTATGAAGCCCAGCTCATCATTTTTTTTTTTTTTTAGCTACCTTGACTCCTTCTTATTTCCTAAATAAGCCAAGCACGCTTCCAAAGTAGGGCATTTACATGTCTTGAGAGATACTTTCCTTGACCACTGCATTATTGTTAATCCCTTAGCCTGCTTCATTTTTCTTCATAGAAATATCACCTCCCGGGGCACCACCTCCTGGGTGGCCCAATTGGTTAAGCATTCTACCTCTGCTCAGGTAATGATCTCCCAGTTCATATGTTCAAGCCCCTTGTCGGTCTGTGCTGGCAGCTTGGAGTCTGAAGCCTATTTAGGGTTCTGTGTCTCTCTCTTGTCTCTTTGCCCCTCCACTGCTCATTCTCTGTCTCTCTCAAAAATAAAAATAAACATTAAAAAAATTAAAAAAGAAATATCACTTCCTAACTCACATTAAGTATGAAATTATTTTTATCTCCTCCCATTAGAATATAAACTTCATGGGAAAAGGATCTTTGTTCATTGTTAATTTGTTTCTACTCCAATTTCCTATTCCTGTAAATAATCGCCACCCTTTTGCCTATTTTCCTAATCAGATATAAATGACTAATATTTATCTTTTTAAGATAACTATTTTTAATCACCGAGATACATTTTTCCTTAACTGTGGCACTTTAATTTACTTCCTCTTTCAAGAGGACATGATCTTTATAATCATTTTACCTTCTCTCCTCCCATCTGCTAGTTTTTGTTTCTTTTTTCCATTACCCCTGTAGAATACATTTACTTCCTCCCTCTTAGCCTTCATTTCCTATCATTTTTTTCTTTCCTAATCCTTCATATCTAATAGAAATTCTCTTTTTTATTTTATTATTTTTATTATTATTTTTTAAAAATATAATTTATTGTCAGATTGGTTTCCATACAACACCCAGTGCTCATCCCAACAAGTGCCCTTCTCAATGCCCATCACCCACTCTCCCCTCTCCCCCACCCCCCATCAATCCTCAGTTTGTTCTCAGTATCCAAGAGCCTCTTATGGTTTGCCTTCCTCCCTCTCTGTTTATAAGTATTTTTTCCCCTTCTCCTCCCCCATGGTCTTCTATTAAGTTTCTTAAGATTCACATATGAGTGAAAATATATGGTATCTGTCTTTCTCTGACTGACTTATTTCACTTAGCATAATACCCTCCATTTCCATCCACGTTGCTACAAAAGGCCATATTTCATTCTTTCTCATTGCCATGTAGTATTCCATTGTATATCTAAACCACATCTTCTTTATCCATTTGTCAGTTGATGGACATTTAGGCTCTTTCTATAATTTGGCACATGTACCCTAATGTTTATAGCAGCACTTTCAATAATAGAAATTCTCTTAATCTGGACTCTTCTGATTCAGCAGACTTTCCTTAATATTGATATTATATACTTTGAAGAGATTACCTTTATTCATTAAATACGTACATATATAGTATATATTAAGGTTCACGTCTTTTCTTGAAAAAAATTTTTTAACGTTTATTTATTTTTGAGATAGAGAGAGACAGAGCATGAACTGGGGAGGGGCAGAGAGAGAGGGAGACTCAGAATCCGAAGCAGGCTCCAGGCTCTGAGCCATCAGCCCAGAGCCCGATACAGGGCTCGGACTCATGGACCGCGAGATTGTGACCTGAGTTGAAGTTGGACGCTTAACCCACTGAGCCACCCAGGCACCCCTCAAGGTTCACTTCTTACCACTATTTCCTCTGCTGTTAATCTTTCCCCACATTGAGGTCTCTCTTTCAGTTTCTTCATTATTTTGGGTGAACTGTCTTCAAGTACTTGAGTAATAAGGTTTCTTGTTTTTTTAATAGCTCCATATAATATTTCTCCCCTCCCATAACAGTTATTAGATGGTTGGAATAATCTTTTTCTCTCTTATTTTCTCACTTCACTCATTTTCTCTTTTAATTCATTGTTTTCTACATTCTATTTTTGCAAATGAGAAGTTCAGTGCTATTTTTTTTCTTTTTTCTTTGTTCTTTTTTAGTTTTTTAGTGGCCTCTTGAATTTGAGACCTGTGTTTTAAATATCAATATGGATAAACTCTCTCATTTGGTGAAGGTAGAAATGCTGATTAATGGCTCTCTGCTGACCATTTCCAGTGTCAAGGACACCAACAGACTCCTGTTGAAGTTCTCTTTAGACTGAAGTACTCAGACTAAGCTCTTCCTGAGGTCTGTTGGCCAAGCTCTACCCTTGATTTCTCCTGATTACCCTCCACCCAAAGACTACTGAGGAAGGAGCGCTTGGAAAATTTAGTAGAAGTAATGCCATTCCAAGTTGTTTTCTGGTTTTAGAAGAATCCTGGCTAAGCAGGTGCAAGCAAATTGTAGTTGGGTTTGAAGGGTAAGGAAGGTATACTTAGGTGTCCATATTCCCAGAATCCCTCAGCAAGAAAGAATCTCTTGTTAACAGCAGGGTGTTGAGATTAAACAAGATATGGCTTTTTTCTTCTCATAGAGATTTCCAGATAAAACAATAAATTATAAAGTGTTTATATCGAGAATGTTTACTTTCAAGTGATTTGATTATTAACTATGGAAATTATTTATTCCATAAGATAACACTTTGTTGGAATAATGAAAATGCTTACATTTTATTTTACAGTGGTAAGAACAAAAATAAATTTAATTGTTAAACATGGAGAGAGTACACTAATGTTATTATAAATCACAATGACTTTTACAACTGAACTTTTGAGCAAAGAAAGGTTAACCTAATTATTCTGTTCTGGCAAGATTTTTTTTTATCTGAAAAGAAGGAGGTAGGAAATCTAATTAAGAATATTTCATGGATTTCAGAGAAGGGTGGTAGCATAAGAATAGACTTACCAAGATATACTTTACAAATCTGACCTAAATGATTAAAGAAAGATGAAGATGCCTAAAATCATTTTAGCATCATTGAAACAAAAAATCCTTTCTGACTATAAAATTTAATCTCATGAAATTGCTTATATTCAACCATTTTTTGTCCTACAAAAATACCAATTTCATATGGTTCAGCTTAATATCAAACACATCCTTAGGGAAAATTCTGCAGACACACTATAATTTGATCACATATGATAGAAGAAACACACAACTAATATTATAAAGAGAATTATGCATTGTTGTAGGAAGTTGTAAAAATGTAATAAGTATCAAGTTTTTCATGACACCACTACCCTTTAGTAATTTCTTAATTTTAATTAAACAGTCAGTTGGCTGGGTTACTTGTTTAAAACATTTGTTCTTCTTTTTAAAAAGTTGTATGCATGCTATCTTTTCATAACTCCTGAGTATTTAAGGATATATCTTGTGTTTTAGTCATTTAACGTGAGGAATATTGTTCTCTATCAAAAATATAGACTTAATCTTTGTTTTGCTTCTTCAGAGGCAAATTCCATGGGCAAAATAACTTTCTATAGAATTTTTTATTTTTTATTTATTTACTTATTTTATTTTTTATGGGCCACCTGGGTGGCTCAGTCGGTTAAGCATCCAGCTTCAGCTCAGGTCATGATCTCAAAGGTTTGTGGGTTCGAGCCACACGTTGGGCTCTGTGCTGATAGCTCAGAGCCTGGAGCCCACTTTGGATTCTTTGTCTCCCTCTTTCTGTCTGCCCCTCTCCTTATCATGCTACCCAGGTGCCCCTAGAATTCTTTTTTTAATCCATGTGGGTCAATATGCTCATCAGGATATATCTTAATCATTATGCTCTGTCTTTATTGTGTGTGTATTGGATAATTTTATCTAAATTTTCAGGCATTCTGTTATTTCAAGAACATTTCATTAAATATTGAAAAATTTTTCCTGTACCAATTTTTTCCTATCTTCTTCAGACATACTAATTATTTCTACACTGAATCTTGGTTTTCTCCCCTCCATAATGATGATCTTCTTACTAAATCCCTTGAATTCTACCTGAAATTTACTATGATTTTCTGTGATTTTTCTCAAGCTTTTCATTTACTACTTTAAAAAATATTTTTTACTGCATAAATATATTATCTAGTGTTGGGGCACCTATGTGGTTCACTCAGGCATCCAACTCTTGATTTCAGCTCAGGTCATGATATCATAGTTCATGTGAGTTCGAGACTCACATAGGGCTCTGCACTGACAGTGTAGGCTCTGCTTGGAATTCTCTGTCTCCCTCTCTCTCTGCCCCTCCCCCACTTGCTCTCACTCTTTCTCAAAATAAATAAACATTAAAAAAATATTAATATATATATTAATTACCTAGCGTTGCTTGTAAGAGAGGAAATTAATACTGTTCAAATAACGTAAATACATATGTATTTACAAACTGTGAAGAAAAAGTACATGGGTTTTGAAAGTACACATGAGAAGAATCTTATATTTTTCAGGTGAAATATGGGGAAAATTAATAGGAATTTATTAGCAAAAGTAGTAAGAAGAAAAATCAGTTCTACCCAGTGAGAGAGTTGAGGTGAGTTGATGGTCCTGAGATGGGAAGGATCATTTCATATTAGAAAATTCTACTCCAAGGCTGATGCTGCTAGACTATAGAGGTAGAATGGGATTCTCACAAACAGAAAGCTGGAAAAAAAATAGGGCATTTGGGGCATTGTTTGTTTACTCAGAGTTTAATCTAAAACTAATGAGAAAAAATTATAATCAGGGGTATAATCAGACTTAAAAATGTATCACTTCAGCTGCAGTACTAATAATGAATTTGATGGAGAACCAAAGGAGGAGGAGTAGAAGTCTATTGAAGTAGTGAAGTGAGAATTAGCAGAATATAGAAATAGAATATAACATAGAATGGCACTATGGTATTAATCTTATTTTTCCAACATTAAAAATTTTGGAAAGTCATAGAGAAAATATGTTTGATTTTGTTCATATTTGAAATATAGACACACAATTATAATGATAAAGCTTATGGGAATGATGTTCCATAGAGTCTACTCTGGAAAATAAAGGTAAATTGAGAGAAGGCTATAAACTGACACAAATAAGGAAAGAATAAAAAAACTGGAGTTTTCAATACTTTGCTGATGATTTATATAATTATTACCACAATCCCGTAAGGTAAATACTAGTATTATCCTAGAGATAGATAGATAGATAGATAGATAGATAGATAGATAGATAAGGGAAGTGAAGTACAGAGAAGTTAAGGCACATGTTTCATCTTATAAATTTGAGAGATGGTATAAATCCGATAAAGCACACAGAGACGGAGGGAGAAGGAAGCCAGATTGAACATCGCATCCTTCCTGGACAGGTGATATGGGCAGCACATATCCATGTTCCTTATAAAGTGCAATGGGATCGTCTTGGAGCAGTTTTCTTTTTCCTCTTCTGAATTCTAGTAACTTCCTTTTATTCTCATTCTATATCACTATAATGCCTTTTTTGATTTCTTATTTCATACCTACCATGAACTTTAAAAATTCTCTTATAGATCAAAGCCATAGAATGTTTCTTTTGTTTTTGAAACTAAATCATCTTCCAAAGTGGTCTCTTCATGCCTTTGTTTTTTTAACATATCATATTCCTCTTCCATTTTGAATAGATTCCATATTGTGTCTTTTCTTTCATATCATCTCTGACTTATGACTATTTTGTCTGTATGTGGCTGATTCTTCCATGAGGTAGCATTCATGCAGATTATGAAGTATATAGTGCTTAATAACTTATGTGGTGAGTGAGTCCTGTGTTTGGTCTTCACATTTTAAAGGAGCAGTATAAAAGTATTTTTCCTGATCCCAGCAGGCTGATTTACTTAACTTCAGGGGTTCTTACCAAATATCCTGAACTATAAAATGGCTTTTATTTCAATGTCATTTAATGTTTAAGTGTACTAGGGGAAAAATTAGGATAATAAACAATCACAGTCTGAGTATACACTCTCCCCAGTGATTACCCTTCATTTCTCAACTCTTCTGCCTCAGTGTATCTATTCGTGTAGTAGAAAAGGGGTGCCTCCCTTCCAGCACTCACACCTGCTCACTTGCTTCTTTTCATGTTTACCCTTTCTCTGATGCAATGCCAAGAGTAAACCATTTCAAGAGATTAGGCCAGGGGCTTCTGGGTGGCTCAGTAGATAAGGTGTCTGATTATAGATTTTGGCTCAGGTCATGATCTCAGAGTTTTCATAGGATGTGGGATCAAGCCTCACATGTGCTGACAGTGCAGAGCCTGGTTGGGAATCTCTCTCTCTCCCTCTCTCTCTGTCCCTCCCCTGCTCAGAATCACTTGCTCTCTCTCGCTCTCTCTCTTGCTCTCTCTCTCTCTTTCTTCAGCTCTCAAAAATAAATAAATAATCCTTTAAGAGAAAGAGTTTAGGTCATTGCAAACATTTGAGTTAAACAGACATTATGCCATAGATTTTTGTATATATTCCTTTATTCGGTCTACTTTGGTTAGCAGTTATAAAGATGGTTGTAGAATTTTCTTTTCTATCTTTCCAGCCTGCCTTAGCAGACTTCTGTTTCTCCCTCTCCTTTACTAAAGTCTAGATTAAAAAAAAATAATAAAAACAAAAACATTCACTAAAACAAAAATTGAGGGACCACTAGGCCTTCTTTTCAGCCCTGTATTCCTTGCTATTGAACTTCATCACAAAGTAAAACATTTGTACCTTAAAAGGTGCTATTATTTACTTTTCCCTGAAAGTACTGTTTCCATCTTTGTACTTCTGCTTATATTAATCCCTTAGACTATGAAGTCCTTCCTTCTTGTTATGACTGTAAAATCTTTTTGCTAATTAATATTCACATCAAATGCCATTTTCTCTAAGAACACTCTTCTGATTTCCCAATGAAGAATTAAATAATTCTCTTCTTTCCTCTCAAATGCTTAAAATCATTTCTTAACTCTGCAATTAGTGTAGTACTGATTATATCCTGCTGCATCTTATAGTTATCTTTAAGTTACAATCTGGTAGCCAACGAGCGTGTGATCCCCTTGAGGACAGAGATCATGTCCCTTTTATATTTTAATTTACCACAACATTAAGCATATTGGTTTGTTCATTGGTTAAATAATGATTCTCTTAATAGATAGCAAACAAATATATCAATATAGCCAATACTTCTCCCTTACTTAACCTAATAAAAGAGTCAATGTAAAAATTCGGTTTCATAGATTTAACTGGAAATGGTGTCAGTCTCTACCTGTGAAAGCATTGCAAACCAATCAAAGTTTAGATTCTTAAGACAAAACAGATGCTAAATAACTAGATTAAAAATAGATCGAATAGGTTGAAAATTATTTCCTGGTCCTCTGTAACTGAAAGCTTAATGTAGGATCCCTATTTCTTGGAATCACCTTCAGTATTTACAAAATGGAGTATAACACAGTTAGCCTTGTACAAGGGGATCTTTTACTTTTTATGAGAAGAATATTACAAACAAGTCATTCATTATGAGGAATTATGAATCACAAAGGTGAATAGATACAATTTTTTTATTTGAATAGCCAACTAGGATCTATAAATGTCCACTAGCTAAATTACAATAAAGTAAGCTAAATCTAGGAATGCATCCTAAATAAACAATTTAAGATGTAGACAAAGATTATGTGTAAAATTGTTCCTTGAAATACCACTGTGGCAGAAAGTGGAAGTAATAGGCAGAGTATCCATTAGTGTGTGTCTCCAGTTTACTTTCTACCCTTCCTGACGCTGCTGGGACTTGGGATACTGACTTGCACGGACTGTATCAAAAGACTCCCCTTAACCTCTGGCTTCAGGTTAGGTTCAGCCTGTGAGAACCCTTGGGGGGAGACAGAAAGAAAAGATGAGAGATGTCATAGTATTTATTCGGCTGATTCGTTCCCCATAAGATCTCCTTCACTAAGTGTATCTCTCTACAGAAAAGCACTGTTGTTCTTGAAGGGGCCCACACTACAGCTCCCTTTTTTCCCCAGGTTTTACTAATCTCTTCTTTTCTCATCTAGCCTCAGTTCCAGATTTATTGCTTGTAATTTCCTTATGCTCTTTCCTTTGTATTAAAACATCCTCAAGTTGTTCTTAATTGTTTACCATCTGTTTCCTATAGAGACTCTGACTAAGACAAAATATAAACACTCTGAGAGTCAGGTCATGCTTTCCTATGTTCCCTTTCTCCTGTCTCTATGACCCTGAATGGCTACATTGGAAGGAGGAGCCCCTCCTTGTCCTGTTAGGAATGTAGCCTACACTAAAATCAACCTTTTATAAACCACTGATATTTGGGATGTTTCTTACGATTGTATAATAGTCAAACTTGTTGTGACTAATAAATATTCAACTGTCAGGCAAAGTTCTAAGTATTGTGAAGAAAGTAAAAAACAAAGCCCCTGGCCACAGGGAATTTATATTCTGCTATGTGAGAAAGATAACTAAAAAATAGAGAATATGCTCTTAATTTTTGTGTAGTAAGTATCGTGATGAAAAAAAACGAGTAGTGGTAGTTTGCATACTTTACCATTTGTATTAGTTTCCTAGGGATACTAGACAAAATACCATACACTTAGTAGCCGAAACAGCAGAAATATATACTCTCACAGTTCTGGAGGCTCTTAGTTCAAAATCAAGGTGTTGACAGCACACTTCTCCTTCTGAAACCTGTCTTCGGAGAATTCTTTCTTGCTGCTTACTAGCTTCTGGTGGCAGCCATCAGTTTCTGGCATTTCTTGGTTTGCAGCTGCATAATTCGAGTTTCTGCCTCTGATGTCATATGACATTCTCCCTATGCTTCTATGTCCTCTTCTTATAAGGTCTACTCCCATATGACATCATCTTAGTCCCATCTGTCATGACCCTATTTCCAAACAAGTATACATTCTGCAGTCCTGGGAGTTAATACTTCAACATGTTTTGGGGGGCAGACACAATTCAACCCATAACACTGCTAGGGTCAGTATCTCTAAATGCAATAAGGTAATAGTAACTATAAAAATAAATATTCAAATGGAGCACATCCTACATTTGATATATAATTATAAAATAAGTTGCAATTGCTAAAGACCTCATTGTTATATAATATTTACAGCAAACTGATGTTTTTCATGTTCTCTGTAAACATGTTTTTTTGTTGTTGTTGCAACCACAATGTTTTCACCTATGAGAAGTATCCTCAGAACTTTTATCAACACCTAATTAAAAAAAATTATGTTTATTTAATTTTGAGAGAGAGAGAGAGAGAGCGTGAGCTGGGGAGGGGTAGAGAAAGAGGGAGACACAGAATCTGAAGCAGGCTCCAGGCCCCGAGTTGTCAGCCCAGAGCCCAACAGAGGCTCAAGCCCATGAACCATGGGTTCATGAGATCATGACCTGAGCTGAAGTCGGATGCTTAACCGACTGTGCCACCCAGGCGCACTTATCAACACCTAATTTTTTAACAAGTTGAAAACATACTAAATAATTCAGTTTACCCTGTGAATGTTTTGTTTTTTGTTTCTTTGGACTGAATATTCCTGTGATTGACAGGATGAAATGTTTAACTATGAAAAGAGCCATATTTCTTATTGTGACGTTCATCACTGGGTAATTTTACTTTTATTGTGTCAATTGTGTTTTGCTTGGAAACAAAAATCCACTGAATATTACAGCATATAGATGTTAATACATTCTTAAAAATTAATAATTTCCTATTACTTTACCATCATATCTTCTGAACAATAAAAGCATATTTAATTGATACCTTTACCTGTTAGGAAAGAGCCAAACTAAATTAAAGGTTATTAAAAATGCACCCTGAAGAAGAAATAATATAGAAGGAAAACATAGGAAATTTACCTATTTTAAAAAGCTAAATTGCATATTACCAAGACAATATGCTTGGCTTAGAGCATGTGTTTTGTTTGTTTGTTTGCTTGTTTTTATTAATTAGTGGAGTGTATTTATTAGAGCAGCTTTGGTTAAGAGAAAAAGTGACTAGAAAGTATAGAGTTCCAATATACCCTCTCTCTTTATTATTTATTTATACCCTCTCCCTTTCCCTCATTTCCTATTATTGACATCTTGCACTTGTGTGGTACATTCATTATAATTGATGAACGACATGTATACACTGTTATTAGCCAAAGTCTATAGTTCAGAGTTCACTCTGAATATAGTACAGTTCCATGGGTTTTGCGAAATGCATAATGTTGTGTATCCACCATGGAGTATCACACATAATAGTTTCTCTGCCCTGAAAATCCCTGTGTTCAACTCATTCATCCCCCTCACACCTATACCCCAGCGCTTTCCAGGGGGTCATGTAGTTTGAATCATACCATATGAAGACTTTTCAGATACTTCTTTCACGAAGCAATATGCATTCAAGATTGCTCCATGCCTTATCATGACTGAACAGCTTATTTCTGTTTAGTTCCCGAATGGTATCCCACTATATAGATGTACCTGAATTTAGCTGTTGTTTGTCCATTTACCTTTTGAAGGCCAACTTGGTTGCTTCCAAGTCTTAACAGTTGTTAATAAAGCTGAAATAAACCTTTGTGTGCAAGTGTTTGTATATAGGCATGGTACAGTATGCTGTGTCTTTGTTCTAAAATGCTACCGTGTAAACAAATCTGAAGCAAGCACTGCATTGCTGACTTTGGTTTCTAATCCTTAAGGCAACCTGTTTTTACAAATTTTGAAAAGAGATTTTTTTTACTGTCGATTTTGTAAAATAATATACTGTCCTGGCCTTGACATAATAAGTCACTAGGTTCACTTTCCATTCTTAATATGTTCAAGAAATTAGCACCCATATCCTTAGACCAACATCTAGGTTACAAGAAGGAAAGGGAGCACAAACACTTCCTGAATATATGCATCATATCAGAAATGATGCAAAGCATTACAGTTCTATAATCTCTTTATTAAGGTAGGGAACATAAGTAATGCTAGTTGATTCATATTTTCAAAGGAGCAATCTATATTCAAACTCACTTACTTTTACTGAAAAACTTCTGCACCAAACGAAACAAACAAAATCACTGTAGTAATTCAAATAATTCTTAATTACACATTAACTCTAAACTCCATGAATCATTATACAGATTGCCTTTCCTTTGGTGTATCAAATCATATACACACCATTGTTTGCTGCTGCTCTTTTATTTTATTTTGTTTTAGATTCTATTTTATTTCTAGTAAAATATTAGCTGGTTGATTGGGATATCAAAAGGTGAAGAAAGAGAACACAGAAGAAATATTTGAAGCAATAATGGCTGAACATTTTCCAAAATTAAAAACATACACCAAATACAAATCTAAGGAGCTCAGAAAATGGCAAGCACAATAAAAGCCAGATTTTACACTCAGGTGTGTCATATTCAAACTGCAGAAAAGGAAAGACAGAGATATTTTGAGAGGAGCCAAAAAATAAGCAAAACAACTTTTCTACAGAGAAATAAGTATGAAAGTAGATTTCTCATCATAAACCATGGAAGCAAGAAGAGAGTGGGGTGACATATTTAAAGTGTTTAAAGTGAAGAAAAAACCAAAACCTAAATTTCTATAGTGGGTGAAATTATCCTTCAGTAGTGAGGAATAGAGATCTCAGGCAAACAAAAACTGAGAAGCTTCATGCCCAGTAAACCTGCCTTCAGAAATGTCAAAAAAAAGTACTTCAGGGAGAAGAAAAGTTACATAGATCAGAAAAAGGATCTGCAAATAGAAAAGAAGTCTATCAAAGAAACAGTACATGAAAGTAGAATAAAATATTTTCTTATATTGATCTAAGAGATAATATTTTGCTTAAAGTAATAATAATAATGTATTGGGTGATTAAAGCATATGAATAAATATGATAAATGTCAACAATGTCATAAAGAATGGGAAGGAGGAATCGGGAATACTTTGCTATAAGGTACTGACACTATGCACACAGTGATATTTGTATTATTTAATTAATTAATTATTATTTTTTAATTTTTGAAGTTTATTTTGAGAGAGGAGAGAGAGTGAGAAGGGAGGGGCAGAGAGAGAGGGAGAGAGAGAATCCCAAGCAGGCTTTGAGCTGTCGGAGCAGAGCCGGATGCTGGGTTTAGCTCACAAACCGTGAGATTATGACCTGAGACGAAACCAAGACTCGGATGCTTAACTGACTGAGTCACCCAGGCACCCCGTGTTATTTATTTGAAATGTTATTTGAAGGTGGGCTAAGATTAGGTAAAACATGTATATTACAAACTCTATGGCAACCACTAAAAATTTCTTTTAAGTGTGTTAGCATTCTAATGGAAGAGATATAGTGGAATAATGCAAAATGTCAGTTAGAACCAGAGAAGGCAGAAAAAAGAGGGGAAAGGGCAAAAAAAAACCAAGGGATATTAATAGAGAACAGCTACAAATATGGTGGATGTCATCTAAATATATCAATAATAACTTTAAATGTACATGGTCTAAATATACCAATTGAAAGACAAATATTGTCAGCACAAATAAAAATATAAGACCCAACATCTAGTTGACAGCTTTCCCTTTATTAAAGTTATAAATATGGACATCATTTCAAATCTAATTCATAAATTTAAAATTTCATGTTGATGAATGTACTTTCTCTTAAATAGTTCAGTGATTTTCATATAAACATCCCAGGGTAACATACAAGTAACTGATATTTACCATTTAAAATCTCAGCATGTATGTGTCACTGTAGTCTTTCTTGTGGTTATCTGCCCAGATATATCTTTGAATAGTCTCTTCCCTACTGAAATTCCATGACATTCATAGATCAAGAATTCATATTGAGGTAAAAATCAAGTTTATCCCCTCAAATTTTTACATATCCAATTTTTATTTACTATTCTATATCAAATTCTAGAGAAAATTACAATTAGAAAAATCACAGAAATTTTAAGAAACCATGAATCTTTAAAATAGGAGATTCCATAATTTGTGCTTACATTTTCTTGTACAGGACCTGCATATTGTTTTTATATTTTCCCCATGGTTAGCACCAATCCATGGTTTCTGTATCAAATGAGGCAATATATTTAACAAGGCATTTACTTGACAAGGTTTGAATGACCACAACGCCTATATAGAAAAGTGAACAATTGGCTCGTTTCTGCTTTTTTATTATTAGGTAAATACTTATTAAGGATGACAGAAAGTAATACGAGAGAAGGAATATGACGGATAGTTGATAGAAGATATGATGGGAAATATAGAATTGGTTAATGTACAACTCAGTTGTTTTGAAACCTACTTGCTAGGGGTGCCTGGGTTGCTCGGTTGGTTAAGCATCTGACTTTTGATCTCAGCTCAGGTCATGACCTCATGGTTCTTGAGTCGAGCCCAGCATTGGGCTCCATGCTGATGGCATGGAGCCTTCTTGGGATTCTGTCTCTCCCTCTCTCTGCTGCTCCTCTGCTGTCTCTCTCTCTCTCTCTCTCTCTTAAAATAAATAAATAAACTTAAAAAAAGAGAGAGAAATGAAACCTACTTGCTATTCTGTGCTAAATTGTGTGTGAGTTTTATCAGGATGAAGTGGTCTTCTATATCAGAAATGATAGTGTAGAAATAACAGAATTATTTTGTATTTCTAAGTAGTAATAACAATGAATAGATAGATCTCTTCTTCATAGTTAGAAAAAAAGTCAATAGCATCCTAAATCTACAGGCACATGTGTATGTATAATTTACACTTTTACAAAGCATTTAGTTTTCTAGAAATGATGATTTTTGAGCCAATGGACTATCATGTGATGGAGATAATAAAAGAGACTCTTAGTCACAGGCAAAATCTGTTGATGAAATGGCTAGAAATTGAATATGCACAACTCAATATCATTAACAAGAAGGGGAAACGCATAAGTGACAGAATATAGAACTTGTCCCTAAAGTCTGTTGGGGTTCGTACGTACCCCAGCCAATGTTTGACCTTATTGGTGTTTTTATGGAGAACATCAACTAGTTTATATACTAGAAACCATTTGTTTAGGAAGAGCATATTTCAGTGCATGCAAAGTCTATGCAAATTTCTTTACTGATCTCCTTTCAAGCAATGGGAACTTTCTGGAAAAGAAAGATTCTTGTATTGCAGATCCACAGAGCAATCTACAGTTCATAGTTGTTACTGTTGTCTCACAGCACCCATATTAATACCCAGGTAGAAAGTAAACTGAAAATTAAAAGAAGTAGCTGAAACTTCATTTTGTCCTCAATTTGAGCAAACTTAGGTAAAAATTGATTCATTAACCATGATATCTAGAAAAAGACGACTGGAAAGAACATTTGGCAAACCTAAAATATTTATTATTAAGGATTTAAATGTTTTTCTTTTAAACTATTGAAAATAAAAGTCAAATATGTCATCCATAGTAATCATATACGTACTAATTACATTGAAATCTTAATTGACCCACATAGCTGACTAAGAATGAAGTGTCAAAAGTTTTTGTAATTTGTAATTGGAATCATAGGAAAGGATGATTATTCAATGATAAATATTAAAACTAGTTTTCTAATTTTTACAGTGATTGATACAGAGGAAACATTTACATGACACATTTTTCTACGTATGAAAATAAATTTTGCTTGTGAAATCTGTACTATTTTACATTTTGCTAAATATATATAACCACATGAAAAACATAGAATAGAATCCATATCTTGATTTGTCTCCTGTCTTCATAGATTCTAAACATTGAGTTAGGACTCAGAAAAGACCAGAAAGCGTTTAGTAAATTTGAATGTTGTATTCTAAATAAGACCATGCTGATTTGATCTTGTCCTTTGCTGTTCTAATGCATTAAAGTAGCAAATTAAAGTTTCCATTGCTATAAAGGTTAACTAATTACTTCTAAAAAGTCTGTCATTTTTCTTAATGGTTGCAACAGCCTTTAATTATCAGTATAAAAAAGCAAGTTATTTACTACAAGTGAAAACATTATGTATGTTAAGAGTTGTTTACTTGAACTTTTTTTCTTAATACAAGCATTTATAGCATAATTTCATTCTAACATCTGCTTTTGCTGCATCCCATAGGTTTTGGAATGTTGTGTTTTCTTTTTCTTTTGTTTTGAGACATATTTTGATTTGCCATTTGATTTCCTATTTCACCCCTTGGTTGTGCAGTACTGTGTTGTTTAATATTTATGTATTACGTATTTAATATTTACATTGTTAAAAAAAAGGAGTACACACACACACACACACACACACACACACACACACTTTGGAATATTATTCAACCATAAAAAGAATTTGCCATTTATAGCAACAATGATGGATCCGGAGGGCATAATGCTAAATGAAATAAGTCAGAGAAACACAAATATATGATTTCACTCATATGAGGAATGTAAGAAACAAAACAAAGATAGAAGAGACAAAGAAACAGACTCTTAAATATAGAGAACAAACTGATGGTTAGCAGGGAGGAGGTGGGTGCAGGGATAGTTGAAATAGGTGAAGGGGATTAAGAATACACTTACCTTGGGGCACCTGGGTGGCTCAGTCAGTTAAGCATCAGACTTCGGCTCAGGTCATGATCTCACTGTCTGTGGGTTCGAGCCCCGCATCAGGCTCTGTGCTGACCACTCAGAGCCTGGAGCCTGTTTCGGATTCTGTGTCTCCCTCTTTATCTGACCCTCCCCCGTTCATGCTCTGTCTCTCTCTGTCTCAAAAATAAATAAATG
Source organism: Prionailurus viverrinus (assembly GCF_022837055.1). Lineage (NCBI taxonomy): Eukaryota > Metazoa > Chordata > Mammalia > Carnivora > Felidae > Prionailurus > Prionailurus viverrinus. The sequence goes on from NC_062566.1 coordinate 73,318,838, forward strand.
TTAAAAAAAATTAAAAAAAAAGAATACATTTACCTTGAGTACTGAGTAATGCATAGAACTGTTTAATCACTATATTGTACAGTGGGAACTAATGTAACACTGTATGTTAATTTAACACACACACACACACCACACTCACAAAAAGGTATTTTCCAGTAACATTCAGGCCTATGTCAATTTGAGTACTTTGTAGGTCAGGATTCTAATAAGTAGTAAGTGAAAAATTACTTATTTCTATCCATAGCATGCTTGAGTCTATACAGTAAGTACAGTTCTGTACCTTTTGATGGCTCCCAACTAAGAATAGTTAGGGAACAAAACTGCTACATATATGTAACAAGCAATATATGAACAATGCTAAATTATACAACTATTTTATCCACCAAATATCATTTTTTGAGCAACAACTGTGTTAGAAATGTGTGCTGCAGAAATGAAGGAATGAAACTAGTGTGCATTTTACTCTTGGGAGAAGGATTATAAAAAAAGCAGAAACCAAAAAAAAAATCAGAGCAGAATCAAATAAAGCATGAAGTATATATATGCAAAAAATTGAAAAACACTTCTTTAGGGAAGCGATAAATCTTTATGATGAAATTGTACTTAATTTGGACTTAGGTTGAAAGAAATGCATTTAACTCTAAAGGTATAAAATACTCTGAAGTACAAAGGGAACATAAAATGAGTAATTACTTTAAAAAATATTCATGCACTCATTCACTCACTAAGCATGTGTAAATCTGGAAGTGGGGAAAAAAAGAATACCCTTATGAATGGAGCATGAAGGGGAACATAATAGTAAGGACTGGGAAGGACATGATGAAATCAATGGCTAGAAGGTCTTAAATTCCTTCCTAAATGAATGCTATAAGGCAAGTTAGAACCAGTTCAATCTATTCCAGGCCTCATCATAACAGTCTGGAAACTCTCAATAGATAAAAGTGGGCATAGAGAACAAATTAGAATGAATGCAGGCCAATAAAAGATATCAGGAGGATCTGAATTGCTTCAGACCATTGTCCTTCCAAACAGTAATGCAAGGAACTGTAATAATTAAAATAATAATGATAATATGCTTCATTAATCACTTTGATTTAAATATAGTCTATCCAAGAAGTAATGGGCTATTAGAGCTCAGTATGTTTCTACGGCAGGTGATCTGTAGAAATCCTAGTCTATAAGTCACATTCTTCCACTTCACAATCAAAGCCCTCCCATAGTGTACCACAGTCATTCCCCCAGACGGGACACAAATTATTTATCTATGATTGTGCTGATTGAAATAGAGCATCCAATGCCAGGACCTAATTCTGGCTAAAGAGAATCTGGTGTAGGACTTTGGTTTTAATCATAAGTTTGGAAAGCTTTTCCTAGCACTAAATTAATTTTTTTTTTAATGTTTATTTTTGAGAGAGAGAAAAAGAGAGACAGAGACAGAGTACAATCTGGGGAGGGGCAGAGAAAGAGGGAGACACAGAATCCAAAGCAGGATCCAGACTCTGAGCTGTCAACACAGAGCCTAAAGCGGGGCTTGAACCCACAAACCATGAGATCATGACCTGAGCCGAAGTAGGACGTTTAAACAACTGAACCACCCAGGCGCTCCTATAGCACTAAATTTTAAGTGAGATATTATATGGTCTTATTTCTGTGAAAATGGGTCCAAACCCAAGGAAGGATAGATAACGAAGATAAGCTGAATTCTGATTACTTCTTTTGTATCTTTACATCACTTTACTTGAAACCAGATTACCCCTGGGCTTAGTTATATAAGTCATTTGTTTTTCTCATTTATGTTAGTGCCACCAAAAAAGTCTTTTTTTTTTTGGTCTGAAGCCATCTTTTATTTTCATTTTTTAAAGCTTTATTGAAGTATAATTTATATACACAACACTGCACATATTTAATGAATACAATTTGATGACTTTGGGCATATGCATATGCTAATGACACTGCAATCAAAATAATAAACATATCCATCACCTCCAAAAGTTTCCTTAGGTCTCTTTTTGTTTGTTTTTTTCATGCTAAGAACACTTAAAATGAGATCTAACTCTTAACAAAATTTATGTTTAAATATTTTTTTAATTTATTTTTTAATATAATTTATTGTCAAACAGTGTGTATAGTGTGCTCTTGGTTTGGGGAGTAGATTCCCATGGTTCATCACTTACATACAACACCCAGTGCCCATCCCGACAAGTGCCCTCCTCAATGCCCATCAACCCACTTTCCCCTCCCCCCAACCCCCATCAACCCTTAGCTTGTTCTCTGTATTTAACCCTCTCTTATGGTTTGCCTCCCTCCCTCTCTGTTTATAAGTATTTTCCCCCCTTCCCTTCCTCAATGGTCTTCTGTTAAGTTTCTCAAGTTCCACATATGAGTGAAAACATATGATATCTGTCTTTCTCTGGCTGACTTATTTCACTCAGCATAATACCTTCCAGTTCCATCCACGTTGCTGCAAATAGCCAGATTTCATTCTTTCTCATTGCCAAGTAGTATTCCATTATATATATAAACCACATCTTCTTTATCCATTCGTTAGTTGATGGCCATTTAGGCTCTTTCCATAATTTGGCTATTGTTGAAAGTGCCACTATAAACATTGGAGTACATGTGCCCTATGAATCACCACTCCTGTATCCTTTGGATAAATTCCTAGTAGTGCTATTGCTGGGTTGTAGGGTAGTTCTATTTTTAATTTTTTGAAAAACCTCCCCACTGTTTTCCAGAGTGGCTGCACCAGTTTGCATTCCCACCAATAATGCAAGAGTGTTCCCATTTCTTCCCATCCTCGCCAGCGTCTGTTGTTTCCTGAGTTGTTAATTTTAGCCACTCTGACCAGTGTGAGGTGGTATCTCAGTGTGGTTTTGATTTGTATTTCCCTGATGAGGAGTGATGGTGAGCATCCTTTTATGTGTCTGTTGGCCATCTGAATGTCTTTTTTGGAAAAGTGTCTATTCATATCTTCTGTCCATTTCTTCACTGGATTATTTCTTTTTTGGGTGTTGAGTTTGGTAAGTTCTTTCTAGATTTTGGATACTGACCTTTTATCCAATATGTTATTTGCAAATATCTTTTCCCATTCCTTTGGTTGACTTTTAGTTTAGTTGACTATTTCCTTTGCAGTGCAGAAGCTTTTTATCTTGACGAGGTCCCAATAGTTCATTTTTGCTGTTAATTCCCTTGCCTTTGGAGATGTGTTGAGCAAGAAATTGCTGTGGTTGAGGCCAAAGAGGTTGTTGCCTGCTTTCTCCTCTAGGGTTTTGATAGTGTCCTGTCTCAAATTTAGGTCTTTCATCCATTTTGAGTTTATTTTTATTTATGGTATAAGAAAGTGGTGCAGTTTTATTCTTCTGCATGTAGCTGTCCAGTTCTCCCAGCATCATTTGCTAAAGAGACTGTCTTTTTTCCATTGTATATTCTTTCCTGCTTTGTCAAAGATTAGTTGGCCATACATTTGTGGGTCCAATTCTGGGTTCTCTATTCTATTCCATTGGTATATGTGTCTGTTTTTATGCCAGTACCATACTGTCTTGATGATTACAGCTTTGTAGTAGATGCTAACGTCTGGGATTGTGATGCCTCCCGCTTTGGTTTTCCTCTTCAATATTACTTTGCCTATTTGGGGTCTTTTGTGGTTCCATGAAAATTTTAGGATTGTTTGTTCTAACTTTGGGAAGAATGCCAGTACAGTTTTGATTGGGATTGCATTGCATGTGTAGATTGCTTTGGGCAGTATTGATGTTTTAACAATATTTATTCTTCTAATCCATGAGCATGGAATGTTTTTCAATTTCCTTGTGTCTTCTTCAATTTCCATCATAAATTTTCTGTAGTTTTCAGCATGCAGATCTTTTACATCTTTGGTTAGGTTTATTCCTAGGTATTTTACGGTTCTAGGTACAATTGTAAATGGGATCAGTTTCTTGATTTCTCTTTCTATTGCTTCATTATTGGTGTATTGAAATGCAACCGATTTCTGTATGTTGATTTTGTATCCTGTGACTTTGCTCAAAGTTCTAGCTGACTTTGGGTGGAGTCTTTCAGGTTTTCATGCAGAGTATCATGTCGTCTGCAAAAAGTCAAAGTTTGACTTCTTCTTTGCCAATTTTGATGCCTTTGATTTCCTTTTGTTGTCTGATTGCTGATGCTAGGACTCCCAACACTATGCTAAACAACAGTGGTGACCCTGTCGTGTCACCTGATCGTGTTCCTGATCTCAGGATATCCCTGTCGTGTTCCTGATCTCAGGGAGAAAGCTCTCAGTTTTTCCCCATTGAGGATGATATTAGCTGTGGGCTTTTCATATATGTCTTTTATGATTAGAAATTTTCCTTCTGGGGCGCCTGGGTGGCTCGGTCGGTTAAGCGTCCGACTTCGGCTCAGGTCATGATCTCACTGTCTGTGGGTTCGAGCCCCACGTCGGGCTCTGTGCCAACAACTCAGAGCCTGGAGCCTGTTTCAGATTCTGTGTCTCCCTCTCTCTGTGACCCTCCCCCATTCATGCTCTGTCTTTCTCTGTCTCAAAAATAAATAAACGTTAAAAAAATTTTAAAAAAATTTTCCTTCTATCCCGACTTTCTTGAGGATTTTTATCAAGAGAGGATGCTGTATTTTGTCAAATACTTTTTCTGCATCTATTGACAGGATCATATGGTTCTTATCCTTTCTTTCATTAATGTGATGTATCACATTGATTGATTTTGAATGTTGAACCAGCCCTGCAGCCCACTTGATCATGGTGGATAATTCTTTTAATATGCTATTTAATTTGATTTGCTAGTATCTTGTTGAGAATTTTTGCTTCCATGTTCATTAGGGATATTGACCTATGATTCTTCTTTTTTGTGGGGTCTCTGTCTGGTTTGGGAATCAAGGTAATGCTGGCTTCATAGAATGAGTCTGGAAGCTTTCCTTCCATTTGTATTTTTTTGGAACACCTTGAGAAGGATAGCTACTAACTCTGCTTTAAATATCTGGTAGGATTTCCCAGGGAAGCCATCAGGCTCAGGACTCTTATTTTGGGAAGATTTTTTGATAACTGATTCATTTTCTTCACTAGTTATGGGTCCATTCAAATGTTCTTCCCATTTCAGGTTTGCTAGTGTGTGGGTGTCTAGGAATTTGTCCATTTATTCCAGGTTGTCCAGTTTGTTGGAATATAATTTTTCATGGTATTCTCTTATGATTGCTTATATTTATGAGGGATTGGTTGTGATAAGTCCATTTCTGTTCATGATTTTATCTATTTGGCTTTTCTCTCTTTTCTTTTTGAGAAATCTGGGTAGGAGTTTATCAATTTTGCTTATTTTTTCAAAAAACTAGCTCTTACGTTCATTGATCTGTTTTACTGTTTTTTTGGGGGGGGTTCTATATTATTTATTTTGCTCTAATCTTTATTATTTCTCTTCAGCTGCTAACCTTGGGGTTTCTTTGCTGTTCTGCTTCTAGTTCCTTTAGGTGTGCTGTTAGATTTTGTATTTGGGATTTTTCTTGTTTCTTGAGATAGGACTGGATTGCAATGTATTTTCCTCTTAGGCCTGCCTTGCTGCATCCCAAAGGGTTTTAACTGTCATGTTTTTATTTTCATTTGTTTCCACATGTTTTTAATTTCTTCTTTAATTGCCTGGTTGACCCATTCATTGTTTAGTAGGATATTCTTTAACCTCCATGCATTTGGAGATTTTCGAAACTTTTCCCTGTGGCTGATTTCAAGTTTCATAGAATTGTGATCTGAAAATGTGCTTGGTTTGATCTCAGTTCTTTTATATTTATTGAGGGCTGTTTTGTGGCCCAGTATGTGATCTATGTTGGAGAATGTTCCATGTGCACTCAAGAAGAATGTGTATTCTGCTGTTTTAGGATGATAAACTCTGAATATATCTGTCATGTACATCGGGTCAGGTGGATCATTCAGGGCCATTGTTTCTTTATTGATTCTCTGCTAGATGATCATGTCAGTTGTTGCAAGTGGACTGTTAAAGTCCCCTGCAATTACCACATTCTTACCAATAAGATTGCTTATGTTTGTGATTGTTTTAAATATTTGGGTGCTTCTGAACTGAGTGCATAAACATTTATAATTGTTTTTAATTGTAGCTCCTCTTGGTGGATAGAACCCATAATAATGATACAATGCCCTTCTTCATCTCTTGTTACAGACTTTAGTTTAAAATCTAGTTTGTGTGATATAAGTATGGCTACTCCAGCTTTTCTTTTGACTTCCAGTGCATGATAGATAGTTCTCCATCCTGTCAATCTGAAGGTGTCCTCAGATCAAAAATGGGTCTCTTGTAGACAGCAAATAGATGGGTCTTATTTTTTTTATCCAATCTGATACCATGTCTTTTGATAGGAGCATTTAGTCCATTTACATTCAGTGTTATTATTGAAGGATATGGATTTAGAATCATTGTGTTATCTGTAGGTTTCATGCTTATAGTGATGTCTCTGGTCCTTTGTCTCTGGTCTGCAACATTCCACTCAGAGTCCCCCTTAGGGTCTCTCGTAGGGCTGGTTTAGTGGTGATGAACTCCTTCGGTTTTTTTATTTTTTGGTTTTTGGGTTTTTTTTGTCTGAGAAAACCTTTGTCTCTCCTCCTATTCTGAATGACAGGCTGCTGGATAAAGGATTTTGGCTGCATAATTTTCCTATATAGCACATTGAAAATCTCCTGCCACCATTTCTGGCCTGCCAAGTTTCAGTTGATCAGTCTGCTACTACCCTTATGTGTCTACCCTTGTAGGTTAAGGCCCGTTTGTCCCTAGCTGCTTTCAGAATTCTCTCTTTATCTTTGTATGTTGCCAGTTTCACTATGATGTGTTCTGCAGAAGATCAATTCAAGTTATGTCTGAAGGGAGTTCTCTGTGCCTCCTGAATTTCAACGTGTATTTCCTTCCCCATATTGGGGAAGTTCTCAGCTGTGATTTGTTCAAGTACACCTTCCACCCCCTTCTCTCTTTTCATCTTCTGGAACTCTTATGATACGCATATTATTACATTTCATTAAATAAATTAGTTCTCTAATTCTCCCCTCATGGTCTAGATTTTTTTTTATCTCTCTTTTTCTCAGATTCATATTTTTCCATAATTTTATCTTCTATTTCACTTATTCTCCCCTCTGCCTCGTTAATCCTCACTGTCACCACCTCTAGTTTATTTTGTATCTCATTGAACAGCATTTTTTAAAATTTAAATATTTATTAATTTTTGAGAGAGAGAGAGACAGAATGTGAGAGGGAGAGAGAGATGGAGACACAGTATCTGAAGCAGGCTCCAGGCTCTGAGCTGTTAGCCCAGAGCTCAATGTGGGGCTTGAACTCACAAGTGGTGAGATCATGACCCGAGCCTAATTCGGACACTTAACCTACTGAGCCACCGAGGTGATCCTCATTTAGAGCATTTTTTAATTCATCATGACTGTGTTTTAGTTCCTTGATCCCTGCAGCAATAGATTCTCTGCTGTCTTCTATGCTTTTTTTCAAGGCCAGTGATTAATTTATGACTATTATTCTAAATTCTTGTTCAGTGATATTGTTTATGTCTGTTTTGATTAATTCTTTAGCTGTCATTTCTTCCTGGAATTTCTTTTGAGGAGAATTCTTACATTTTGTCATTGTGGCTAGTTTTCTGTCCCTTGTGTGTATTAAAAGCTTGTTATGTGTTCTGCACCTGCGAGCACTACTATATTAAAGAGGGTCATACAATGTCCAGGACTTGGCCCTTCAGGAGGTGTTTTTTGAAGTGTGTTACTTGCTCTCTGTTGTTGTGACTTTGGTTGCTTTATCTCCCTACTTGTAGTGATGTTTTGGACCCTCCACCAGGAGTGCTTTGATTTGTTCATTGAAATATCCCTGGAAAAGAAAAGCAAACAAACAAACAAAAAACAGAAACAAAACAAAACAAAACACACCAGCTACAATAAAACAACAGGGCAGGGAAAAAGAAAAGAAATGAAGATTGACCAGGCAGAGAAACTATATGGCTTAATCCAGAGAAAGAGAGAGGAAAATAAAGGAGATATGGAACAGGTATAAAGAAATGGATTAAATTTGTCTGCTTAAACAAACCAACAACCAGAATAACCAGACTAGAGGAGGGGAGAAATAATAAGGAGAAAAGGAAGAAAAATGTGTGTGTGTGTGTGTGTGTGTGTGTGTGTGTGTGTGTGAATTGTCCAAGAATTAAATCAGAAAATGCAGAAATGCTGGGTGCCTTGGAACCAGGGGCAGCGCTGGTCTGGAGGAGGGGCTGTCTGGTTGGTCAGCGTCAATCGTCAATCTCTGGTGGATAAGCAGTTACCAAGTGCAGAGGGCGTGGTTTGGTGTAGGCAGGTCCTGCCTCCACTGTGAGCCCGTTGTCCCTTCCCGGAATCCCCACGTTGTTGATAATGGGGAAAAAATGACGACACCCCAGTCTCTCCTCCATGGACCAGTGTCTCAAACCACTTTGTTCCTCACAGTGTCTTCACAGTGCTGTGGTCATGAATGAGGCAGTTTGTCCAGCTCTGCTGACTTGACTCCCCTGCCACCTGGTGCTAGGCGGGGATTCAAACCCCAGTGTTTTAGAGTGTCACTTCATGTGTCCCAGTTCCCGAGAAGAGCTCCTCCACGCCACTGATATATGGCCTCTGGCTGGCGGGCGCAGGCAGTCTTTGTCCTTTGAACAACACTTTGTCCTTTGTCCTTCTTCCCACAGCACTCCAGGGAGAGGATTGCTTTCTCTCACTGTGGACTGCACCTCTGGACTAGTTACTGAACCCAGGGCTGGCTCCTCTCCTCCCTAGATGTGCAAACAGCTCAGTCAGCCCCAGTGCGGAGAAAGCCCCACAGTTAGAGATTAGATCTTTGTCAGTCCTGGTCCATGGTTTTTCTTTTGTCCAGATACTGTCCTATACTTTCACAGCCTCTCTTTCTCTTCCCTTTGTCTCTCTGCAGATGGGGATCCGTCCCCTCCATGCATATGCAGCCCAATTTCTCTCTCCCAGTTCGCAGTCACCCACATATCCTCTGCCAGTTTGTCCCCGTGGGTCCCCGGAGACGTCTCTGTCACTCTATAGTCCGGACTCTTGGAATTCAAAGTCTGACCTCAACACTGCTGTGTTTGAAGGACGAGGGAACTTCAGGTCCCTCTACTTCTCTGCCATTTGGACCCTCCCCACTAACAATATTTGAAGTACACAATACAGTGTTAACCAGAGGTATTCTGTTGTACCTCTCAGAACTCACCTTGTGTAACTAACTTTATACCTGTTGAATAGCTTCTCATTTATCCCTCCCCACATTGCCTGGCAACCACCTTTCTATTTTCTGCTTCTATAAGTTTGACTATTTTAGATACCTCATGTAAATGGAATCATGTAGTATTTGTCCTTGTGTGACTGACTTATTTAACTTAGCATGTCTTCAAGTTCCATACATGTTGTTGCAAATGGTGGGATTTTCCACGGTTTGAAGTTGAATAGGGATAGATGATCATTCAGGTACAGGCGCAGAAGAATACTCAGGATATGAAGAATCACCTCTAAGAGAATGGTAAAAAGATGATCCAGTGACAGGATGAATAAAGGAAATAACATTTGAAGGAGTTCCATATTCATGAACAGGTAGAGAGAGAGAAACTGACAAACAGCTAGTGGAGGAGCAGTACTAGAAGGGAAGGGAAAACTAATTTCTTTGAAGTTTGTATATGATGGTTATTTTTTTTGTCCTCCCAATCTCTATATTCATATTTAACAGCCTGGAAACCCTATCTCTATTACTGATCTTTCCTCATTGAAACTAGTAAGTATACTTGTAGTTCAACCTACACCTTTCCAGATAGAAATGGGGAACCGTATTCTACTAAGGAAGCTGTTATTTTAGCTGTTCTAAAATAGATGTGTGTTTTTTCCAAGCTTTCAAAAACTATTTTGTAAGATCAAAGAGCCAAATAAAACAGAATGTCAGCATCTATGAGTTTAAGCATTTGGACTTAGAGAGTCAAGGATCATCAGCAAATTCTGGCACCAGGTATTGTTCGAAGAGGGAACTTTATTCTTTATTTTCCTATTTGCTAGAGGCAACCACCAGTAATTTACTACCTTTATTATTTCCTTTCAATAGTTGTTGTTCCTAGCAGGACAGAATCTCTTAGAGTGAAAGAGCCATCGAGGGCTGAGGAAAGTAAAATAATTTAGGTACAGATATAAAAGCACTTTCATAATCACATTTCATTTATGAGATACACCATCTTGAATTGTGTCTTGGAGAATAAGCAGGGATCTTACTTTCTATAGAGGCAGGCCTAACCTAATCACAGGAATTCCTTAGAAGAGTTTTCTCTGGCTCACAGCCCGAGTAGTCACAGAGATTTGAGGCATAAGGATTTAGTGCATAGGTACTGTTTGAAAGATAGAAGGGACTTCATGCCAGGATCAGCGAGTGCCCTCTAGCAGCTGAGATGAGCCCCAGGTGACCACCAGAAAGGAAATAACATCATCAAGGCTACAATCATAAGGAATTGAGTACTTCCAGGAAGTGAATGAGTTTGAGGGTAACTTTCGCCCCAGAGCTTCCAGAGAAGTACCAGTCTTACTGATGCCTTGAATTTGGCCATGTGAGTTCCTAAGTAAAGAATCCAGGAGGGGGGCACCTGGGTGGCTCAGTTGGTTGAGCGTCTGTCTGACTTAGACTCAAGAACATGATCTCAGGGTTCGTGAGTTCCAGCTGGGCTTGCTGCTGTCAGCACAGAGCCCGCCTCACATCCTCTATTCCCCTCTCCCTCTGCTACCACCCGCTGGCTCGTGCTCTCTCGAAAATAAATAAACATTTTTTAAAAATTAAAAAAAAATCCAGTAGGGCCTTCCTGGACTTCTACAAAACTGTGAGATAACAATTGGATATTTTTTTAACTCACAAAGTTTGTGATAATTTGTTATGGTCTGACACTTGAGGAATGGAAACTCTGTAATCATTTTGTTAACTTTTAGAAGTATTTCAAACCAAATAGGCAGAAATAAGTAATTATATATTTTGTCGTGAGTTGGTTTCCTGCTATTCCCTATGCTAATATATTCAAATATTCTAAAATACCCCTTCACAGAGTTGGTGAGGATATATATCCTCACATTTTGAAAGATGAGTATTATATCAGTTGAGTTATGTTTTTCAGTTGCATTATTCCTTCCATATTTTTCTACTTTTTTTATATCTGGTTTTCTTTCTTTCTTTCTTTCTTTCTTTCTTTCTTTCTTTCTTTCTTTCTCTATCTCTTTCTTTCTTCCTTTCTCTTTCTATCTCTTTCTTTCTTTCTTTCTTTCTTTCTTTCTTTCTTTCTTTCTTTCTTTCTTTCTTAGGTTTCCTCTAACCTAGATTTTCTCTCTCCTCGTCCATGTATTATCATTTTTTTTTTCAAATGTCTCTATCATATTGCCTCCCTCCCCACTTGCTGGATGAATCCATTTAATTTTCTCTTTATACTCACTCATATGCAATTCTGTTTCTGTATTTCACATTTTACTATTTGAGTTCCATTCTCTTTTATTTTCCTAAATAAAAAAACTGTCTTCCTGAAGCAAGTTATTGAAACTATCAAAGCATGATCCACTTATTTGGCATTTCATCAATAAGCATACTTCTGTGAACTTTATATTACTCTAAACTTCTTTTTCCTATAAATAAAATCCATCAGCAGCCATAAGCTGAATTTTTACATTAAATGACTTGTGCATTTGCTTGTGCAGTATTCTGTTATAGTTCTTGTTGAGCAGTGGGGCCAAAACATTAGAGCAACCACCTGGCAGAAGTTTCTCTGACATATTTTGTCTTTACCTTGCCTGTAAAGAGGTCTTGTAAGAATTTTTGTTTTCTTTTAACATTTCTTCTTCTCTGTCTCTTCCATTTGATATTAAAATGTGACCGTTTGTTATTTGTGCCTGTTTTACCTGTTCTTCTTTGCATTCTGTTCTCCAAATCATATAATTGTATCCCACTTGCCTAGAATCAATAGCCAAGTTTAATTTCACGTTGAATCATATATTTTTCACTGATTTCTTACATTTTCTCTGCTTTTTTTCTTGACTCTTTTTGTGGTGCCTCATCTCAATCATTAAAAATTCACTTATTTTTTTACTGATAATTACTGATAAAGACTCTCAAAATCATGAGTCTTTATTTTTCAAATACCTGGAAAGGCTTTTAAAGTATGGGATCCTTTGGCCATGCCAGTGACCTTAGAACACGCTCCTTTTACATAAAAAGATTAAAAAAAAAAAAAGCTTTCCCAGCAGATCAATATGACTATGTCCTGCTTTAGTACGTAGAAGACTTGCTTCTGACTGGAAGATCCCAGGAGGATTGCATGAAGGGACACAGCAGCTCCTTACCCTTCTTTGGAAAACTGGCTTCAAGGTCTCAAGGAAAAAGGCCCAAATCTGTCAAGAGAAAGTCACATATCTTGGCTTCCACCTGTCCCAGGAGTAGCACCAACTCAGCCCAGAGAGGAAGCAGGCCATTTGCTCTATTGGGCCCTGTCAACCCAACACCAGGTTCAGGAGTTTCTCAAGGCAGCAGGTTTCTGTAGAATCTGGATATCTAACTTTTCAGTCCCGGTGAAACCCCTCTATGAGGCTACAAAGGGAGGATACTAGGAGCTCCTGATGTGGGAATCAGTACAGCAAAAAAACCTTTGAGGAAATAAAGTGAGCCCTCACTAATGCACTTGGTTTGGGGCTCCCAGATATGACCAAGCCTTTTTGCTTGTATGTCCACAAGCACACTGGTATTGTGGTGAGAGTCCTAACCCAGATGTTGGGGTCATGGCATTGTCTGGTGGCATATCTCTCCAAGCAACTTGACTCTGTTGCCCAAGTCTGGTCCCGCTGCCTACAGCCACTTGCAGCCATAGCCCTCTTAGTGTCTGAGACTTACAAGGGAACTATGGGACAATAATTGACAGTCCAAGTGCCACATTCAGTATTGACATTAATGGAATGCAAGGGACATTACTGGCTAACCGATACCAGGATGGTCAGATATTAGGGAATGCTTTGTGAACACCCGCACATTCACCTAGTAGTGTGGACCCTAAACCCCACAAGCCTACTTCCTGTTGGGCCAAGCCAGCCAGACCATGACTGCATTAAGTCATGGATGATGTTTTCTCTAGCCGACCAGACTGAAAAGACCAGTCCCTCAAGGACCCTGATGCATATTTGTAAAAGAGAGAGAGTCCCTTGTGAGGTTGAGAAAACCTGGTTAGTACCACCGGACATTGGCATATGATTTCCAGAAGAAGTCTTAAAAGAACTGCAACATGAGGGGCACCTGGGTGGCTCAGTCGGTTGAGTTCCCAGCTTTGGCTCAGGTCATGATCACATGGTTCACAATTTCAAGCCCCATATGGAGCTCATTGCTGTTAGTGCAGAGCCCGCTTCAGATTCTCTGTCCCCCTCTCTTTGCCCCTCCCCCCGCTTGCACTCGCCCCCAAAATAAATGAAATAATAATTTTAAATATTTTTAACGTTTATTTATTTTTGAGACAGAAAGAGACAGAGCGTGAACGGGGGAGGGGGAGGGGCAGAGAGAGAGGGAGACACAGAATCGGAAGCAGGCTCCAGTCTCTGAGCCATCAGCCCAGAACCCGACGCGGGGCTCGAACTCACGGACCGCGAGATCCTGACCTGAGCTGAAGGTGATCGCTTAACCGACTGAGCTACCCAGGCGCCCCGAAATAATAATTTTAAAAATGCAGTGTGAAGCAGCAAGTGCGGTAGCATAGCCATAGCTACCATAACCAACCACAGAACTTAATTGTCTCCAAATATCGAATAGATTGCTAGACTTGTTAAAAATAGAAGCAAATTCCTCAGTATTGCTTCAGAAGGCAAACCTGAAAAAATGTGAAAATTTGTAATGATGAATATATTAAAATTATACAATCATTGGAACTGTCCAATGATACAATATTAGACGCCTTTACAGTACTCAACATAATTGGAGAATATTACTGCATCCATTTGTGAAGAATTCTTTATATTAAGAAATTCTGAACTGTATGAGCATTTGAACCAGATCAACACAAAGATCATTTCTAACTCCTTAATATAAGCACTTTTAGATGAGAAAAACTATCAGGGTGGGTCTATACAGGCCACTAGCCTATGCCCCAGATAATTTATACACCAAGAGAATCGTCACTGAGGAATAGAGTGACTGCCTTCTGCTGGTCTCTCCTGTACACACTGGTGGAAGAGAAAGAGGAGTGGCTGTTCTTAATCCCCTCTGCAGAACTATGCTGGCCTGGTCTCTGAACCATCTGTCCCTACCGAGCTCAGTTAGGGCTGTGTTTCAGTTAACAATGAGAATTATGTATCAGAAACACCGTGGTAAAATTTTGACCCGATAAGAAGCATTCTTGTGCCAGTGAATGATTTAAATAAATAAATAAATAAATAAATAAATAAATAATTTTTAATGTTTATTTTTCAGAGAGATAGAGAGAGTATTAACGGGGGAAGGGCAGAGAGAGAGAGAGAGAGAGGGAGACACAGAATCTGAAGCAGGCTGCAGGCTCCAATATCAGGATCCGTAAGGTCATGACCTGAGCGGAAATCCGACGCTTAACCACCTGATCCACCCAGGCACCCTTACCAGTGAATGATTTTTCTATCTTTGCCTCTTTTTAAATCCAAGCTAAGACAGGATAACTCAGACTGCAAGTGTACAGACTTCCATTGTTTTAAGTCAGCAGCAAAAGCAGAATTAAAATTTTAGTGCTAAAACGAGGAATATTTTTACTGCCTTTTCTTTACTGTCTCTCTTCCTTGGTCTTTCCCTTTATTTGCTATTTCTCATTCATTTCTGGTGGAACGGGTGATTATAATTTATATAAAATATACTTGAAAATACAAATGCTTAATCCTTCTATATAATTATAATCAGCCAATGCAATTTTTAAATATATTTATGTTGAACATCAGTCTACAACATTTATGATCCATATAGGAATTCATTTATAAGCATATGTTAAAAATGAAATCAATTTGTTTTGTACTTCAGTGAGTCAGCTTAATGAGGGTGATGTAATTCACAAAATAAATATATTTATAAAGTTATTATAATTCAGTAAACTTTTTAAAAACATATTTCCTACAAGGAACAAATAATATCCACTGAATACATAACTATCACTTTTGTAATTTTCACTTTTAGCCAACAATCTTCACATCAGAGTTTATCTTTTGTAGCACATCAGCTTTTTTTTCTGTGTAAACGCAAAACTTTAACATTTTTTTTAATGAGAACAGAGAAATACCTACTTATTTCCTCTGCATCTCCTTCCATTTGCTGGCTGATAGCACTTATGTTAAGCTGCTTTCTGGTGAAACAGTGGACTAAATTTTGGAAATGTAGTAATACAGTCTCAGTTTGCAAAAAAGATACTTGAATGAACAGAGAACTTTTTATGAAGGTATAAGATGGTCACATTATTTGGTGATCTATGACAACTCACCTCTGAAGTACATCATGTTATAACACAGAGCCATTTGCTCTGGACAAAGTCACTTTCAGGAAGGGTTTTATTACCATGAAAATGAATAGATGTACTGGCTCTAAAGTGCCACCATTGCCCTTTATGAGGATGGTGAACTAGATTAGTTGGCACGCTTCCTTCCCTCACTCGTTATGATCCTTATGTGTTTGGGGATATTTTCAACATTTTTGTCTGGATGATGTTATTTTCAGCAAAATCCTGTAACAGTATTCACATAGGCAAGGAAAAAAGTAAACACTGAACTTGCTTAATAAAAATTCAGTCATGAAAATGCATGTGAATACATTGGTTTAGCAATCCTAACACCGTGATCTTTAGACTTTGCCCAGAGAAATCTTTTGAGGTTTCGTGTTATGGTAACTTACAGAATCATGAATGTAGAAAAAAAAAAAAAGAAAAAAGGAAAATAAAGAGATTTAAAATGATAGGGAATATGTTTATTTGGTTCCCTGGTTAAAATTAAGTTTTGCAGTTATGCTGAATATAAGTATATTTGAAGAGTCAGATAAAAGTAAGTATAAGACATAAGAGATTGGTATGTCTAAGTTGAGAAAAGACAGTGTGGGTTTTTGTTGTTGTGGTGGTGGTGGTTAGTATTAATACATGTATGTTGAACGAGTACCTTATTCTCAAAGCAATTCAACAGTGATATACATATGCCTGGTATTTTATATAATGTGCTAAAGGAAACATTGTTCATGTAAAAAGAGCATTACAGGGAGGAAAGTGGTAAATGAAAACTAATTTTGTCAAGTAAATATTTTTAAATAGTCTTGTGGAAGTTGATTAGACTAAAGTTTTGAGGACATTATCTTCCCGTACGTCATTTTCACCGCCACTTTTGAAAAAAGCTAACAGTACTTAGTTCTATAGCTAAGACTTTTTTTTTAACTCTTCATGTCAAATAGTTCACTGATTCACTGACTGTATGTGCAAAGAGTTCTCTATCCACAAAGTGTCAACATGAAAGTCTTCTTACCGAGGAGTCTGTCTGTTACTGAAGATCAGTTAGTAGAGGTTATGATGTCCCCACTAATGACAGTTTGATCCTTCGCTAGATTTTTATTCGCTCCATTGTTAAGTGAATCTCTGCTGAAAATTAGGTAATCAAAACTACAGTACCTTAATGACAGAGAAGGAATGTCGCGAGGCAGTCCGTCACCATCAAAGCATCAGGGATGTGTCTTTTCAAAGTGAAAAATATAGCTTATCTAGTTAACAGAAAGGTCAGCAAGTTCCTTTATAGGTGTAAAATGGAGTCAGGAAAGCGGTGCTTGTCAGCCAGATGTGAGTTCTGACCTCGACCTCAACATTAGATGATCAAATATGTATCTAGTCTGCATTAAAAAGGCTATTATCACAGTATCCAACAGGCAATATCAAAGAGAGGCCAGTCCTCATCACAAGCAGAGGAGTTTTCTTTTTGCATCTCATTCTGTACTTGCAGACTTGAGAAAAATAAGGGGGTGGGAAATGTTCACATTTAGCCTTGAAGATATGAGGACAGTGAGTGAAGTAACGCCATGACATAAAGGCTTCAGTGCATGGTATTGTGTGTGAGTGTTGTGTAAGGGTGGGACATTTCCATACTAGAGATGAGAACAAGTGGACTTTTATATTCTGAACCCTAAATATCCGTTCTCTCTCGGGCCCTTTGTTGACATTATTTCACTAAATTGGCCAGCAAAGATCAGAATCGTCAGATCATCTGTTACAGGGAGCTAGAAATTTCATTTAATAATATGCATCCCACAAGTATGCAAAGTCCATCCCTCATTCCATTTTCACACAGTAGCTGGTGTGTGTGATCCACATGACTCAGATGTGTAAAGGGATATATGCAATCAACTGTGTTACTGAGGGTAACTTATAAAGCGTTAAAGAAATGATATGAGTCCCTATATCAGTTGCCTAGTAAGCTAGTAGAGATCTGCACAACTTAGGTCAAAGCAATGCTAAGATTGAGTTGTAAAGTATGACATGTCTGTATGAAGATGTCACCAGTGGAGCACATATATAATTTGCATTTTGAGTTTAAACTTTAGAGCAATAACTTAATCAAAAAGTCTGTGATGATGGAAATTTCTATGATATAAAAACAGACTTTTAAATATGGCTAGCATAACTATGGAAAGGCATTTTTATTTTATTTTATTGTGTTTAATCTTAATATAAATGTAAATGGGTATGTCGAATGGCTGTCCTACTGAATAGCACATCTTTAAAGCATCAATAAAAACAAAGGTGCACATCCACAAATAGTTGTAAATATGGCATAGCAAATGTATTGAAACAAATAAGACTTATACTTATTTTGAAATACAATTAAGGTGACATTATATTCACTTAACCATGCCCATATGTAGCAACCTCATCAACAATGATGCCTAACAAGTATACGGCTAAAGGAGTTCTAAATATGGCTAAAAGGAAGGCATACAAATTCATTGAACGCAGTTTTATTAGGAATTCTGAGAATTCATAGATCAGTTGAAGGTAGGCCCTGATTTTAAGAAACAAATTATTTGGTGAAGAGTAAAACAAATTAAAAACCAACTTAGGTAAAAACAGATGAAATAAGATCTCTAATATACATCAAGCATAGTGCTCTGGGAGAACAAGAGTATTTAATTTCATTGTCAGATAAAAGAAACTATTTCCTGGAAAGAGGGGTATTTGGGTGAGCTTTGAAGGATGAGGAGAATAAAAGAAGTAAATGACATAGTAAAAAGACCAGAGGCGTGAAATAGCATATTATACTCATGGAAGTTTCAGAGGGATTGGAAAGTTGCAGTTTAAAGGGATACTAATAGGGGCGCCTGGGTGGCTCAGTCAGTGAAGTGTCTAACTTTGGCTCAGGTCATGAACTCACAGGTCGTGGGCTTGAGCCCTGCGTTGGGCTCTGTGCTGATAGCTCTGAGCCTGGAGCTGCTTGGGTTTCTGTGTCTTCCTCTCTCTCTGCCCTTCCCCTGCTCATGCTCTGTCTCTCTCTCTCTCTCTTTCTCAAAAATAAATTAACATTAAAAAAATTATTAAAGTGACACTAATAGTCTGGTACCGGGACAAGAGGGGTCCTCAGTTTGTTACGTCTAGAAATTGGAAACTTATTCTTTGGAGCCCACAGATATTTTGATAGGTTTAGCGACATGATTTCATCTATGCCTTAGGAAGCAAACACTATGACAATATATGGGGTGACTGTCATAATAAGAAATTAGAGGCAGGAGAATCAGTGAAGAAGCTACTGACTATAATCCAAGCAAGAAGATACTACTAGCCTGGGGACACCTGGATGGCCCAGTTAAACCTCCAACTTTATCTTGGGCTATGAACTCTAGGTTCCTGAGTTCCAGCCCTGCATCCAGCTCTCTGCACTGAGGGGCCAGCTTCTGATCTTGTCTCCCCCTCTCTGCCCCTCCCTACCCCTTAAAAATAAATAAACATTAAAAAAAAAGATAATACTAGCCTGAACCAGGCTAGTATTTTAGAAGGAATGTAAACAATATCTTTGTGGACAGTGCAGAGTTTGGAGTTGATTATTTAGGGTAAACATCTTTAGGAGAGGGAGAGGTCAAACGTAGTTCATGCCTTCTCATTTCAAGGCCTGGCATAAAAGGTGATGTCTTTAAGAGAAGGTTTGGCTTTAGTTTGCTTACTTCTTTATTTTGCTTCTTTTAATTTTTTGGTTTCTTTAATTGGTGGGATTGTGCTATTTTTGCGAAGTCAGTGCAGAAACTGATCATTAAGGAGAAAGGACATGAGTTAAAGAGACATACAATTCACAAAGTAGAATTCCAATTATAGGTACATTTTTTTAAGAAAAATATTATGGAGGTAATGCAAATTCAGTTGCAAAATACAAGCAAACAAAGATGTAAAGCAAAATAAAAAGGAAAATTAACCTCACCTCCACCTTTCTACCATCCTACCTGTGAGGATTTCTGCTGTTGATAATTTGCAGTTTTTATATCTATAACTTTTTCTACATAAATATAAACATATATATATATATATATTTTTTAGGTGCTAACAATTTCTCTTCACTGGTGTAATTGTATGCAGAAATATCTATAACTCATACATAATAGTGTTACTGAATTACATACCTGCTAGAATTGAGTAATGCTACAGCTATGCAGGTATGTACATTTATTAATACAAGTAGAATGAAATTCAGTCGAAGAAACAATGTATTAATTTATCAGATACACCTTTTGTGTCAACATGTATAGATCTATGTCATTATTTTTAATGGTTTGCAGGGTATTCCAAAGCCCGGATGTATCACTATTTACCTGTTCTCTTTGTAGTCACATTTAGATTGTTTAAAATATGTTTATGTTATAAATAATGGAGATAATTTAATACTTTGGTATTAAATTAGGCATGCAAATAAAAATTCTAACATATTTGCAGTTATTTGCAGTTTTTAGAAGCTCTCCTTAAGAAAAAGAGACAACGGTAGAAATTATCAGATATAAAAATTTTAAAAATATTAAAAATTTTTTAATGTTTATTTATTTTTGAGAGAGAGAGAGAGAGAGAGAGCCAGCAGGGGTGGGGCAGGGCAGACAGAAAGGGAGACAGAGAATCCAAAGCAGGCTCCAGGCTCTGAGCTATCAGCACAGAGCTAGACGTAGGGCTCTAGGGCTCGAACCCATGAACCTGTGAGCTCATGACCTAAGCTGAAGTCAGATGCTTAACCGACTGGGCCACCCAGGTACCCCTAAAAGTATTTAAAAATTGACTTTGTATTGTTCCCCACTGAAGACGCAGTCTCATCTTTAATTATTCAAAAATTATTCAAAAATCATACTGTATATGCATGTGGTTTTAAGTTTTATATCTAGCCATTCACATAGCTTCCAGGCTACAGTGACACACACCACATACACATGTTCACACAAACTTCAGGTCCTTCTACAATGTATCATTTAAAAGTGATATGTTTTGTTTGAGGTTCAGTCTATGAACTCCCGCCCCATTGCAGTTCCAAGAATTTCCATTTGAATAGAGGTGAACACAATTTTCACCTTGTGAATATTCAGAAATTGAATCTCAGGAAGAAATTTACTCCCAGTAAACATTGTTTTTATATGGGAAATGAGGACCTAGGAAGTGGCTATTTTCAGAATGATGCAAATCTACAAACACAACTAGAAATGCCTTACAGCTTAGCAGGAATTGCAAAGAACTTTCTACTTGTGCAAATGTAATTCTTCCCTGGCAGGGAATTCGACACTGCAGTTTCTCTTTAACTTCACTCAGCTTAATTCAAATCTGCAATTACCACTTCCCATAAAAAAATAATCTGTTCTTCTGAAGGTAGAAAGTTAAAACTACAATTAACTAATTATCAATATTTTGGAAGCCATATCTATAAATTGTAGAAATCCAAATCATTCTCTGCCAATCCTATGATCCTCTATGTCTAAAACCACAGAAGACAGAGACTTAGGCAACAGTTTGTTCATATTTGAGATCCCTAAATGTTGGAGCCAGAAAGAAGAAAATTATAATTTTTTCATACAGAAACTAAAACTTAACAAAACAAAGCAGACCACCGACCTCATGGGGCCTTCATTTGCCTTAATATAGGAGGCTGCACAGGTGACTTCCTGTATGACTCTACAAGCATATCCACCTGACACATGGTTTTAAAATGCCTTACTATGCCAAAGACAGAAGTCTAATTTGGTCAGCCATAGGGGATTCCAAACGTCAAGTTTTTGTTTTTCTTTACTACCAATCCCCTCCAGGAAGATTCTAATCAGTCTCCCAATGCAACTTCTGTTTTGCTATACTGGATTTGAAAGATTTAAGCATACAATAACTTCAAAAATCCTTCACTTTTGGAATTGGATTCAACAGAGTGAAAATCCAGAAATGCCCTGATAGTTCTAGAATCTCTACAGCTTTAAGCTTGTGGGCACAGCTGGAAAAAATGCAATTTTCTTACACAATTCCAATTAGAATACAAAAGCTTTCTGTTAGTTATAAGACTCAATACAGGGGTGTCTGGGTAGCTCAGTCGGTTAGGCATCCTACTTAAGCTCAGGTCATGTCCTCACGTTCGTGGTTCGAGCCTCACGTCGGGCTCTGTGCTGACAGCTCAAAGCCTGGAACGTGCTTCCGATTCTGTGTCTCCCTCTCTCTGGCCTTCCCCTGCTCACGCTCTGTCTCACTCTCTCTCTCTCAAAAATAAATAAACATTAAAAAAAAAAGACTCAATATATTTTACATAGGTTTAACCGAAATTATATGACCATAAATGTCTGTCAATAAAGAACTAGCTAAATAAATGCTGGCATATTGTGGAATGAAATATTAGGCAATTTGAAGAAGAAAGTGGGGGCAGAGGACAAGAAAAAAATTCTATATGTGCCTTTGGGAATGAGCCCCCAAACATGGAGAAATACAGGGAGAAAAAGAGAGAGGTATATATGCATGCTCACATGCAAACACACACACACACACACACACACACATATTTTCAAAAGAAGATAATGACCACATTCAGATGTGTGTGTACATGCACACAAAAATGTGAGAAGTTAAAAAAGCAACAGCGTTTTCCAATCAAAATTAGGATTTATAATAAAATTAGGATTTTTAATAAAAACAACACACCTCTACAACTCTGGAAATTAATTGCTTCATTTGTTTTATACATTAAAGCAAATAAAATAGGGGTGCCTGGATGGCTCAGTTGGATAGGCACCTGACTTCAGCTCAGGTCATGATCTCATGGTCTGTGAATTCGAGCCCCCACCTCATGGCACAGAGCCTCTGTGCCAGCTCAGAGCCTGGAGACTGCTTCAGATTCTGTATCTCCCTCTCTCTCTGCCCTTCCTCCACTCGTGCTCTGTCTCTCTTGCTCTCAAAAATAAATAAAACAAAAAAATTAAAAAAAAATAAAGTGAATAAAATACTATGCATACAATACTTTATGTTTCAATTTTGAGAAGTAACAAATTAAAAAACATGCTATAAACCTGTAATTATCATTATAATAGATTTATTCACTTCACTTCTAAAAATAATCTTTCTTAGTGATTTGATTTATATTTGTAATCTACAATAAAATAGAATTAGTCATTGAGTAATAATTTATATTCTCCTTCTCTCTGTGCCCAAACATAGACACACATGCATACTCGCCAAGACTTCCATAATCCTGTGAAAGAAATAATATTATCCCCAGTTTATGGATGAATAAAATGAAGCTCACTCAGAGGAAAGTCTCATATCACAGAGTACATGCTGAAACCAAACACAAACACAATTCAGTCTGATTTCAGAGACTATGTTCTCTCATAATACCACCCTGCATCTTCCTTTCATGATGGCTTTTCTCAACATTCTTACTGTCATTATTTATAATTACCCTTTTAGAAATCTCATCCACTCTTAAGATTTGAATGTCCACTTTTCTATGAATAACACTTAAAGCCATATCTTCAGTCCTGGCATTTCCCATATAGTGCAGCCTCACATTGACAAGTGCGCTCTCAATAGTCACATAAATGGCCGGCCATTAAGTTCAAAATAATTTTCTCTTAACTGGAAATCATTTCTCCCATCCCAAATCATTTCCCGCCCAGCAGTCCTGCAGCACTCAGGCTAAATATTTTGAAAGCTTTTTTTCCCATCTGCATTCTTCACTGTAAAATTTAATCTATTATTGAATTCTTTTTAAATTAGTAAAAATTTTTAAATTAACATTCAGTGTTATATTAGTTTCAGGTGTGCAATAGAGTGATTCAACAATTCTATACATTACTCAGTTCGCATCAAGATACCTGTCCTCTTTATCTCCTTTAACTGTTTCATTGCCCCCCACCTCCCAGCCTACCCTACGAGGGCAACAATCAGCTTGTTCTGTGTATGTAAGAGTCTGGGTTTTAGTTTGTTTCCATTTCTCCCCTTTGTTTATTCTAGTGTTTTTCTTCTTAAATTTCACATATGAGTGAAATCATATGATATTTGTCTTTCTCTGTTTGACTTATTATGCTTATCATTATACCTCTAGGTCCATCCATGTTGTTGCAAATGGCAATATGTCATTTCTTTTTTTGAGGCTGAGTAATATTCCATTATATATTATATATATTCCATTATATATATTATATATGACATATATAATATATATTATATATTACATATATATTACATATATATACATTACATATATTATATATTATATATGTCATATATAATATATATATTATTCATTCATCTGTGTATGGACACTTGGGTTGTTTCCATATCTTGGCTATTGTAAATATGCTGCAATAAACATAGGGGTGAATGTATCTTTTCAAATTAGTGTTTTTGTATTCTTTGGGTAAACACCCATTAGTGAAATTACCAGATCATATGGTAATTCTCTTTTTAATTTTTTGAGCAATCTTCATACTGTTTCCACCGGGGCTGTACCAATATGCTTTCCAATCAACAATGCACAGTGTTCTTTTTTTCCACATCCTCATCAACACTTGTTATTTCTTATGTTTTTGATTTTAGCCGTCTGACAGGTGTGAGGTGATATGGCACTGTCCCTGATGATTATAGGTATTAAGAATCTTTCATGTGTCTGTTGGCCATTTGTATGTCTTCTTCAGAAAAATGTCTATTCAGGACATTTTAATTAAGACTTTTTGGTTTTTGGGTTTTTTTTTGGGGGGGCTGCATGAGTTAATTAAATATTTTATTTTATTTTTTAAGTTTATTTATTTACTGGGGAGGTGGGGAGAGGAGCAGAGAGACAGGGAGAGAGAGAAAACCCCAAGCAGGCTCTGCACTGTCAGCACAGAGCCCAGTGTGGGGCTAGAACTCAAGAACTGTGAGATCATGACCCGAGGTGAAATCAGGAGTCAGACGCTTAACTGAGCCACCCAGGTGCCCCTATTATTTATATATTAAAAAAAATTTTTTAATGTGTATTTCTTCTTAGAGGGGCAGAGCACAAGAAGCGGAGGGCCAGAGACAGAGAGGGAGACACAGAATCCAAAGCAGGCTCCAGGCTCTGAGCTGTCAGCACAGAGCCCGATGCAGGGCTTGAACCCACAAACCACAAGATCATGGCCTGAGCTGAAGTCCAGTGCTTAACCGACTGAGCCACCCAGGTGCCCAAATCCACTGTATATTTTAGATTTATTGGATGTATCATTTACAATTATCTTCTGGTAATTATCATTGCAAATATCTTCTGTGCAAATGCTTTTAATTCTAGTGTAGTCTCAATAGTTTAGTTTTGCTTTTGTTTCTCTGGCCTGAGCAGACATATCTAGAAAGATGTTTCAACTGCCAATGTCAAAAAAATTATTACCCATTTTCTTCTAGAAGCATTATGGTTTCAGTTCTCACATTTAGGTCTTTAGTCCATTTTGAGTTTATTTTTGTGTATGGTATAAGAAAGTGGTCCAGTTTTATTCTTTTGCTTATGACTGTTCAGGTTTCCCAGCACCTTTTGCTGAAGAGACTGTCCTTCCCTATTGCGTATTCTTGCCTCCTTGGTCTTGGATCAGTTGACCGTATAATTGTGGGCTTATTTCTGGGCTCTCTGTTGTGTTCCATGGATTTGGGTGTCTATTTTTGTGCCAGTACCAAACTATTTTGATTACTAGGACTTTGCAGTGTATCTTGAAAGCTGGGATTTCATTGTCTTCATCCTTTATTCTTCAAAATTTAATTCTAAAATTAAATTAAATTCTAAAATTTAATCTATTACTTACTGACTTTTTCCACTTATCACTTTAACCTCTTTTACATTTGTCTCTTTTTATTCACTTTTACCTGCAATATTTTTATCCAACGCCTTTATTCTGAACATTTTATTAATAAAATGATCTTCCAATTATTCTCCTTAGATCTAAATTCTGCCTTCAAATCCATGTCTCATAAAATTGTCAACATTTCTGTCAGTTACGTTTTTGGTTGCATTCAGATTTTTATGTTTTGGACAAAAAACTTACAACGATGATTTTAAATAATAAAATATGGTATATTCTACACGTACTTTTTAAAGACAGTTTATTAAATTTGGGCTCCTACAGTTCTATTTTAATGGTTTCTTCAACACTTATATTATTCCGTACCCTTTCTCATCACTCTAAACTTGCTGAACAAAGAATTGCTCTGGCTGCTTAAGGAAGCTCCCACTTTAAGGAAATACCCCACTACCACATCAAACACATACACAGACAGTCATTTTTTAAATATTGACAAAACTTAAGAAATCTGTCTAGCCATATTTCTTTTGTTTTTACATTGCTCATACTCAGATCGGCAAGAAGCTGAGTGATAAGATTTCACTTCAGCAGTGCAAAGGATAGAAATCAAAGGCTTTTGAAGAAAAACATGGTGATCCGTTTTGACGGGGCTCTGTATGAAAAGTTAATATAAAAAGTGAACATAGTTATCAAGACTTGAGATGAAGGAGATAGATATTGGTGTTCTTTAAGGGAATAGTTTCAGGGAAGCATCAAGGTAGAAACTAGTTGGAGTGCAAGAGTGGGGGAATCAGCAACTGCCATCTGAGTTAGTAGAACAGTGGTTTTCAAACCTGGCTATGTATTAGAATCACATGTGGAGTTTGAAAATAAGATACCAGGGGGGCGCCTGGGTGGCTCAGTTGGTTAAGCATCTGACTTTGGCTCAGGTCATGATCTCAAGGTTCGTGAGTGAGCTCAGGACTCTCATTGGGCTCTTTGCTGACAGCTTGGAGCCTGGAGCCTGCTTCAGATTCTGTCTCCTTCTCTTTCTGCCCTTTCCCCACTTGTGCTCTCTCTCTCTCAAAAAAAAAAAATAATAAACTTAAAAAAAGAGTCTGTTTAGAAATAAGATACTAATGCCTGTGCTCTACTCTAGAACAGTTGAATCAGAATTACTGGGATATGGGATTGGGCAGCAGTATAGCCCCAAAGCTCTCCATGTGATTCTAATATATAGTCAGGTCTGAAAACCATTTGCATAGAGTATTCTTTTCAAGAGCGTGCCTGTAGATGGAAGGAGAGGAAGCAGAGAGGAGAGTAAGAGACGTGGCAAGACGAAAAATGAGAGAGCTGTGTCTGAACAGAAGCTGAAAATACATGAGATTAGGATCAGGTTAGGGAATAACTGGAAGTACAGAGATCAAGGTCACTGGCGGAGAAATCATCCCTAAAAAGAAAATGATGAAACAGCTCCTCCTTTGTGACTGCTGAAAAAGATATGAAAGTGAGTATCATTATAATTCTGTTGTTTTGCTTTGTGTGTTCTATAAGGAAGTCAAGATAAGAAATTGAGGGAATTTGACTCATAGCCACAATTTTCCCTAAGATGATATTCAGCTTCTGCAGTAATGGCAGTAAGGTAATGGCTTGAACAGATTGGTAAAAATTTCAAATAACTTACATGGGGAAAGGTAACTGATCAAGATAATTATTAAGTAGTTCATACTGACCAGGTGAGATTTAAAGCATCATAATCTACATAGATAGGTGATTTTCCCCAATGTCACTCTGATATCAGGATATAAGAGGAGAAAAAGAGATTGGTTAGAGAGAATCGGAAATATGACACAAGGACAGGCGATCTATACATTGAGAATGCTGGGAGAAGTTGATTCAAATAGACTATTATTTCAGTAGATGAAGCGCCAAAGTTTCAAGTTCAAACTAGTTTCGTATGAAGTAATATCCAAGAATGGTCCTGAACACTATCAACCAAGAGCTTGGTTCTACGATGTGAAATATGGGAAAAATATAAGCCAACGTATTTGAAATCATATTACTTGTGTTATTATCCATGATAAAAGCAATATTTAGATTGGAAGAAGCTAGTAAATATCCAATGAGAGAGACAGGGAGAGGAAGTGGGTGAGAGAGAGAGGGGGAAGAAATGAAGAAGGAAGAAAAGGGGGGGAAGGAAAAAGGCAGAGGGAAGAAAGGAGATGAGAGAATATGAATAACCTGAGTTCATGATGTCTTAGCTTTCCAAATCCCTTCCTTTGTTTTCCTCAATTTTTAGTTCTAATTCTTTTCTCTCTCCCCTCTTCTCAAATGTCAGTGTTTCCCAAGCTTTTGCTCTTGGCCCTTTTCTTCTTTCCTTAGAAGGGCCCTAATGATTATCTTCTCTCCCCCATGTTCCATTTTTATAAATATGTTTCTAATCTACATTTCATATCTAGACTTGTGCTCTTTAGCCTCAGATTTATAGTCAAGTGTCTACAACGTACTTCCAGCTGGGCATCCCAGAGTCAATTCAAATCCAATGCTTCTAACGCCAGGTCCTTCACCTAAATTACTCTTCCTTCTTCTAGTGTCAAGATGCTCAACCCTGAGTCCTATGGGGATCACCTGGGGAAATTTCACATTCTGGGACTGCTCTCACAGACGTTGATTTAATTAATTTGGGGTGCTACCTGTGTTTTGGGATTAAAAAAATGTTGTTTCAGGTGCCTCTAATATTCAGTGTAGGTTAAGAAGCACTGTGTATAATTCTAATATCAACTTTCTGAAGTCTGGCTTCACATCAGAATTGCCAGGGGAGCAATTTTTTAATACCGTACCAGGCCCAACCCCTAAGCAACTGAATAAAAATCTCTGATGTTGTATCTCAGGCAGTAGTATTTTTTTTTAATGAGGTATAGTTGACACACATTGTTATATTAGTTTCAAGGTGGTAGTATTTTTAAAAGCTTCCCAGAGGAGGTTCATGGGTAGCCAAGAATGAGAACCGTAGCTGGCGTAGTTCTAATGTCAACGAGTGACTATATATACAATCACTTTCAGGCCTGAGAGTCTTGATAAACCCTGAATTTACCCCCACCTTCCTCTCATTCTACACTCAATTAAAAACCAAGTCTTCTGTATTCTACCATTGTAGAAGATTCTTAGTAACATCTTCTCTTGGCGGGGTGGTGCCTGGGCTGCTCAGTTGGTTGAGTGTCCAACTCTTGTTTCAGTGTGGGATCAAGCCCTGCCTCAGGCTATGGGCTGAGCCCGGAGCCTGCTTGGGATTCTCTCTCCCCCCCTTTCTCTACACCCCCCCCCACATCACATTCTCCCTCTCTTAATAAAAATAAATAAATGAATAACATCTCCTCTTGAATGTCTAGTGGCCCTTTTATGTTTACAATGTATAAAACCAAATTTTTGATAATTGTCAGTCAAAACTAAGCTTGAAAAGTTCAGAAGAATCATTGTGATATTATTCTTTCTGAAATGGTACTACAGGGGGAAAAATCAATAGTGCCAATGTGATTAAAGCTAACTTATTTGAAAGATAGGTAGGGATTTAAAAAATCTGATGGGGTAAAATGTTTCTCTGGACTTGGTGTATCTTT
Source organism: Prionailurus viverrinus (assembly GCF_022837055.1). Taxonomy (NCBI): domain Eukaryota; kingdom Metazoa; phylum Chordata; class Mammalia; order Carnivora; family Felidae; genus Prionailurus; species Prionailurus viverrinus. The sequence goes on from NC_062566.1 coordinate 73,347,708, forward strand.
CCCCCCCCTCAGGATACATTGTTAGATAAAAATATTGAAGATTCTAGTATTATGAGTATCCTTATGTAGAATGACAGAATAAGAAATTTATAGGTCTTGTTTTTGAAAGAAAAGAGCCTATAAATCTGCTCTTCATCTCTTTTTCATGAGTTGGGAATAGAAATTTTAAATGCCAATGAATTGCCAACGGAAATTTGACTCATCATAAAAAGCAGGAAGAAAGAGTATTACATTGTGAATTTGAACTTCCTTGAGCTTGAGATGTTTCTTTGTCCACTTGCTATCCGTTTTAAAAATATTTTAAGTTGAAAGCAATTATAAAAGTTATACTGTCCTCTTTGCTGTTAATATTGGCCCACATAATTTCTGAGTATGGCATTGCTTTGTTTTTGTTTTTTTAAAGAAAAATGAAAACTACCCCAACGTGGGTTTCTAACACAGCTTTTCAATACCTTTTATGCCCGAGTCAATGAATTCATTCTGCCCTGATAAAATTGTAGCCGTGACATAGACCAGTCACTGCAAGGAAAAAAATCAATTGTTCCTAAGAGAAATATGTACATATTTGTGCAACTAACAGGAGCTATCACATCCAGTGTTTATTTGACAGTTGTTAATATATAATATTCCATTTGCTTACTCTTCCATAAATTTGTAAATAGGCAAAGGGAAAGAAAAAAAGTAAAAATATTCTTCCAGTCTCACAAGTGGCTGAAAAGGCCTAATAATATTACCTTTACAGTTTCCCCATAATTCTATATGTTTAGCTTTTAGAAATCTGTCTTTCAAGTATGGTATTTTTCTTAATTTGGAGTTAATCAGCTACAATAGGTTCATCCCTTTCATTTCATCAGTACCACAAAGTGACTGTCTGGGAGCCTGAGTTCTAATGAGGCAGCCATTCCAAACACGTACAGACAAAGCCGTGGTTTCCCTGGCAACGAGCCCCATGAAAAAGCTCTTAGCATAGTTATTCCCACCCTTACACATGAGTCCTTTTCATTTCAGTAAAGCTTCCTGTCAGAATGCATTCATCAATGTAATTTACCAACGAAGTTTGAGAGATTCAATCCCTCTCCCCCCAAGAATTAAAAAATAAGAACTACAACTAAAGAGCAGCAGCGATCCTGGACTTGTACAGGTGCTGCCAGAGGATGCTTCAAAGGAAGTGAAGGACATCATAAGATCCCTGAATTCAGTTAACATCACTTTGAACGTGAGATTAATTTTTAGTTGATTTTTATCTGAGGACATAGGAGGTAGATGTATCGGGAGGAGGGGTAAGTGCATTTAATCACTACCTCTAAAAGTATGATGATCCCAAAGCAATTTTCATTAAATAGTAAAAGTTCATAAAAAACTTAAAACTGCTCCATGTATCAAATTAAGATTTATGGTATTCTTCATAAGGATGAAACCTTTTTTAGTGATGTTTACCAAGAAAAGCAAATTCTGAAAGCACGATGTTATCTTTTCCACTGATGGAATTAAGCAAAAGATGTTTGAATGAGTTACTTATACCTACTTCCCATCTTTGTATACAGTATAACAAGGCACACAAAACAGGCAGCATCTTACGTTATGTGGCATTTCAAACAAGGAAGGAAAAAAAAATTGGGAAGTAAAAGGAGTTGAGTTGAAAGAATTGCCCATAAATAAAACAATTGCAACACTTTATTTGGCTTTCTTACTAGAAGTCAAACTCCTTCAGTTTAAAATACACCCACTATAGGTAATACCAAATGAGAATAGCACACTTTCATCATTTCGAAGAATGCAGCTAGCGCCCTACAGACGCAGACAGAGTTTACATGCTAGTGATTTAGTCTGGCCTCTTCATGGAGCATGTACGTATGCCTGTTTTTCAGCCAGCATGCTACAGCAAAGGAACATTCGTGTTGCCCGGGGCTATTTCTTTATGCAGTATCAAAATTACTTTTACCATAGATTAGGTTGTGTTTTACTGCCGAGAAAAGTCTATCTTTTCATTTCTGACCCATGACATACTTAGCCTTATAAGAGTGTTATGCGATCAAGGCTACCACTGCAAAATAAAACAAACACACACTGATTTTTTTTTTTTAAGAAGCAAGAAGAGAAATTTACATCACTAGAGAAAGCAGGGCATTCTCACTGTTTTTTTCACCTGAAGATTGAAAAGGAAATTCATTTCAGTTTGTAACATTGCACGGATTGCTCTAGACACACGGTGAATCAGGTCTCCTGTTAGATTATGTGGGTGGTTTTTCTTCTCTTCCCTAGTGAAATAATTCTTTACTCATAGCTGTGGCACGCAAACTCAAATATTGTCTTTCTCAGAATGTTTTTGAAAAGTGGGTCCCCATTTTAGTGTTGTTTGCAGATAATAAAACCACAAATTTCATTAAATATCAAGAAGAATATGGAATAAAATAACAGTGCATCAGAAGTGACAATTTAGGATACAATAGATGGGAATTTTATTCAATGAATATTCATCAATTACTTAGAATTTGCATAGTATGTACAGGCTGCAGGGAAAAAATGTAGTCTGTGTGTTTAAACCTCAAACTATACTTCCTGCTGCTTTATCTTTTCAGCATAGAAAACATCCACATTATAAAATATAGGGCACATATTTTTAAATATTCAAATCTGTATTCTACTCTAACCAATCTGTATCTGTAATTGATACTAGTTATCAGACCTTTTAGAAAAGATAAAGCGCAAGGATTTTGTTTATTGCGATTATTTTCTTTAAAACGGACATTCGCGATTTTGTGCCTACAACACAATCCATAATTCACGTACTTCCATGAAATAAAGTACCATAATACACAGTTCTCTATAATTGAACCTACAGTGCAAAACCTCCACTGAAAATTACTTATAAACCTTCCAATTACAGTTTTACTAGTTTGGGTGTTTTCTCCACAGTTGAGAAATATAATGCAAAGGAAAGTTGAGTGTGCCTCTCTACCTCCGACTGCAACATAAAGTTGATCTTCCATGTCATGTTTCTTAAGAGCAACTCTAAAATAAGTCTCCTCCAGATCCTCTGAATTATTCCCTTTCCCTAATGGCTTGTTGTATTGTTCCCCAGCAGAATGACTGGAAAAGCCCCATTGGACTTAATCTAATTAGGGATTTTCAGAGAAACAGAGGTTACAGAGTTCTCATTAACTGACTGGAAAACTACCATCTCCAGAGGTATTAAAAAAAAAAAGAAAAGAAAGAAAAAGAGAGAGAGAGAGAAAGAGAGAGAGAAGAAAAGAAAAAAACAGGATGATTCCTTTTAAAGTTCCAGAAATGAGTGTAAGTGTTCATATTCTGGGACATTAACAGTTTGTTCCAGTACATTGATATTTTATGTGGAAGCCCTACTCTGCAATTAATATGCCTGATGCAAATTGAAAAACCCATAATCCATCCTTCTCTGTTGGAATGTAAGAGTATATTATTATTGAGAAGCTACAGGATACCAGAACCATTTTTTAAACTTGAGTGCTCATTACCTTAAATCTGCATATAAAACAGTTTTGCATTCAGACGAGGTAATACATAATGGGATATATTGTGGTGCATATAAAAAAAGTGCTCCAAATAAAAACGACCTGTGGGCTTCCTTTGTAGAAGAAATTTATGCCGTTCCAGGCATTAGGGATTAATGATAGCTAACAGCGAAAGAGGAGGAATGAACATTAAAATACTGTGCCTAACTTTCCTGACTACCCCAAGGCTACAGGGCACACTGAATTGTCTAAATTTTCTTAAAGGTAAGGACTAGGTATTTATCATTAAGCAAATATGGTATTTGGGGATTGCGTCTGATTTTGTCACATTGGCATGCAGAATATTTCTTATAGCTTTAAAGGAGAAAAGACAACCTTAATGGAAGTAAAGAGAGGAAAGAAAAAGATGTCCTTTGTTTCTATCGGCTCAGAAAATCTCTTTCCTTGTTTCTTGTTTCCAGAATTACACATACAGTTATTTACAGGACATATAATTCAGCTGTTGTCTTATACGATTAACCAAATCCAAGATTTTAATGAACGTTTTATTGTAATTATTTTAAAGAGAAGATTAATTATACAACACTAAGGAAAGAGATTAAAATATAATATGTGCTCAAAAATGGGAAGATCCCATGAATACAGGTTTATTTCATGGATCTTCCCTAAATCCGTGCAATTCACTTGATTCCTATTCATTTTAATTCATTTGAAACTTGTTCAATTCATTTACTTCCATCACCACCACCTGAGATCTGAGCCTCGTTAGTGTTTTCGTATTTGCATGGATCCTTCTTAGTTGTCTTTCTATGCATTGTTTAGGACATGTGATGCTTCCCACTGGCAGTTACCTGTGTATCTGTTTTATTTCACTTACCAAGTGAAAAGACGCTTAAAGCAAGAAACTGTGTGATATGTCCCGCATCTTCCAAAACAAGTATAGGGGCAGAAAAATGTTCCCTTCTTCCCTTCTAGGTTATTTGGCTGATCTCACAATTAAATGGATATAAGATTAATAGGAAAGAAACCCACATATTGTATGTATATGAGCCCTATAAAAATATGAGACCCAATAGGCAGCCAAGTAATGGAGACTTACATGACATCCTGAGTTCAGGACAGAGGTAGGGATCTAGGGTTAGAGAGGGGAGGAAGACCATTCACAGGAAGGCAAGAGGAGATGTTTGGAAAACATCTTATCTCCTTAGATAAGTTGTTTTTTTTTAGGTAAAAAAATAATCTCTGGCAACATCTCTCTTCCTGGTACAGGGGAACTTTTCCAGTGTAAATTTAGGCATTTGAGGGGGGAAGTAAAGAGCTTTTCCTGAATCTGCTGGATTTTGATTGCCTTTAGCTCAACATAATGCTCATGGCAAAGAGACCTGTTATGAGGTGACACATTCTGCTCCTCTCCAGTCCTGTCTTTGAAACTTCCAATAAGTTTTATAGTACAGAAGTTAAATTGAGAGACTGCTCCATGTCTCATTAGACCAGTCTGTCTTGAGAACAGGTCACTCCACTTAAACAGTTGTGTTTCATTTCAGACGGAAGTGATGCCACTAGGCTCCCAAAGTTAGGCCTGTATTGTGCAAGGGATCAGGTAGTTAATAAGTGGCATTTCTCCGGGAATAAAAGACACACAAAGTGTAATGGTTGGGGCAAATTTAAACCCAGTGATTGAATCCTGAGAGCTGCTAGTCAAGATTTCGGGATGTCAGGCTCAAAGCATCTTCAAATAGAGTGAGGACAGACAGTTACAATCTGACAGATTTTTCTAGTTTGCAGTTTGAATGTCTCTGATGATGTCATGGGGCATACCGGTAAACTTTCTGAGTGGCACAAAGAAGATTGTGTAAACGTAAGTTATTATGGCATTTCTCTAAAGTTTATAATCAAGTTTTTAGCTTCAGTTTGTGGTGTTTCAGAAAAAAAAAAGGCAGTTTTAGTTCTCAGCAATTCTAAGTCAAAAGGTTGGGGGGAAATGGGGACATGAGTTTGAAGCATCATAGCCAGATATTGAAGGAAAGTGGAAGACTTCAGGATCCAGTCAGTTTACAGGTAAATAGCAAAACCTCAAAGACAACAAGCAGCACTAGCATCTAATATCCACAACAGGGGCTGCTGATCATTTTTCTCACTAAATCACCTTCATTTTGACCAAAAGTAGCCACACTAAGACTAGTTTGTTTGCAGAATAGACCTGATTATTTACACACATGTAGCAATAGTGATTGGCCACATAGACTCAAAGTTTCCTTTGCTAGAACTTTTTCATAAGGAATCTCAGATCCAACTTTTAAAGTTCTCTGGAGGTTAGGAAGGCAAGCCAAGGACTTGCTAGCAGACTTCACCTACGATACCTACCGATTTGCATGAATTCTTCTCTTTGAGGTCCCAAATAGATGCCAAGGTTCCTGAACCTACCAGAAAGTGACCTTTCTTCCTCACCTGGTTGAGTTGTCAGAAATTCTGTAATAAGGTATCAGGCTGTTTCTCCAAGGGACTTTGTTGGCTCCATAAAGGCAACCTTAATTACCTGAAGCTGTCTGGCATGTCTGATTCTATGTCCATCTCTCTCAATTACATTCCAGTCAAAGCTTTGGTAATATAACCATTGTTTCCAGTTTTGTCCAGTTATGAGAAGAACATATTATCAAACTTATGCAAATAAATATTGCCATGAAATAAGAATATTCACTAAGATTTTCCAAACTGTGGAGGGATCAGGTAGGGAGAAAAAGGGATTGTTTCAGCTTCGTTTATAGAGGTACAGTTAACCAAGTTGCTGTAAAATAGGTAGCTTACGAGAAAGTTTTCTTAAAACTGAAAAGGCAGAACATGAAAGAACCAGCAGCATTTCAAACAAAAGAAGTCATTAAAATTATAATCGTCTCATCAGTTCATTCAGTCCCATTTAATTCATTATTCTTGAATCCAGTTTTTCCATTAGTTCTGAAAAACTCTTACCCAGGTTAATTTTGATCTTAAAGTTACCTGACATCCGTGCTTGCCAGAGTCCTTTCCATGAATCCCCTTGAATGCAGCACTTTTGCAAGAATGCTATTGCACACGCATCAGAGTAAAACAAGAACAGTAAACATTGACAGAAGACTTTAAAATGTCAGTTGTTAAAGACCAGGTGATGCATTTGACATGACAAAGCATTTGACAGAAAAATTTGGTTATTTCTGTGACACACCATATTTCAAGAAAACTAGAAATACAAATTTTTTAAAAGTTTATTTATGTTGAGAGAGCACGAGTGGGGAGGGGCAGAGAGAGAGGGAGACAAGAATTTGAAGCAGGCTGTGCCCTGTCAGCACAGAGCCCAATGGAGGGGGTGGGGCTCAAACCCACAAAATCATGAGATCATGACCTGAGCTGAAACCAAGAGCCAGAGGCTTACCCAACTGAGCCACCCAGATGCCCCTAGAAATACAAGTTTTAACTTTATACCAGAACATATCAGAATTTTAGCAATTTTATATGGTTTCTATATACCTGTAAAATACAACATAAGAAAAAGCTTAGCATTACTTCTTATTTGATGCTTCCCATGTAATTTAACATATTAAATATGTTTGGCATAACATCTTCTTATAAAGAGAGAGCACAAATCTTTTGCTATCTCCTGTGGACTCTCTGGAAAATTACAAAGTTGTTTGAAAGTAAAAGAGACTTTGTTTAGACATTTAGAATTTGATTTGGGGAAGGTTATAAAAAATATTGAAAGGTTTGTACACTTGAGGCCATTCACAATAAGGAGAGAGGAGATGTTTAGAAAACAAAGGTTGCTCTGTTATACAAATAACTTTCTTAGGTAAAAAAGGAGTATCTGGCAATAGCTGTCTTCTTGGTATAGGTCTCTTTTCCACTGTAAATTTAGGCAGTTGAAAGTGTGGCAAAGCAGTTTTCCTGAATCTGTTGGGTTTGATAGTCTTTAACTGAAAAATAATGCTCATGCCAAAGTGATGTATTTGGGGGTAACTAATTCCCCTTTACAAGCGTTGATAATGCTTGTAAATAACGTTGATTTGCATGTTTCACACAATAAATTTTTGTTGAAAAAATAGTTTATTTTTATCCATTTGGGAGCATAAATTTTATATCCGGAACAAAATAGGAATTTTAAGTGTCTCCATATTTAAAAACATGGTGAATATGATATTGTTGGGGAGAAAGAATCCCTGTCCCTTCAAAGGTCCTTCAATTCATCAGACAGATTAATAGGAAGAAAGAAAATTTAATAGTGTACATATGGGGAATCTACACAGACATGGAAATTCCAAAGACACGCAGGCAATATGAGGTAGATATGTCATCCTGAACTAAAGAGAAGAGGGGAGGGGGTGGGACTTCAGAGGAAAGAGATGCACTTCACAGGGCAATAAGAAGAGTAGATGTTTGGTGATTAGATGTCTGCCTGGCCATACAGATGGATCACTAAGATAAAATTTATCCCATAATAATAATAATCCTTATTCTGTGAAATAGAATAGGGATCTGTGAAAGACCCCTCCCCCCACCTCCCGCCATAAATTGTTCTATGTAGTTAAGGGAAGGGCAGAACTTTCCCTTGAGCCCATAGGGTCTCAGTTGTCTTTACCTCAGAATAATCTTCATGGCAAAGTGGCTTATCTTGGGGAAGCTTGCCCTTGGCTCCTACAATATGGTCATCTGTATGGCCACACATTAAATTTTTCACCTGCTGCTTTTCTCATGTAGTAGGCTAGGACAGAAAATCAACTAGAGCTTTATCATTGTGGTCAAGTTCACATGCTAAGTTAGTTGCAGAGTCCAATTTCTTCATCTCATTGCAATGTATTTTTTTGTTTATTTTACATTGATGCCACTATCTGGAAAAAAATTAAAATGTATACTAGATTTTTATGAGAATAATATGTCATTTTATATTTCAGATCAGCATATAATTTCACACTCACTTGGAAAGATAGTAGTTTACATCACATGAATACACACAGCCAACTTTGGCTCTCAATAGGATAGGACTGGGTGGTTCACATACTTTCTCCCTAGTGCAAATGTTGAGAGAGGGCTAAAGAGATCTTTTATGAGAAATTTCTTTTGATAGAATGAAGTTCATGTTCTTCAAACTGACTAACATAATTATTACTCAAAAAATTCTTTAGGAAGACTGTGAAAATAAGAATGTAAAAATTGACAGAAAAAAGAATAAAGCATGGGAGGAAGAGAGGTTCTCTCACAGATCACGTTCATTGCATATGTATGTGTAATCAGAGAATAAAATTGACTGCCATGCGATTTGATTCATGCTAAAATGACTCTCACAATGAAAAATATCTCTTTTAATAGCCTTGCACAGTGTTTGACATTTTCACCATTAAAACAAAGGCTTTGGCTTAAGATACTGCATCTTATGACATCTTTGTTACAAAAGAAGCAAAATTAAAGGAGGAAGTTAGGTAATACACAGACTCTGCAGGGTACTGCAGAGGATTGAGGGAGGGAGGGAAAAGGGAGCTAGAAAAACCTGTCCTGAATTACAGCTGAAGGTTTTAGTTTAGACATAAAGAGAGTATTCTGAATGTAAATAACATTACATCTACTGCCAAGGGAAGTTGCGGAATTGCCTTCCCATGACAATTTTTAAGAATAGTACAGCTTCACAGCTGGCTAAGGTGGTAAGGATAGAGATGTAGGCAAGATAAAAGTCCTCAATGACAAATCCAAACACTATATAGTTCTTTCCAACTGGTGTGGTTCTTTTTTTCACACAGATAATCACTTTGTATATTTCATTAAGCTGTTTTCAAAATCTCTGAGTGTGCCATGAGGATAGTTTTAAATGCTTTCTATAACATCATAAAAATAGTTTACAGCAGCCAAGGTGAACTGGTGCCATTACGGAATAACTTTTACTCTGTTATTATTAGAAGTGTATATGTATATATAATTTGCTGGCATAGAATGCAAATAAATAAATTAGGGAGGGGGTTTGAAATAGTAAGCAGCTGTTCTTTTTGTCCACTGAGGACAGGAGAGTAGAAATGCTTTTCATTTACAGCAGGAACAGTTTACATTGAGACATTAAGTATATTATTTTGTCGGTTAAGGTTTTTAGACCTTTTGATATGTGACTGTGAGATGTTTGGAAGCTTCCTTTGAATATGTTCTATGCTTAAGCAATTATTTTTCTTTTTGATGTGTATAATCAGAAGCTCTTAAAATAGAAGACTGTTTAAATATGATCTCTCAGGCTCACCTCCAACACAATTATTACTTGATAAATGAAATTGAAAATATTTTTTTAAAGTTTATTCATTTTTGAGAGAGAGAGAACATGCATGCATGTGGGGGAGGGGCAGAGAGAGAGAGGGAGAGAAGGAATCTCAAGCAGCGAAGCCCAATGCGGGGCTTGATCCCATGAACCATGAAATCATAATCTTAGCTGAAATCAAGAGTCCAACACTTAACCAACTGAGCCACCTAGGTGCCCCCAAAATAGTTTTTTTTTTTAATTTTTTAACTTTATTTATTTATTTATTTATTTATTTATTTATTTATTTAATTTTATTTTTTGAGAGACAGAGAGTGAGTGGGGAGGGGCAGAGACAGAGGGAGTCACAGAATCCAAAGCAGGCTCCAGGCTCTGAGCTGTTAGCCCAGAGCCCCATGCGGGGCTTGAACCCACGAGCTGTGAGATCATGACCTGAGCTGAAGTCAGAGGCTTAGCGTACTGAGTCACCCAGGTGCCCCCAAATAGTTAAAAAGAATAAAATTGAATGCAGTTTATATCTTTCCTTGGTAGATTATACCATAAAATCCAAGTATTTCTACTTCAGTGGATATTCCTACTAGTTAAACTGGTGTGTATGGTTGAAGAATGGTCATTTTGTCTAATTCCCACATGTATGTAAACACGTTTAGTGCATTGGCTATATAGAAAAGTCATTGCTCTGTGTTTCATCATCACCTCGTTGTGGCACATAATCTTCTCCAAATAAACGTAACATAGAAAAACTCCATCCCACTCACCTAGGAAACTATATATTCCACATGAAATAACTCCTAAATTCGATCATTGAGACAATTCAAAGAATCAGAGTGTCAAATCAGACTCCTATGAGCCAGGGATTTACTAGTCATTCTGATGACAAAAGAGACAAGGATCTAGATGCCCAGGGAGAAGCAGAGAGAGAGATCTTGACTCCCTGGGTCTCCTCTTACTGCATCAAATAGACTCTGGTACATGACACAAAAAATGAATAGTATCCGTTATGAAACATTTCCCTTTTATATTCTTATAGGCACATATCATATTTTCCAGGTGTCTATGCCATGTATATACATATATGTAGACTTGTATATGTATATACACACACTATAGATTTGTTCAATGTAAGGAACGCTAGGCTGGGCAATCAGGTACATCCTGTTAAAATCAGCCCATAGATAAGAACTCTTCCCCTAGCTAATACTGTTAGCTTGGTTGCCAAGAAGTCTGTTACTAATCTATTTACAAGTGTATTAGTCTGCTAGTATCACAGACTGGGTGGCTTAAAAAAGAAAACTTATTTTGTCACAGTTTTGGAGAGGGAAGTCCAAGATCAAAGTGTCAGTAGATTCGGTTTCTCCTTGGCTTGCAGGTAAGTACCTCTTCACTGTTGTCACCTGGCCCTTTTCTCTGTGCATGCCCACCCCAGTCCTCTCTTCCTCTTTTTATAAAGAAGAGAGTCCTGTTGGATTAGGGCCCTATTCTCATGACTTCCTTTAATCTTAATTATCTCTTTAAAGACCTTATCTTCAAATATAGTCATATAGTCACACGGGAATTAAAGCTTCAACATATGAATTTGGAGGGGGGAACATTATTCAGTCCATAGCAACAAAGATACAACTTTTTTTTTGGATACAACTTTTTTTTTTATTTTGTGGGTGTCCCCCAGATAAAGGGAGAATGTGAATAGCAGACGTGCTTCTTATCTCTCATTCCTAAATGCTTCAAAATCCTGTAGAATAGAGGAACTTCAAAAGGACGACTAGGAAGAGATGAACATACAGATAAGCTAAATCTTCTCGAAGGCTATATATAAACAACAAAGAACGTTTACCACCAAAGAATTCTGAGGTGATATAAAATACTGCATTTATAATACAAACCTGAACTTACATAGAGTGAAAATATAAAATTATGTTTTTGAGAGCTACCAAAATATCTCTTCCTCTAAAAACAAATATATTCCTAACAGTAATTCCTCTGTAGTAAAGTGTTCACCATTTTAATGGTAGCTTTGAATCAAGCAAATCTTAAGAAACGTGTCATAATATAGACCATAACACAAAATGTGAATTCACACGGTAACCCATTTCACTTTTACACCACGTTAAAGTCATTAGTTTCCCAAGTCATTTCCACAATTACGACAGATATGTTTAATCAGGTGTTCAAAATCTTAGGTTATCAAGTAGTTAGCTGCCATTTGAGAAACACAGAAATTACAGCTACAAAACCAATTCTCACACAGATCAATTTTACTAGGTATAGTCAAGTAGATCAGCCACAAATATAGAGTGGAGCATACAGTGAATGCCCCTGACAGAATTCTTAAGAAAACAAAGTTGCCTAACCCACATACAGATTTCTTTGTTAACAGGACTCTAACTTCATTCAGATGTGCACATAGTCCCTATGACTTGGGAAAGGCTGACCTTATTTCCTAGATTCAGAATTGAACCATGATTATTCTAAGACAATCCTAGGAATTCCTTTCCACTGCTCATGATTTTTTCAGAAATCAGATTTAAGTCAATCTGAACATGAATTTGTCCAATTGTTGTTCAGGGATAAGTAGATAGCTTAATTTATCTCAATTATATTGAAGCAAAAGACTTATTCATAAAAGGGTAATGCCTCTTTCCTTTTATTCACTGGATTTACATGTGAAACCCTTTAGTACTCCTAACTTAGTCCTGGCAACCATTACCAGGGGAATCAGGTGCAGAATGAAGCTGATGGGTGCATTGCAGAATAAAGAACAGAAAGAATGTGGTTTCTTGCTAGTATATGGGAACCATGAATTGAGCAGAGCTGAAAACTTTTTTTTTACCTATTTACTTTTTAATATGTAATCTCTTCATTACTGAGGTAGGCTTTCTTTTACTTTCAGCTAAAAGCAAGATATATAAGGTATAATAAGGGAAGAACCAAGGATGTAGATACATGTGCCCAATAGAGAAGAGCAATACAAATTTTTGTAAGACCATGGGGGAATTTTACTAAACCCCTTAATTCTTGAGAAAATCTGGACTTATTTTACTTTTTTTCAACAAAATCCCACAAATCTGTGCATTTTCCCATTTGTACACTTATTTTAATCTCCAAGGTTTGAAACTTCGCTGTCTGCTTGCACTCTTCCTGACCCTTCTTCGATACACAACCAACCATTGGCAAGAGGTGTGCATTTTCTTACCATAATATCTTTCCCAAATACATCCTGTCTAATCAGTGCCATCATCATGTTTCAGATATTTAGTGTTCCCTGTCTCTTTTCATTCTAATTAATCCTTTAAAACATCATAGTTTATTTGATAATAATGCTCCAGAAGTGAAATATAAAATATTGTACATGAACAGAGAGATGATAAATGGAAAATAATAGAAAATCCAGAAACAGATCAATACTAAATCTCAAATCATTGAAGGAAAATGTTGCCATTTTGCAGGAAAACAATATGAGTGATTGCATACTTTTTACTACTTATAATAAGATTATTTTACAACAGATTAAAACATTGACTTTAGAAAAATTAACCTTAGAGGCTCTAGAAGAAAACATGGGAAATTTCCGTTGTGACTTTGAAGTAGTAGTTAAGGTCTATCTAATTATGACTAGAAGTCCAGAAGCCATATGATTAAAGATGGATACATGTGAATATATTAAAAATAAACTTATTTATAAAAACAGTGCTGAAAAAAATGAACCCATAAGCAATCAATTGTGAAACAATATTTACTCCTTATATAGCATATGATTTCTCTAATATATGAAGGATTTCTGGAACCTTGAGCAAAAGATTCCCAGCCCAAGAGACAAATAGGCAAGCACATAAGCAATCTATTGATAAGTAAATTCTTTTTTTAATTTAAAAACATTTTTTATTGTTTGTTTATTTTGAGAGAGAGAAAGAGAATGCATGTGTAAGTGGGGAGAGGCAAAGAGAGAGGGAGAGAGAGAATTCCCAAGCTCACGGCATGACCCTGACACCAGGCTCCATCTCACAAATTGTGAGATCATAACCTGTGCCTAATTCAAGAGTCAGACACTTAACTGACTGAGCCATCCAGGCACCCCATAAGTAAATTCTTTTAAACATTTTAAAGAATATTCAAGTTCACTCAAAATAAGAAAACTGTCATTAAAACTGTAATTTAATTTGGTGGGGCACATGGGTGGCTCACTCAGTCAAGTGTCAGACTTTGGCTCAGGTCATGATCTCAGGGTTTGTGGGTTCGAGCCAGCATTAAGCTCTGTGCTGAGGGTGCAGAGCCTGCTTAGGATTCTCTCCCTCTTTCCCTCTCTCTCTGGCCCTCCCCCACTTGGATGCTCTCTCTGTCTCTCTCAAAATAAATAAATAGACTTAAAAAAAAAAACTCTGTAGTTTGGTAATATGCTCTTACCTATCAGAATGATACATCATTTGATAACCCAAGCTTCTGCAAACATATAGAGAAACAGGTGTTCCTATTCATGTGAACTCAGGGTTGGAGTATAAGTTGGTATGTGTCTATCTATGGCAACTTGATGATATCTACCAAAATAAAAAATTCATATATAGAGTTCCAATTAATTAGACTTAGGTAAGTTACTCTAAATAGGTACTTACATGTGAAAAGACTTATATATAAATATATTCATGGCAGAAAAATACATATTAGCAAAATTCTGGAAATAAGATCATTGATAGAATGTTACTAAACTTGTGATATGTCCCTTTGATGAAATATTCTGTAACTATACAAAGTAATGATAATCTCTACATGTATTTGTATGAAAAACTCTTCAGGAAATATTGTTAATGAAAAAGACAAGGTGCAGTAAGGACACATAGTATGCCAAAATAAGGAGAATTAATAGTTTATATGTGCATAGAACTCTTAAGACACCGAGAACAATATTCACTTATGGTAAGAGGTGACAACTTAGCAGATGAGAGACTAGGATAGAATGGAGAATTTTTTCTTATTTTGAATCGTGTAAATATATCAACTATTTAAAATATAAAATAATGTTCAAGGGACGCCTGGTTGGCTCAGTTCTTTATTCTTCATCCAGTTATTTAAAGCCCTTCACAATTGTTCTAGTAGTATTTCTTCTTTCTTGCCTATGCTAACCCAACTACTCATCAGACTCTTCAATTCCTTAAATTTACCTAGCATTTTTCTACCTATTTAACATTGTGCAAATAGCCCTTTCAGTGTTCTGGCCATCTATCTATTATCACCTATAGAAATCCTACATGTCTTTTGTGGCGTATCTTAAAAGACAGCTCTTTCAAAAACCCTTCTCTGATCACCCAAGTAGAAATGATTTTTCCCTCTTCAAACTCCCTAGTGTACTTGTACTCTTTTCCACACATAAGATATATTCTTATACAAAAGGTCTGTCTTCTTATTAGTTTTGAAGGTTCTTAAAGGCGAGGGAGCTTTTTAATCTATCTTTCTTTTTCAAAGTATTATGTGAAAGGTACTGTGCTAGACATCACATTTTCTCAAAAATTTTAGCTTAATGAATAATAAATAATTCAAAATGGAATAAAAGGTCGTTCTGTCTTCATACATTAAGGAATAGGATCAACAGTATCTACACCAACAAACTAATTAATAGCTGAAATAGATGATGAAAGAAAATGACTTTCAATGGAAATGTTAATGGACTCTGGAGTCAAGTCTATTAAGAAAAAAAAGAAAAATGGGAAGAATTAAGGACTAGGTTTGTCATCAGTCTTCTTTTTTTTAATTTTTTAACGTTTTATTTATTTTTGAGACAGAGAGAGACAGAGCATGAATGGGGGAGGGGCAGAGAAAGAGGGAGACACAGAATCCGAAGCAGGCTCCAGGCTCTGAGCCATCAGCCCAGAGCCCGACGCGGGGCTCAAACTCACGGACCCGTGAGATCGTGACCTGAGCTGAAGTCTGACGCTTAACCGACTGAGCCAATCAGGCACCCCCGTCATCAGTCTTAAAATTGTCAAAATCCAGGACCTCACTAAAGACCCACGCAAGCCCTTGCTTTTCTGTGAGCTAGAGCTCATGTTAAATGATGGCTTTGCAAGACATGCCTCCTAGAATTTGATATTTTCTCCTTGAGAATATGCCAATAATTTCCACAAAGAGTGGTCCTAATTATGGTCATTTAGTTGCAAATCTATGTTTAACCCATTGACAAATAATTGATACCTAGCGTACTTTAAAATAAAACAAACTCTACAATATATTCTAGAATTTCTTGATTCTGATAATGGTATTGTAATGATACAAGAAAATGTAATTCCTTAAGGTAATATCCTGGCTTTTAGGATGTACACAATGAAGTGTTTACAGGTGGAGGGGCATGACATAACATGACATAACAAATGGTTCAGACAGGAAAGCATGAGAGAAAGCTGACAATACATCAAAATACAATTAAAAGTGAAGGTACAGGAGTTCTTTCTACTTTTCTTACAAGTTTTTGTAAGTTTAAAATTATATCAAAGTAAGAATTACACAAAAATATGTACATGTACATGTATAACATGGCAAATTGAATCTACAATTCAATGTTAAAACTTGAATGTTAAAATTCGGAGTGATTGCTGTCTTTGATGGCAAAGGTGCAGTTGCAAGTAAATAGTGACAAGAAGGGAGAATGATGGGAGTCTTCATGGGAAATCTCAATGTTCTGTTTCTTAATCAGCATGCTGATTACCAAAAAGTACTGTTCACTTGATGAAACTTCATCAAATTGTGCATTTATGATCAGTGTGTTTGTATTGTCATGTTTTCTGTATGTATGTTATCCTTTAATAAAGCTCAATGAAGATACTATGAAAAGAGGGGGAAAAAGATTTCTACTTGATTTTTTAAAAATGTTTTTAACGTTTATTCTTGAGAGAGACAGAGACAGAGACAGAGAGAGAGTGTGAGCTGGGGAGGAGCAGAGAGAGGGAGACACAGAATCCAAAGCAGGCTGCAGGCTCTGAGCTGTCAACACAGAGACTGACGCAGGGCTGGAACTCATGAAGTGCGAGATCATGACCTGAGCCGAAGTCAGATGCTTAACCGACTGAGCCGCCCAGGTACCCCTCTATCCAATTAAATTAACTATCAGAAGTTTTTAAATACCTTCTTACAGTAATAAGAGAAAGGAAAGAGAAAATCTCAAATAAGATATAAAGAAGAATAACTAGATATAAATGCCACTTTTTCTTTTTTTTTTAATTTTTTTAACATTTTATTTTTGAGACAGGGAGAGACAGAGCATGAACAGGGGAGGGTCAGAGAGAGGGAGACACAGAATCTGAAACAGGCTCCAGGCTCTGAGCTGTCAGCACAGAGCCCGACGCGGGGCTCGAACTCACGGGCCGCGAGATCATGACCTGAGCCGAAGTCGGCCGCTTAACCGACTGAGCCACCCAGGCGCCCCTAAATGCCACTTTTTCTTAAGAGGTTTTAGTCAATACCAGAATTGGTGGCCTCCTACCTAATTAAAATTCACAATAAATCATCCATATATTTATTCTGCTGATTCTAAAAAGTTCCGAGTAATCAAAGTGTATATGAAAGTTATAGTATCGGGACATGATATTCTTTAGTCGTTCCTGCTACTTTAATTAGGGCCTTATCTATATTTATAAAATGAAAGTTTCCACAAATAAAGTGGGCTTAATAACATTTGAATTATTTCATGTGTAACTACATGCCTTTACTGGACATTATTTTGTTTTCTTTTGTTTTAACGCAACTTTTAAATTTTGACTTTTGGGGCGCCTGGGTGGCGCAGTCGGTTAAGCGTCCGACTTCAGCCAGGTCATGATCTCCCGGTCCGGGAGTTCGAGCCCCGCGTCGGGCTCTGGGCTGATGGCTCAGAGCCTGGAGCCAGTTTCCGATTCTGTGTCTCCCTCTCTCTCTGCCCCTCCCCCGTTCATGCTCTGTCTCTCTCTGTCCCAAAAATAAATAAACGTTGAAAAAAAAAAAATTAAAAAAAAAAAAAAAAAAATTTTGACTTTTGGTCCAAACTATAACAAAAGGTTTGACTTTCCTTTGTTCTTCTGTTTTTCTGTTCTTCGGTCCTCTCATTTACCCAATATATATTTAAATATCTTAAGAAGTTTTAATGTAACTTTTACATGACAGTGTATTTTCATGTACAAACCTTTAGTAAATAGAAAATATTAAAACAAAACAAAACAAAACAAAACAAAACACACATCTGTTACTCTGGACTCAAACTATAAGGTCTAGAGGAAGCATTTAGAGGTTGTGGTATACATGCGTTTATTTTGCTGAAGAACCCAGACCAAATGATTAACTTTCTTTGGAATTGGTATGAAACGTAAGGTATCTTTTCACTCAGAAAAGAAGTCAGAATGTGCCACAATGAATTCATTTTAGACATTTGCTGGCAGCTGGATCTTTTCACCTGCTAAGGCCTTGTATTCTTTTTCCTAAAGAGGGACCCCACATTTTATAAGCTTCAGTTCCTACGAAGCTTGGATGTCTCCTTTTAAAAATGATCTAGATAAATTGTAATTGGGAAACCAGACGTCGGGCAGCCTAAAATGAAATGAATTTATGGAAAAGGTTTCCCAGAGCCTCACATTATACTTCCTCTGGTAGAAATGAAGATTGAAACCCAAAAAATGTTTTGTAACCTAAAACACAGTAAATGTGCGTTATGTCTGAACCTGCTTAAGAGAATGAGGATGAGCTCAAGAGGGCAAGAACCATGCTGGTTATGATTCTACTGTGTACCTGGTGCTTAGCACAGACCTGCCACATAGGAGCTGCACAGTAAATATGCATGAAACTGATGAATCAGCATTTCTTTGCCCTGCCATTACCCTGTTTATGGAAAATCTATAAAATGCCTCTGACTCTAGGAAATCCTCATATCTTCCTAGGACCTCAGTGGCGGGAGGCCCTGTGATTCTCCGTAAGTGATAATCAACCCTAGGGGACAGAGGAGCAAAGCTGGAGGACTCTCTAATACTCTTCTCAGATGATTTTTATTCATAGTCAGTTGATCATTAAAGCACCGCAGGGCTTGATTTCTTCTGAGGCTTTTTAATTTTTTTTCTACAACAAATGAGGAATTACTCACTATCGATCGGGCACATGTCAAAAAGCAAACAGGAAACTAAATGAACAGTTGCATTTCAATTGTGGCCACTATATAACTGAGAGTTTATTGTAATTCTCAAAGGTTTGGTCCCAGATGCTCATACAGGCTCACCCTTTGCTGACCTCTTACCATCCTTCTGTCAGCATTTTGGATGTTACTGATTCTGTGAGTAATATCTACCATGAAGGTCAGGCAGGTCAGTAAGTTCACTGCACCCTCTCACTCACGAATTCCCCTTCTTTTGTGGCTTTTCACCATGAGTTCACATGTCACGGCTTCTACATCCCAAACTGCAGTAAGCAAATTCCAATCCCAAGAAAAACAGAAAAAAGCAAACCCTCCTGGACTCTGTTAGCTTGTTTACACTCGAGGTCTAGAGCAAGCCTAAGATCAACAGGGTATCAGTAAAAGCAAGTCCCCTCGCAGTGACATAGACACTGTTTCAGATTCTGAGTTAAAACGCAATCTTTCCTCTGTCGCTAGTGCTGCATTGTTATCAGAGGATTGACATGCTTGTAGCTGTCAGATGCGTCACCAGCTCGAGCAATGCCCATCGTGGGCTTTCTCCTATTGCTCATTCCATGTATGGCTTTGATGACTTTTGGGTGCACAGAAAGCTGATAAGAACTCAGGCCCACAGGATTTGTCCCACTCATGATCTGAGTGAATGCTTCAGACCCGTGCTGCTAATACAAACAGAATGCAGTGCGAACAGAGACCTGTACCGTGTTCTCTGCAGATGCACAGCAGTTTACTTCCGATGATGAAGCAAATGAAAATCCCCTTGATGCGGGTCTTCCAGCATGAGATGACCTGAAAATCAATTGCAGGATAGGTTTTACTTCTTTCTCTATGCTTTAATCTAGAGATGATGACAGAGATAATGGTATTTCATTACACAGTTAGAGTAAGAAATGCCCAACAAACCAAGATATACAGGATGAATGAATAAGGTTTTTGTGGTAGCCTTGCTGTTTGCTTTAGCTTTTAAAATGTGTTGCTATATTTTTTCTTAGGCAGCTGCAGTTACTACAGCTGTGGTCTGCACAAAGTAAAACCTTAATCACATAGGCACACTGAAACATTAACAAAGGTAAAACTGATAGACGTCTTAAGATGTATTTCTCTGATATCATTAATATGATTCAGAATTTTTAAGTGAATGTGGTTTTATTCTTTCAACACATTGGAATTGGAGTCATGTCAAGATGTTCCCACTGTCAAAGACACGAGGAGGTTAAAATGGCTCTGTATAGGCCAGTAACCTCAGGAGAAAAAGAAGTATTAGAAAATAAGTGGCAAATATTTTTTTTTGCCATATTTTGTATGATAAGCTTATAATGTACTGGTTTCAATGCAGAAAGCACAGAGAAAAAAATAAATATGTGCTCACCACATTGTAGACAAAGCACTAAGCACGTATGTTGTCAGAAATTCAATATCCCTTTCTCTCCTGTATATCCTCTACCAAACAGAAGATTTCACATAAATCAGAGACTTTAGATGTCTATGTGACTTGAGTACAATTTTATTTTTTCTTTGTTTTTCCTTGCTTACTCTTTTCCTTTTATTCTTGGCTGAGATTTAGAGAATGCAAGATAAAACTGGAAAATCAGCCCATTTTTTCTAGGTAATTTAGAACAAATTATCCAAAACATAAAGAAGATAATGATAGCATTGCATGAATTTGAAAACCAAAGTTTTCTAGACCAGATCTTTTATTTTACCTGGATAATGGTTATTTCTGCTTGAGAACAATTAATAACTTTGAATAAATGAAAAGTACTTTTAGTAGTACAACAACAAATAGCCTTCATGAATTATCTTATTTAATCCAAATATATAATTGTTATAATTTGCACCAAATCTCAGTTAGAATGTAATTATTTTCTCTACCAATAAATCAGAAGAGAATGTTGTTCAATTAAGAAACTGAACACATAAATTATTATTTTAAGACCATACAACATTTTTTTTTTGCAGAACACATTTATATATAAGAATGTCAGTGACCAAACACTGTGTAGCAGAAAAACAGTATTAAAATTTAAAAACAGAACAAACATGCTAGAAAAGTGGATACAAAAAGAAGCAAGCACTCCTCTTGTGTTTATAATTATGGTGCTTTACAATATTTATAAAATACTTTCATAAACATTCTTTGCTTTTTATTCTCACAGAAATTCTGTAAGCCATTTCTGTCCCCATTTTACCTCTGTGAAGCTGAGACTCAGAAGAAATGCCCCCCCCCCCACTGCTGCCCAGAATTATGTCTTTTTTTTTTTTTTTAATTTTTTTTTCAACGTTTTATTTATTTTTGGGACAGAGAGAGACAGAGCATGAACAGGGGAGGGGCAGAGAGAGAGGGAGACACAGAATCGGAAACAGGCTCCAGGCTCTGAGCCATCAGCCCAGAGCCTGACGCGGGGCTCGAACTCACGGACCGCGAGATCGTGACCTGGCTGAAGTCGGACGCTTAACCGACTGCGCCACCCAGGCGCCCCTGCCCAGAATTATGTCTTAATTATGGGCCAGAAACAGTGTCTGCATATTTTCATATCACATTTTGTTTGGTTCAAGTGTTTTCTTGCTTGTGGGGCTACTTTTTTCATTTCACTGTTCATACCTTTTATATTTGTATTATTAGAGCTAAGTAATTTACAAACTCCATTTTGAGGGGTCAGAAATCATGATGTGGAAACTACAAATTGCTGATGCTTTATCACTGGCTCTATGATATTTCAGGAAAAGGCGCTAAGGAGGATATTTATCATAGATTCATCCTACAGGAGACAAATGTAAATCTTGATTAATCAATAATTGATTAGAATCTTGAAAGTTTAAAATTACTTACAGAAATTAGCATAAGTGGGAGTAACTTGAAAAGAAAATAGACATGAGAGATTTGGATACTGCGAAAATTTTAAAGAAGACTGAGCTAAGCTTTCTCTGATAAGGTGGAGAGTTTATCATGAAATGTGCTCCCTTGCATGAATACAACCCCGGGAATGTAATAGAAATAAGAGAAAGGCTGATGAACCTAATAACACTGAAGATGTGAGAAGCCCTCAGAGTTAGGAACTGGTTGTGAGTAGAGAAAGAAAGCAGTGAGCAGAAGAGTAAGCTCTAATGATACCAACAAAGGTTGAGACAGCGGTTTTTAGTGGTACCAATTCCTTTTCCTTGCCTTATTTTTGTTTTTTTCTTTAGAGTACCCATAAGTGCAGTCTTCTTCTAAGTGGTGAGAATACAGTAGAGAACAAACAAAAGCAAACTCCTGCGCAAATGAGCTTCCGTTCAAAGGAATGGAGTCAAGTTCAAAGAGACCATTGCCAACTCTTTCAAAGCCTCTTTGGAGACTGCCAGGCAGGGTGTCACAAATAGGTGAAACTCAACCCAGTTTGAAAATGAGGGAATAATGACAAGTGAAGATAAACTGTCTGAACCCTGAACATTCTTTTCTAAGCCTTCAACCACACACACTGAGAGTGAGGCTGGTGATTACAACAGAGGGAGACAACTCTGGGAAAAAAGCAGTGCCTAGGATGCAAACAAATATCAAATTTCAGAATGGAATTGTTATGGGGAAAGAAAGCAAAGTAGAATCCAGCTAGTTTCCTAAAGTCTCTCTTTCTAAACTCACTATGAAGGAACCAAGCTTGGTCCTGCTTTGGTTCCCTCTGCCATGTTGCCGTTGCTATCTCAGCCTGATAAAGCTCACAAAAAAGAGAGACCTCAGAAGATTTCAAAGACATTAAAAGAAAGTATATAACAAAGACAGCCAGATAAATGTAGCCAAGATGACAGCAAATGAAATATGTATATGAAATATTCTCAAAGATATAAAGGAGGATACAGGCATACTTGGACGTATTGTGGGTTCAGTTCCAGACCACTGCAGTAAAGTGAATATTGCAATAGAAGAAGTCAAATGAGTTTTTTTTTGATTCCCAGTGCATATAACACTTATGTTTACATTGTACTGGAGTCTATTAAGTGTGCAACAGCATTGTGTCTAAAAAACAATGTACATGCCTTAATTAAACAATACTTTAGTGTGGATGGCTCAGTTAAGCATCTGACTCTTGATTTTGACAAATCCAATAATAACAAAGTTTGAAATAGTGCAAGAATTATCAAAATGTGATGCAAAGACACTAAGTGAGCAAATGCTGTTAGAAAAATGGTGCCAATAGACTTGAGCACTGCAGGCTTGCCACAAACCTTCAATTTGTATGTAGTCCTCACAAAGTACAGTAAAGTGAAGTGCAATAATACAAGGTATGCCTGTCTTTGAAATCTGAAAAAAGAAATAAACAGTCATAAGATGCATATCAAATATGTAAACCCTATCTGTTAAAATGAAGGATGAAATGTATGGTGGAAATAGCAGAAGAGATCAATTTGAGGGGCACATTATAAGACAAAAGGTGAAATCCAGATAGTAGCTAATATGAAAGAAAATGTCAGGAAACTGGGATGCGTGTATACTGCTGATGGGAGCAGACTGGCACAGCTATCCTGGAAAGCAATCTGGAAGTACTTAGTGAAATAAAACCTAAAACTATGAAATAGCAATCCTACTGATCTACTTGCCAATGAAACCCCCACCTAAATCTTTAAAATGACAAGGTGGTGTGCATTAAAGATTTATGTGTTATGAAGGGTGCAAGGGACCAGAGAATTCAACACTATGAGAACTATATATATATATATGGAATACTGTGTAGCCTAAAAAACTGATGGAGGTTTACACAAAAACAAGGATAGATCTCAATAATATAGTATTGAATGAAAAAAAGTAAAAAAAAAAATCCTCCAAACTTTGCAAAATACGTACATACATCTTGAAGGACCTGAGTGTAACTGGAGAGGGAGGGAGAGGTGGAGGGAGACCAGAATAGAGATGAGATATTAGGGCAGGAAGACCAATGAGAAGAAACAAATCAGAAATATACATGTTACACACCAGAATAAGACTGTACTTTAAGAAATGTATGACTAACTCAACTCTTGAATGAAGAATCGAATGAATGAATTAATGAAGATCACTAAAACTTCATTTGTTACTTCCATGATATATTTCAGGCTTTGCCCATCCACCTTAATCTTCCAATTAATCCATTTCCTTTATACTTCCTTTACGGCACATGGACTCATTTCTGTTTCAAGTCCATTATAACCATTGGTGGAGAGTTCCCTCAAATACCCATAGTTCTCCCCATTTCACATTTTCCAATATTTGGTTCTCATCCATCATTGAATTTTCAAGAGCCCCATTATCTAAACTAAACTTTCTACCAGAGCTTTAAATCCAATCTCCTTCTTTCATATCTAGAATCACATCTTTGTTTAGAAACTTTAAGCTGTTAAAAATCATTGCAGAAGGTAGGAAAAAGTGAGTGAAGTGTTATTTTCTGGCCCTAAGTAGTGTGGCTTATTTTAAAGTAGCACACAGAGTGTTATACAAGTAAACCTCTCCACCAAGTAAAAATTATATACAGGAAAATCCTCATATTGAAGTTGGAGAATTTTCCAATTCCTTACTGGCATGTGCATAAAGCAATGCTGTTCACTGATGTGTTTCAGTAACTAGCCAATTATTTTCATTAACATGTATGAATATTACCATGCAAACTTTTCATTTTCTACTTTTTTTAAGTTTCTGTCTTTTTAATTTATGTCAGTTTAATTTTGATATTTTACTCAACTGTCTAATACTCCTGTCATTCATCATATTTATTCTCCCACCCTTGCACTTGACTATAGTACCCTCAAAAAGAGTGAGTTATCAGAAAAGCAAGAGGTAAAGTTTATTCCAAAAAAGTACATATATACTATATATTATATATAAGAAATTGTATGTAATAAATTATATATATTAAATTGTGTATGTGTGTGTGTATATATATATATATATATATATATATCTAGAGAGAGAGAGAGAGAGAGAGACAGAGAGAGAAAGGGAGAGAGAGAGAAACCATGAACAATGAACTTAGGGGAAATTATAACTATATTTAGTATACAAGGTAAATCCATATGTTAATACTTTAAATATTTCTATAATAGTACTTCTGTGTGTGTGTATATATATATATATATATACATATATGTATATATATACATATACATGCATATACATATATATATATGTAAAATTTATAAATTCAAATTGCAAAATCACAGTAAAGTTGAACACATAGTCATTTATAAAATTGTACAGGATATTGTTACAAATAGGCCATTTAGAGTAGCCTATTTTAATCCCCCCCAAAATCAAGGAATTAAAATATATAAAGTACCAGCCTTACAGGCTATCTTCTTTAATGTTTTTTAAAAAATAATATGTGTAACTTAACATCGTTGGGTAATGAAGCCCATGGTAGAGAATATTTAAGAATCAGTAATAACCTTGGGGCACCTGGGTGGCTCAATTTGTTAAGCATCCCGCTTTGGCTCAGGTTATGATCTCAGAGTTTGTGGGTCAAGCACTGCTATGGGGCCCTGTGCTGACAGCTCAGACCCTGGAGCCTGCTTCAGATTCTGTTTCTCCCTCTCTCTCTCCGCCCCTCCTCCACTTGTACTCTGTCTCTCTCTCTCAAAAATAAACATTCAACAAATGAATGAATAAATAAATAAATAAAATAAATAAATATTCTAAAAGGCATTCAATGAATGTGTTTGTTTGCTTTAAGAAAATCTGTAATAACCTGCAGTGACAATATGATTATTGTTATTTTTATTTCAGCATACAATGGGTATACATACCCATTGTATGCTGAAATAAAAATAACAATAATCATTAGCAATTATTTAAATAGTTAAATATAGTGTGTTCAATAGACACTCAATAGCTGTGAAGGTGTAAAGCATCTTTTTAAAGTGTTTTAGGAAAAGCAGTGTAAAATCACTATAAGATCAGTAAGAGAATTCTTATACCTCCATTGAAGAATTGGCATCATCAGTATCAGAAATATATGATTTAGCCTATATTATTTGGACAAGAAAAGTTTTACTTGCAGGCTTCTGATCATTGTGGTATTTCTACCCCAGTAACATATTTAGAATCCTTTCACATGAGGGCACCTGGGTGGTTAAGTCATTTAAGCATCTGACTCTTGATTTTGGCTCAGGTCATGATCTCACAGTTTGTGAGTTCAACACCCGTGTAGGGCTCTGCACTGGCAGCATAGGGAGACATACAGTGATGTACTTTTTGTGTATGAACATGACCAAACACTGCAAATTAGTTAAACAATTTGTTTTCTATAGTGAGGGGTCAACACCACAAGATTTATGTTAGCTTCTATATCTTTGAACTGTAAATTTGAGTGATTTTCTAGGAACATTTCAAAGTCTGACCATTTTGGAATTTAGTTGGGAATAAAACATTATAAATTTGGCACAAAGTCTCTTTTTTAAATTTTTTTATTTTATTTATTTATTTTGATTTTTTTACTTTTTTTAATATGAAATTTATTGTCAAGTTGGTTTCCATACAACACCCAGTGCTCATCCCAAAAGGTGCCCTCCTCAATACCCATCACCCACCCTCCCCTCCCTCCCTCCCTCCCCCCATCAACCCTCAGTTTGTTCTCAGTTTTTAAGAGTCTCTTATGCTTTGGATAAAGAAATTGTGGTTTATATACACAATGGAATACTACGTGGCAATGAGAAAGAATGAAATATGGCCCTTTGTAGCAACGTGGATGGAACTGGAGAGTGTTCTGTTAAGTGAAATAAGTCATACAGAGAAAGACAGATACCATATGTTTTCACTCTTATGTGGATCCTGAGAAACTTAACAGAAGTCTATGGAGGAGGGGAAGAAAAAAAAGAGGTTGGAAAGGCAAAGCACAAAGAAAGTCTCTTTAGAAGGGACATACAAATCATGAAAATGTTTTATTAAAAAGAAGGATTCCATTGGAACTGAAATATAGATGAAAAGATTCAAAGCAAATTCTGCAGCTGTACTGAACAATTCTACAGATATAATAAAAGCAATTTTCTAAATTTTTCCATATTTTTGGAGTGGCAGATAGTGTGGTAACATTATCTAATAAGTGTTAGCTAATGAGCAGTAGCTAAAATAAATATTCTTTATTACAAGTGAATACATTTCTTACCTTTTCATTAAAGAGAATAACCATCTCCTTGTGAGAAGAACAACAGAAATGGATCCATTTTTACTTGAAACTTTTATGTAAATAAAGATTCTAAAAAATAATTTTGTACCTATAATGGGTCTAGTATTTTTACTTAGGTTCATAAAGACATTTACTCAGAAGAAAGAACAATCAGTATTAGAGTGGCAGAGTTGCAGTTAAAGTGTATCTAGCTAAAACTCTCTCTGTGAGACCTTTAAAAGTTTGATATTCCTCTTTCTACTTTTCCCATATTTTGTTTCTTTTCATCTCACTTTTTTCCTGTAGCTGATGATAATCAATGATAGTCTTAATGTTTGAATGGGTTAGGATGAAAGAACATTCATTTATATTCCAGAAATAGGGTAATTTCCTAGATTGAGAACTCTCGGGTTACTTGGCGTCATGAATGTAAAACTTTTCAGAGATGACTGTCTTTCTAAAATATCTAACATAAACTATATTACTTCCCATGATCTTTCAGCATTGCACTTATTCAGTTACAAAGCTTAATTCTTTCATGGATACCTCACTTATTTTATAAGCACAATATCTTATTTTTTGTATCATTCTATCTTCCATATGTAACTATTTGCTTACTGATCATATTTCTATTAAACTTTTTGTTAACTGTCAATACTGAAATATAGATTTACAGAAAGTTGCACTATTGTACTGAGGCCCCTCATACCCTTCATCCAGTTTCCCCAATAGTTACAGTTTTAGTAATTATAGTATAAGGTAAAAAACAGGAAATCGACGTTAATAAAATGTGTGCATATAGCTCTATGTCATTTATCACATGTGTAGATTCCTATAGCAACTGCTGCTATCAAAATACTGAATACTAGTGAAGTATTTCAAAGTCTCTTTATGCACCCCTGTTTATAATTTTTAAAAATATTTCCTTTAGATAGAGAACCACATCAGACAGTATTACTTTTTTTTTTGCTTCAAGTCAAACAAAAAACTTAGAAAATGTATAAAAAGAGGAAAAATCTATTGTATTTACTCATATTTTTGCTCTTCTGGTGCATTCTTTCTTCCTGAGGATTTAAGATACCTTCTTTTATCATTGTACTTCTGTTTCAAGAACTTCCTTTAGCCATTCTTTTGGTGACAGGTCTGCTGATGACAAATTCTGTTTTCCCTCTTCTGAGAATGTCTTTCATTTTTCTTATTCCCAAAGGACAGTTTTGCTCAATATAGAATTTGGGGTTGACTGTTTCTGCCTTTCAACACTTGAAAAATTGGTCACTTACTTCTGGCCTTCATGGTTTCTGATGAGAAATCCACTGTCATTCAAATAGATTTTCCCCTATAGAGGAAGTGTTGTTTTACTTTCACTGCTTTCAAGAATTTTTTTTCTGCTATATTTTCTACAGTTGTATGTTTGTATTCTATTTTGGTGTGGATGTCTTTTGTTGTGTCCTTTTGGAGTTTGCTCAGTTCTTGAATCTATAGGCTGATGTCTTTAGCCAAACTTGAAAATTTTCCAGTTATTTGTTTGAATATGTTTCCAGCCTCAACCTCTTTCTCCTTTCTTTCTCAGACTCTGAGGACACAAATAATAGACTTTTTTTGTTGTAGTCCCACAGGTCCTTGGAGTTCTGTTTTTGTTATTGCTTCTTGGTAGTCTGTCTGTCTTCTGTTCTTCAGATTAGGTAATGTATCTTGTTCCATTTTTAAGTTCACTTATTCTTTTCTCTTCTATCTTCATTCTGTTGTTGAGCCTACCAAGATTTTTAAAGTTTTAGTTATTGTCATTTTCAATTCCAACATTTATTTTTCCTTTGTATCTTCTGTAACTTTGTAAAGCTTTCCATTTGTTTCACGCATGCTCATAATTGCTCATTAAAACATTTTATGCTGGTGGCTTTATGTGTCACCTGCATGCTCCATGTTGCCATTTGTTATCTTCTCATTGAAGATGTGAATTTTCTACTTCGTGATATGCCAGATAATTTTCAACGCAGCCAGGACGTTTTGAATATTATGAGACTGTGTCTTATTTAAAATTTAGTTAGTAAATCTCTTCTGACATGACACAGGGTGAAAGTGGGGGCTGCCTTGTTGTTGCTAGATAGTGTTGAAATTCCTGGGTCCCCTCCTTTGGAGAGTGGGCTTCTGAATTTTGCTCCTATATGGCCTTCACTGAAGGGAGGGCAAGTATCAGGAAGCTTTGGACCTTGTTCCCACTGGATGGTGGTGAAAGTTCAGTTTCTCACTTGGTCTCCTATGGCATTACCCTGGTGAGAAAGGAGAGGGCACGTCATTACCATTCAGTAGGAAGGAAGTCCTAGGCCTTCTCTGATACCACCAAGGCAGAGGTATACTAGTTGTGTGTATGTGTGTGTTGGGGGAGGGGGAGTTTGTTTTTTAAGTGTGCGTTACCAAATAGAATAGCATTGCATAATTATATGCTAAACTAAAAAGACCCCACTGAAGTTATGTAATTAAAGTTATGGTGGATATTTATATGTCATTTTTACAGATGCATTGTGTGTGGTTAAAAAAAGAAATTAAAAGTTTAGTTTTAGCCATCATTCTAGAAGAATTTAAAATGCATAAAATGGTATCAAAAACTAGGAAGTTCTATTTAAGATCTCAAGTATTTTTCATTGTATAACATGAATTTTAGTTATCTGTTGCTTTTCAGTAAATACTGAAATATTCTTTTCCAAGTGAATAGTCTTTTTCCAAGTGTGAATGTATATTGCAGTTAACCATTTTCATTAATTCCAGTAGTATTGGTACTTTTGATATTGCATTTACATTATGAGAACATAAATGTCAAACAGGGGCGCCTGGGTGGCGCAGTCGGTTAAGCGTCCGACTTCAGCCAGGTCACGATCTCGCGGTCTGTGAGTTTGAGCCCCGCCTCGGGCTCTGGGCTGATGGCTCAGAGCCTGGAGCCTATTTCCGATTCTGTGTCTCCCTCTCTCTCTGCCCCTCCCCCGTTCATGCTCTGTCTCTCTCTGTCCCAAAAATAAATAAACGTTGAAAAAAAAATTAAAAAAATAAAATAAAATAAATGTCAAACAATCATTTATTTTTCATTTCTTCAAAATCTGTCAAAACAGTGTATTGTGTAAAGGAAAGTTATTCTACTGCTTTAAAGCAGCATATAAAATGCAATGTCCAAATTGGACAAAATACATACAAAAACAGGAGAAAATCTTTCTCGGCAAGTCTACTGATAAAGAGGAGATACAATCTCTCCTCTTGATTGAGTGGATTCACTAAGGGTCAGTGCATGTATTAGTCAATAGAATAAAAACCAATAAAAATACGATAAATGAATAGAATGAAAAGTATCCAAGGGTCAAGTGGCAAATCTTTTCTTCTTATTCTGGTGGGTATGTATTTTTTAACACATAGGAAGACATTCTGCTAAAGACTCACACATATATCAGACACGATAGCTTTCATTTGAAATTTTCATGTTATTTGTACTTTTAGTTTTTCCATTCCTGTCCAGCTTTTTTCTTCTTGGTCGCCTAACCATTTTTTGCTATGTGCTGAATTCTGCCTTCACCAGTGTTTAGCATATATACATATATACACTTAAAAATATATTAATGTGATTACTTGTCCTCCTTGAAAACCATATAACATATAAAAGGTAAATTAAGTATTTTGTGTCACGTTTATTCGTAGCTTTGTCCACAGCTTATTTTAACCTTTAAGTTTATTACAGAAAACTAGTATCAAATAGTGCCATGCATTTAACTTTTTATTGTGGCATGAGCACAAGAGAGCCAGTGAAACTTTGTGAAGCCTCTACTCCATCCCTCTAAGGTATCTATGCGGATCATTACATATTCCTCACGAGAGGCCAGTTGCTTAGTGACCAGAGAAGCAGAGAACTACTAATTGAAAGTATTCAGTATTGCTGGCACTGCTTGATGAAGGACATTGAACTTAGAAATAGCAGAGACTTTGTTAGATAAAAATGTAGCAGGGGATGAAAGAAGACCAGTTGCAATATTTATTCTCTGTTTAGAAGTAGATCATTTGCTTATACATATAATTAATTTTGTCTGAAAAATGTTTTTCTCTGTTTCCTTCTCATGAAAATTATCATTAAAATAGATTTTTATCCTTGTGTCATCTACACAATAAGAGTAAAAATCAGAGTTGTAGCATTTACTAAAAAAAACCAAAAGTCAGAAGACAAAAGAGAAATAGAAAAAGAAGAAAAAGGAGAAGCAGCAGAAATAGCACTGAGTTAGACTCAGCTTCCTTGAGATAAGTAACAATATCTGTATGGACTTTTCTGTTTGTATATTGTATTTTATAATGGAAACAGAGGAGTAAGAAAAGGAAGAAGAACAATGAACAAAGAAGAAGAAAAGAAATAATGCCAAATATGTAGGGGAAAGAAATTTGGAAAGGAAAAAAATGAATGCAAAAGTAGCAACACTATATATGCATTTTTTCAAACATTACATAATCACAGGAAACAGATGAGTAGTCATTGTGTGTCCACTTTCATTTAATAGAAAAGACTAGGACAGAGGACCAAGACTAAGTGACCAAGTTAGCTCAGTTCTCTTGTTAGCTTATTTGCTACAAGATTTCTAATGTAATTCTGTATTTATGGACTGTATCTCAGTGTCCACAGTCATACATTGATAAGTGTGTGTGTGTGTGTGTGTGTGTGTGTGTGTGTGTGATTTGAATAATTGTTTTTCACAAGAATTCACTTGTTGCAATAGTCAGTTGTCAACTGCATCTTTAAACGGATTATATCTAATATGGTTGAAAACAGGATGCACATGAATTCTATATCTGATCACCTGCTCGCTAACTATACATCACACGTGGCTTGCAAATATTAAAAAAGAAAAAACAAACCCAGCACGGAGCTAAATGTTTAAAACCACAACTGATCAGAATGTAATTTTTAATATCCAGATGCCATTTCAACATCTGCAGGGTTATTATGAATAGAAGTTGTCTCCAGTGATTGAAGATAAAGGTGGTAACATAAAAGGTGGTCTTAGTCTATGCTGTACCTATGATACAACCTTTTAAAATAAATCCTGGAGATTAGTCATTTGTTCATTTCACATAAAAGGTGAGTATAGAACATACTAAAAATCCAGTTCAGCTTTTTGTATTCTGACTATGCTTATGCATAGTTTAAATATAACTCATGATTTGGGTGTTCATGAACAGTAGTTTCTTTTTACATACAGATGGCTTGAAGTTTTTTCTCAAAATTTCAAAGTTAATGAAAGACAGGAAAGTTGATCGAAATCCTGAATAGTTGAACAGAAGTTCAATATACCTTTGCTATAGCAGAGCAATTGACATTTTATTCATAATCTGTTTTGTTTATCCTTTTTTTAAAATAAATACTAGGGGCGCCTGGGTGGCTCCGTCGGTTGAGCGTCCGACTTCAGCTCAGGTCACGATCTCGCGGTCTGTGAGTTCGAGCCCTGCATCGGGCTCTGGGCTGATGGCTCAGAGCCTGGAGCCTGTTTCGGATTCTGTGTCTCCCTCTCTCTCTGCCCCTCCCCCGTTCATGCTCTGTCTCTGTCCCCAAAATAAATAAACATTAAACAAAATTTTTTAAAAAATAAATAAATACTAAAAAATAGTACTAGATGATTAAAGTTTTCTATTGCTACATAACCAACCACTGCAAAACATAAAAGCTGAAAACAACTAAGCCACAAGCATTTAGCTGCTCACAGTTCTACAATCTGAGCTGGACTCATCTGTATGGCTTGCTTTTCCTCCGAATGGTATGAGTGAAGTTCTCCCACATGTGTGTATTTAGCAAGCACCTTCACTGGAACTGGTGGATCCAAGATGGCCCCATTCATATGTTGGGATGGAATGACTGGATGCAGATCAGGCTTTCCTCTCTGCCATCTTGGTCTTTAATTCTCCTGGGCCTTTTCCACCATGGGGCCTCTCATTCTCAAGGAAGCTAACCTGGATATCTTTGTACAGTGGCTCAGGGCTAAGAGGGAATAAATGGAAGCTACAGAGCCTTCTTTAGACCTAGGACAGGAACTTGTACGGTGTCACTTCTGTTGCTTTCTCTTGGATCAAGTAACTCATTAGGCTAACCTATGTTTGGATTGGGATGTCACTGCAAGGACGTGAATTCAAGAGACATCATGATCCAGTGGGTACAATTTGGTAATCTGTGTTCAGGTAGAAGTTTGTTGAACTGTAACCTGCATATAAAACCAGTATAGCCTCATATTTGGTTCCTACTGTTGTCATAACAACACAAACTCAGTGGCTTGAAATAATAGAAATTCATTCTCTTGAAGTTCTAGGAAGCAGAGATCTGAAGTCTAAGTGTTTGTGGTATTAATTCTTTACAGGAGGCTCTGAGAGAGAACACATTCCATGCTATCAGCAATTCTTGGTGGTGTTTGGTTTATAGACATAGCATTTCAGTCCTTGCCTCTGTTGTCACCTGACCTTCTCCTTCTGTCTCTGTCTTTCTATGTCTTATAAGAACATTCATTATTGGATTTAGGTCTCATTGTAATTCAGATTGACTTAGATCCTTACCTCAGTTATATCTTCAAAGATCCTTATTCCAAATAAGGTCACATTGTGAAGTTCCAGTTGGACACACCTTTTGGGAGAATACCATTCAACCTACTACAATTCTCTGTCAGACTTTATAATGCCCACCCCCACACTTTTTTTGGAAATTTCTACAAAGAACTTGAATCGGGAAAATCTCATACCCACACATATTTAGAGCAGCGTTTCTCAAAACAAATTCCTCAGGAAGCTACTGCCGAAAGTTGTATGAGTAAAGGGTTTCATGGTCATAGATTTTAGAAAGCACTGCTTGCTATTAACACTTCCTAGAGATTCATATTGTACCTTAATTGATTAAAGAGAAACCTTGCAGGAAAACATTAAAATTTTTATAAAGCATATGTTTTTTGTAAACACATACAGACCTTGAACACCTCCATTTCTGTTCAAGTAATGCCTATCAGAACCTCATACAACCCGGGTTATATGTGTCAAAGATTCTGATATGAACTGTGGTGTATACTACATGATATTAGCTTCAAAATGTAAAACAAAATCAACCTGTGCATTATTGAGCATTTTAGTAATCTGCTTCCTGGCCCCTCAACAAGATCTTGTGATTGCTAGAATGTTTTCTCCTTTTTCTGGTTAACGCCTACTTGTCCTTTAGAACTCTGATTAGAGTTTATTTTTGAAAGACAACTTTTTTTTCTTTAATTTTTTTTAATATATGAAATTTATTGTCAGATTGGTTTCCATACAATACCAAGTGCTCATCCCAAAAGATGCCCTCTTCAATACCCATCACCTACCCTCCCGTCCCTCCCACCCCACATCAACCCTCAGTTTGTTTTCAGTTTTTAAGAGTCCCTTATGCTTTGATTCTCTCCCACTCTAACCCCCTTTTTTTTCCTTCCCCTCCCCCATGGGTTTCTGTTACGTTTCTCAGGATCCACATAAGAGTGAAAACATATGGTATCTGTCTTTCTCTGTATGGCTTATTTCACTTAGCATCACACTCTCCAGTTCCATCCATGTTGCTACAAAAGGCCATATTTTGTTCTTTCTCATTGCCACGTAGTACTCCATTGTGTATATAAACCACAATTTCTTTATCCATTCATCAGTTGATGGACTTTTAGGCTCTTTCCACAATTTGGCTATTGTTGAGAGTGTTGCTATAAACATTGGGGTACAAGTGCCCCTATGCATCAGTACTCCTGTATCCCTTGGATAAATTCCTAGCAGTGCTACTGCTGGGTCATAGGGCTATTTTTAATTTTTTGAGGAACCTCCATACTGTTTTCCAGAGTGGCTGCACCAGTTCGTGTTCTCACCAACAGTGCAAGAGGCTTCCCGTTTCTCCACATCCTCTCCAGCATCTATAGTCTCCTGATTTGTTCATTTTGGCCACTCTGACTGGTGTGAGGTGATATCTGAGTGTGGTTTTGATTTGTATTTCCCTGATGAGGAGCGACACTGAACATCTTTTCATGTGCCTGTTGGCCATCTGGATGTCTTCTTTAGAGAAGTGTCTATTCATGTTTTCTGCCCATTTCTTCACTGGATTATTTGTTTTTTGGGTGTGGAGTTTGGTGAGCTCTTTATAGATTTTGGATACTAGCTCTTTGTTGAAGGACAACTTTTATTAACTCCCCAAAGATTTAGTTAGAGGTTCTTCCAGTGTTGTTGTTTTTTTTTCCCTCCCTGTTCCTAACACTAACATATCACTGAAACATTCTACTATATTTGCCTTGGTTTGTGTTCTTTATTTAGACTCCAGCAATATGCCTGTTGAGGGTAAGAATCTTATCTGTCATTGATTCCTCAGACAAAACATGTACTCAGTGTTAGTTGGATGGACAAGAAAATTTGACATTGGGTAGAAATAGATCAGCATAGGTCAGTGGTATACATAATCCTAAAAAAGCACTCGGTTATAGAATATTTTGTATGGATTATCACTTTATGCTTTCAAAATAATGTCATCTAAAGTCTTTTATTTCCCATAGTTTGCAACAATTATCCTCAGAACTTAATTCTTTGTGTTGTGAATGCCCCACAGTAAACAGTGGGCCAGTGGAGTTGTTATAAAAAGACATCAAGTAGATCACATAAGCAACTGGGTAGAATAATTAAAAAAAAAATTAAATTCCTTTCATTCAATTAAGACTAAATCTATTAATGTTACAAGATATTTAGGGTTCTTCATGAAATAGTGCTAAATTTGAATGGTCAAGCTATGCATTAAAATTAAACAAATATTTCTCTTTTGGGGCACCTGGGTGACCTACTTGGTTAAGTGTCTGACTCTTGATCTTGGCTCAGGTCATGATCTCACAGTTTGTGAGTTTGAGCCCTGCATCAGGCTGTGCACTGATAGCATGCAGCCTGCTTGGGATGCTATCTCTCCTTCTCTCTGTGCCTTCCCCACTTGTGGTCTCTCTCTCTCTCTCTCTCAAAATAAATAAATAAACATTAAAAAATTTAAAAAAAAAAAACAAGTGTTTCTCTTTAAAAAAAGCTTCTTTACAAATAAGTTTATACCCTTTATATAGACTTCTTTAGAAACAAAACTGCTGTTTTCTATACTCATTCAGAATTACCCAAACATGTAAACCATTAAGCAACAAAGTTATGGCAGCCCAATTTATTGAATCAACAAGAGAAGTAAATTTTACACAGTGAGTATATCATCCTACTAGTGAGATATTTGCTTCCAGCCTTTCTGTCCCTACATATCATTAGAGATAACTTATTTAATTATGTATAACTAATTGAGAAATTTATGTTCAAAGGTTTCCAGAATTTCATATCTAAATACTTCTGTCAATATAAGATTTCACAGCATGAGGACAAGTTGGCACAGGGCTCATTCTCTTTTACATAGCTTGAAAATAAGTCTTAGTGACAGTAATTTCTAGTAAATAATACTGAACCATAGAATAAAAATCATTTTTTATATCATCTTCTTGATGTAAATATTTCATCCAAATGAGTATATTACCCCTGAAATCTACGTTTCAATTACATATTTATCAGTTCACTGAATATTACTTCACGAAAAAAGAGAAATATTTATATTTCAAAAAAGTAATTGATTTACCTGGTTTATCCCAAGATTTATACTACCAATTTTCTTTTTTTAAAAAATGTTTATTTATTTATTTTGAGAGAGAGAGAGAGAGAGAGAGAGAGAGGAGGGAGAATCCCAAGCAGGCTCTGCGTTGAGCCCTATACTTTCAATTTTCTTGATTATAAGTTAAGGACTGGAATATATAGTAAGTTCCTAAAATTGTGCCAAATGTTATTTGTACTGAGTAGAATTAAAGTAAATCATTGCGTTAACTTTTCAAATTCCTATTTAAAGTCTTTTTTTCCATTTATTCTTCTCCTAGTTTGGATATAATAGCAAAACTAAATGTATATCCCTAGTTGCCCTCTTGTCAATTACAGTTAGGTTGCGCTTTCCTAAATAGTATTTTATAATAAATGCAAGGTAAGAAACTTAGTGTTTAACTCTCAGGCCTACACAGAATAGAATTTTGGAGCACTTAGCCCTCAGAAGGAAAATATTTTTAGCATTTTGTTTATGCTATTGTTCTTCAGACGTACAACTGTGAAAGCCTACCTAAATGGAATAACAGGTCACATTTCAGCATAGATTTCTTCAGTTCATGGGAACATTTTGTTTTTTTAATTTGCCAAAAGAGACCTGACCTCAGAAACGCCCGGTACTGTTTTATGAGGTGAGGAAACATGTTCACGAGACTCTTCATATCTCCTTGTCATAATTACATGCCATTCCAAAAGAATGCTATAAAATCAACCATATGAAAAATAAATGGTTAACATCATACCCATAATGGAAAACCTCACAACTTGTAGCTGTATTGTGGCCCTGGAACTCATCACTTGGTAGCTTGTACAACCTAAAATAATCTATTGCATCTAGCAAATTTGCAATTTTTAGAATATACTTAATTTGCTTAAGCCTCTTCTGATAGTGTTCATATCTACCCTACACTGTAAAACAGTTAGTAGACCCAGCAGAAAAGGCTTCAAAATATTTTTGTTTCCTGTGGAAGTTTGGAAATCTATTGACTCCCTAGATGTTCTGTTTGTAAGTCTTTCATGCATTGTTTTCCCCTACTTATTCCTCCTTATACGCATGCAAGCTATTTGCTTGCCTATTGTGTATACTTGGCAGATTTTCTGGGCACAGTGCCCAGTTGGTTTAATGTGTGCTTATTATTATCTATAGCGTCCTTGATTTTGTTTTGGAGATGGGCAAGTTATAAATTATTAATGATTATTATTGTACTTTAGATTTCACTTTCCTTTTGGAATTTAGAAACAAAGAATGAGCATTAAACCCAATGGGCAACAACCAAGAATATTAAAGCTATACCCAATGCTCAACTGTAAGAGAGGAGAATAAAGAATGTTTTGGAGAGATTAAAACAGGATTATTCCTTTAAACAGTTAAAATAACCAGATGTCAACATAAAGGACTAAATTTATTTACCGACAAAGTCCTCATAATATTATCTATTCACATTTCACCATCCAAACATCACCAAAAAGTTTATGATCATTGTTTCCATGGGTACACACATTCTTTAAATATATAAAGTTGAGGAGGTCCTAACTTTCTTCTCCAATTCACAAGAATTTGTACACTTGATGTAATAAGTATGACATACTATCAAACACTTAATAAGACATTGCTAAATTCTGAATTTTGTCAGATAATAAAAGCAATTTGAATTTAGTTATCATTTTAAAGAAGAAAAATTGTCACATTTATAAATAATTTATACACACACACATTTTTAAAGGAGTGAATACCAAAGGAAAAAAAAAACAGAAAAATATGTGTGGAAGAAGTCTCTGGAGGTACAAAATAAGAAAATGAAAGCTTTGATTGGCGGTGAAATATAACTACTAATCTGCAAAAGAAGTGAACTTTGGGTCTTTATCTTGTAGCTGTAACGATTCACATTTTAAAATTAGAGTTTAATTAAAGGACAATACATCCCTAATAAAGTGGAGTTAAGATGTCACTTAAGAATTGTGAAATAAGTACTATCTTATTATTTTTATAGTGGAAGTGTACTGATTCTCAATTATTTTTATCCTAATGTCAAAAATACTGAAATAACATTTTATTTTCTAGAATCATCCTTCCCTCAGTCATATAACTTTTTTTCTTTTTTCTTTCTTTTCTCTCTCTCCCTCTCTCTCAAGCCTTGTAAATATTTTTTAATCCATTTCCCTGAAATTGGATCTGGATCTAGTGTTTTGGTATACTTTGCTATAAATCTTTGTTTTCCTAGAATACATTTTTTTCTACATTTTCATTATTCTTATATTGATTCAGCTTTAGAGTTAATTTATATGCAAAGCAAATAATTTACCCAAACTTGTAAGGGATATGCATTATCAGAACACAACACCTGCAGGACAAAAGAGAGGTTAATTTCATTGTTGCTCCGAAGCAAAAGGAGATCATTATAGAGCCTGCAGTAACCAAGCTCTGTGAAATAGCTGCATTAGTCATTAACTTTCCAGCACTAAATTTCATATCAAACTCAATTAACTACTACATAGCTTTTAATGACAATATTTTTTCAGATGCAGCTCTTGTTTACTAATAAGATTTCACATCACGACTAT
The DNA here is from genome assembly GCF_022837055.1 of Prionailurus viverrinus. Classification (NCBI taxonomy): domain Eukaryota; kingdom Metazoa; phylum Chordata; class Mammalia; order Carnivora; family Felidae; genus Prionailurus; species Prionailurus viverrinus. Next base: position 73,386,912 of record NC_062566.1, read on the forward strand.
CTGTTCCATTACTTTCTCCATGTTAATATTCAAGTCTTGATTTTCTCCAAAGAAAATGGGGCAATGAAAATTGCATTTGCTAGTAGTTCTCTTTGAATTATGTTTCAACATTTCAAGTGTGTTAATGTAATGCTTTAGAAGCTAAAGGGAACGATTATATAGGAAGCCAAAGTCCTCTATGTCTATCCCCAGGATTGATTAAGTTTGCTGTTTATGCATATTTCCCCACAACATTGCTTCCGTGTTGGAATTTATCAGGATCAGAACCATCTAAATTGGAAATGTCCCTTAGTATATTTTTATCACAGTGAAAGTCAAAGCCCAGAATAACAAAAAGGCACAAAATTAATGTCATCAGGAAACAATTTACGCAGCTAATTAGCATAGCATTCTCATATAAAAAGACAGATGGATTAAGGGATCAGGTCATTCATAGCCTGCAGTAAACTGCTTCAGTCTTTAATCCCCTGCTGTTACCTATCAACGGGTGCTCTTTTTATGGACTTAGATGGATCCTTGGAAAGATTTAGATTCTCCCATTAGATTGATTCACCTTGTTCCTTTAAATTTTATTGACAATATATTTCATTTTTTTTTCTTACTAAAATAACAATAAGAACTCGAATTTAGTTAACAGTTGGAGAATTGAAATAAAAAATGTATCTGAACATTTCTCATTTCTCCAACAGACACACACGCACACACACACACACACGCGTGCGCGCGCGCGCGCGCGCGCACACACACACACACACACACACACAAACACACACACACACATTTTGCTGTGTCCCGCTAAGAAACAGGCCTTGGTTTGAAGGCAATCATAGAAGAGTTATTTCCTGTGTCAAAAGGTTTGGGATTATTTTGCAAGTGATACACTTAACATCTAAGACAATAAGCAGCCACTAATGGTCAATTGTGAAAAATGTCAAATTCTTTAAATAGAAGTAGTCAAACAGAATAGATTGATTTTCATGGGTCTTCTTGAAAATGTTTACAAAACTAATATCGAAGAAAAGTATCACTGAAGGTATATGACCTAGTATATATAAAACCCAAACCAACAAATGAAAAAATATTATCTTTTTTTTTTTTTTTTCTGCTGCAGAACATAGGGAGAGAAATTACTTCCTTTGACTATATTGCATTAATTTCCTAAGGCTAACATAACAAAGTGCCATAATGTGGGTGGCTTAAAACAATAAAAATTTATCCTCATACAGTTCTAGAGAGAAATTTGACATCAAGTGTTGACAAGGCTGATTCATTCTGGAAAACTCTGAGGGACTGCCCATTCCATCCCTCTAGCCTAGTGTCTGGTGGGTGCCACTAATCCTTGATTTTTTTATTTGTAGGTGCAGTCTGCCCCTCTCAGCATGTTGCATTTTTTTCCTGTATGTCTGTGTCTCTTTGTATGTAAATTTCCTCTTTTTAAAAGGACTCTAGTCATTAAATTGAGGACCACACTAATCCAATATGACCTCATTTTAATTTGATTATGTCTGTTAAGACCCTATTTCCAAATAAGGTCACATTCACAAGTACTGGGTTAGGATTTCAACATATCCTTTTGGAGATATAATTCAACCCAAATGTTAATTAGTTTAAAACAAGAACTACGTTATATGAATAAAATTCTTACTTCGACATGACTGGTATATGTTTTCCCCAAAGGCACACCTGTATGGGAAAACAAAATATAGTCACATGAGAGCTGGGTATGTATTGTATCAAAAAAAAAATTAGATACCTAGAAGATTTTATGACATCAAGCTGAAATAAATGGACACATTCATTTACATGATAGGAAGTCTTGCCAAAGGAATTGGCAATTCCCCTAGCCCAGACTTTCTCCCTATTTCAGGATTTGGAATTGCACTTGAAGAGAATTCAGATTTATACCTTAGGGACTCAGTACCTCAGTTTCCAGAGGTGACTAATTCTCCTCTGATTGATAGACTTTATTTAGGTATGTTAATGAATTCAGTCCCAACAGTATACAACTTTGGGCTTTAGACTCCTTAGTTTGCTTTAAAAAGCTTAAGACTCAGATGGTACTCTTCCTTCTCTTAGTTTTTGGGATTATATTTTTACAGCTCTTCTCCTTGTTATCCCCATGTGCTAGGAACTTGAGGAACTTACTGCTTTCTCTACGCGCGCGCGCGCGCGCGCGCGCACACACACACACACACACACACACACATTCACAATGTTACATTTGGAGAATCATGAAAGTATTCCTTTTTTCCCCCATTTCCTCTCCAACGATGAGACACAATTCTGTACTTGATTATATATTTTTGTATCTGTATATATAATATACAAGAAATATAATATATATATTTAGTCACAGTTATCATTTATTGAGAACATATTACTTGCCAAAACATATATGATATACATTGCATTTATTGTCCTGTTTAATTCTTAATATCTCAGTGGGACAATTATTATCTTTTCTCTTTCAAAGATATGAAAACCAGGGCTCATATTGCTGCTCTACATTGCTCATGTTCTTCAGAGCATATATAATAGAAATTAAAATTCTGTGTTTTTTCACAATTTCAGAGGTTTTGTATTCTGCTACTTTCCCTTCAGCAACCTTTATTATTCCTAACTTTATTTACCTCATGACCTGGAAGTTTTGTATCTAAATTTCCTGTATGTAAAATATCTCATTTCAACTTATCTAACTCCTGGTTATTTTTAATTTTTATTTTTTTAGGTAAAATGAAAATGTCAACTTTTCCAGGAAGGTTTTAGAAACAAGTTAAAATTAATAACCCCCTGTTATATACTCACTTAGCCCTTTGTTTATAATAATATTTAGCATTCTCTTATCCCATGCCATTAACAGTCATTTGTGTATGTATTTATCGCTTCAATAGACTCTGAAGTCCATTAGAGACTTGCTCACTTATTTATTAATTAAATCAACAAATTTTGGAGGTAATATCTAGAATAACTAGTATATAATTAAACACTGGATATACTACTATGAACAAAAGAGATGAAATCCCTTCCTTCATGAAATGTAAATCTTAAGGAATATGACATTTGTCAAATAAATATACAGATGAATCAATACACTTAAAATAGAGAAGCTGGAAATACACTATATGTTTAATAGGTTTTTTACTAAGTACTTAGTTTAAAATTAAAAATATTATCAGGTAGTTGTTACTTTGGTTTTTAAATGAATATGTCTTTATATTCATTCAAAAATAAGAACTTGGGCACCCCGGTGGCTCAGTTGGTTAAGGCCCTGACTTTGGCTCAGGTCATGATCTCACAGTTTGTGAGTTCGAGCCCTAAATCAGGCTCTGTTCTGACACAGCTCAGAGCCTGGAACATGCTTTGGATTCTGTGTCTCCCTCTTTCTCTACCCTCTCCCCACTCATACTCTGTCTGTGTGTGTGTGTCTCTCTCTCTCAAAAATAAACATTAAAAAAATTTTTTAAAAAATAAGGATTCATATTTATGTACAACTTTAAAATAATGGATATAAAATAAAATAAAATAAAATAATGGATAAGTCACTTTCTTCCAACAGTACAATATGTTTGTTAGTGTTAGTACCACTTTGCCATCATCAGGCTGAAGAAAAAGAAAGCATTTTATATTGTCTTGCCATAGAAGAAAGAATTACATAAGAATCATATAAAAGAATTTCATTCTTCATGTTTTTATATCTGTGGATATAATTAAGAACAGAGTCAGGTGGTATACCTTTATAATAATAATGCTTTTGTGTAATCCTTGTTTTCTACACATCGTTGAATTAAATACACATCCAAATACATTAAATACACAACCATTGTTGTGGTTCTTTAACTGGTAAATATAATAGATAACTGAAAATTATTGTCAGTGCCTAGCAATAAATATGAAATGTGCAATTTTTGGTGAATACACAACAATGATTTGATGGACAGAGCTCATCTTTTATTTTCCTTCCCATAAAGTAAATTGGAGATGAAGTTTTGGGGATTTTATAGCTGGGAAGGAACTTAGAGATCATTTAGTCTAGAGATTTTATTTTATAGATGAAACAAATGGGGCTTGTAGAAAGTTACTTAAGCAAACTTGCAGCCCCATTAAGGGACATAGCAGTAGCTCAAACCCATATATTTTCACTTAAGTCAACAAGTAGAAAAATCAGCTCATGACTGTTCAATAAGTATAAAAATTATAGAAAGTTATGTAGATAATTATTTGCACTTTTAAAAATAACTCACTGGGGCACCTGAGTGGCTCATTCGGTTAAGCATCTGACTTTGTCTCATGATCTGGTTCTGGAGTTTGAGCCCTGCAGCGGGTTCTGTGCTGACAGCTCAGAGCCTGAAGCCTGCTTCAGATTCTGTGTCTCCCTCTCTCTCTGCCCCTTCCCCTCTCACGCTGTGTCTGTCTGTCGCTCTCTCTCTCTCACTCTCTCTCTCTCTCTGTCTCTATCTCAAAAATAAATAAACATTAAAAAATTTTAAAAATAACTCATTAAAACACTGTAATTCATCAGTTTTTGTTCTAAACATCTTACCAGCTTTTTGAGAAAGCACATTTTCTAAATATTATTTTCCATTTTCACTAGCAGTGATGCATTTGAAAGATATCTTGGAAGGCTAGAGTACTATTATGTTTTACATTAAACCTATGATTCTATTTGTCCTATTCCTGATCCTCTTTATATTCAATTTACTAAAAACAAAATCTGTATCTTATGTTAACCTAGGAAGATAATGTATTTTCAGAAAGAAATGTATAATTGATTTCTAGCATACATTCCAGAGATAACATTTAGCCTTATACAAAAGTATTGTGTGTGTTTTTTTTAAGGCAGGTAAGATCACCCTTTGTCACAGAGCAATGCAAATATTACAGTCTCCTTGTGTAATGCGACCTGTCAGGTGGCTGTCTCAGTGGTGTTTCAGGCTTGTACCATGACCATATATCATCAGTACCTGCTGAAACATACAACTGTATATTATGAAAAGTAGTCTGAGGCCCCCTCTTTAGACTTCACATCCCAGCAAGTATATCAGCTATATTGAGTTAGAGGACCAATAATAAAGCTAGTAAATGATTCCCCATTGACTTCCTTTGTCTCCTTTCTACAGGTTAAAATCAGAAGAGGAAAAGGGTAAATAAATCTATGTGAAGATCTACCACACTTCATATTGGCTGGGAACTGATGGACGTGTATGCGTTGAGGTAGCATGGAGGCATAACATACAACATGTGAAGACTGTCGGTGAACTTCCTGTGACTTTGTCCTGTGTGGGTTGGAGTTGCTTGGAGCCACAGCAATACAGAAGTAAGTAGCTTTTTTTGAGGAAAATCTTGAAGTTCAATTCTGTATACCAGACTGCTATATCCCAGATTTTCAGCCTATGTTGCTATGGCAGTTTGTGCTACATTAGATTTCTTTTGGCCTTTATTGTATTTTTTTAACCAGAATTGAAAACCAAATGATAACTTTTTTTTAAAGATTTTAAAATTTATTTATTTATTTATTTATTTATTTATTTATTTATTTATTTTTAATATATGAAATTTATTGTCAAATTGGTTTCCATACAACACCCAGTGCTCATCCCAAAAGATGCCCTCTTCAATGCTCATCACCTACCCTCCCCTCCCTCCCACCCCCCATCAACCCTCAGTTTGTTCTCAGTTTTTAAGAGTCTCTTATGCTAAGTTTTAAACCAAACTGAGTATAACAGGTTTTGACCTTTGCTTGTTAGGTCTAGGCACTGTTATTTAGGCATTAAATTAGCAACCTCAAATTTAGATTCTGTTTATTTTGTTTGGAATTACATTTCAGGCCAAAGAAGGAAATACATAGGTATTAGATATATTGATCATCTCCCCAGATTCCCAATAGTATCCCCTCCCTTTCTTTTTAAGTAAAGCAGGGTATCTAGTTTGTTTATTTAATAAACTGACAATATTGTGTCTTCAAAAACCTGTACTATTATAGAAATATTGTGAAGTGGCATGTTTTATTTATGAACAGGTAAAGATAAATTTGAATTTTTCTGAAGGGGCATAAATGTATATTTTCTGGGATTGGAGTAGAGAAATAAAACTCTGAATATTTACAAATCAAGTAATAAGAAATTTATAATGTTTAGAACTCACTGTCTGTGTGGAAGGAGACACACAGGAGATTGAAAAGATAGTTTATGGTCTTTACATATGGTGATCAAGCTTGAAGAACAACCTGTCTTTAAGAGAGTTTTTGAGTTTGAGTCTTAACATATATGAACATGAGGAGAAGGGAATTGGGGAATTTAAGGAAAATATAGGCCCCAAACACATAGAGAAAAAGAGAGAGAAAGAGACGGAAGCATTTTGAACCAATAAGTAACGTTAGACCTACAAGTGTGATAGAAAGACTTAGATAGGAAAGATTTGGAAGGCTTAGGGAACAACAGAGAAACACCGTCTACTGCTGCAGGAAGAGCCAATCAGATAGGAGCATCTCTGCTGTCAAGAGAGGGACACGAGTTATTCAAGATCTAAGAAGTCCAAAATCTGAGGGCAGGAAAGATTTTCAGGAATCATTGGAAGTACTGATCTTCACTAGGCATCTGTGGACACAAGTTGCCAAACTATCAATAACCTCTTTCAGTTAAAAATTTTGCAGGTGATTCTCTGTTTGTGATATATATGACAACGACAAAGTGATTCCCTTTGAGATATGAGGGCCTTGGAATACAAAAACAGAAAGGCAAGAATTGGAATATGGGCAAAGTTAGAAGACATGGTTATAAATGTTAGTCACCCACAAGAGGTGAAGGTGGTATGGCAGTAGGGACATATACCATGCTAACTAAATTCAGGACCCAAGTAAACATGGAAGACTTAATAGACACAAGGGAACTATTTTTGTCCTAAGAGGCAGTGTGGCCTTGATGTGGATCTAGCTGTTTTAAGAATCTCCAATGGCAACTTTAAGCTCATAGGAATTAGGACAATACGTCAACGAAGAGGCCTTACGAAAGTGAGTATGGATTTGCCTATGTCAATCTCCTTTACCCCAAAACAGATAGCCACACATTGGTTGACCATGGCCTTTACTATTTAGTTCAATATACTGAAAGACAGGAATTTATTTCTCCATGTTATTTCCTGATTGGAGAGGGACTCATACCTCACACTCCAGATGAAGGGTTTTTGCAATGTCCTCAATATCCTTTTTCCGCTTCATCTATGAGAAAGGAATTACTAACTTTTGGCAACCAGATTTATAAAAAACCTCTGACATTTTGTTGAATATTTAACTGATTTAATATATTTGCATATGGAATGGCTACCTGTGTCCTGTTCCCTTGGCAAGCTAGGTTTCAGGCTGTGGGCTTGACTTGTGTTTATATTTTGTATGCGGTGAGCAGACCAAAGGTAGACCTTCCTCTGCAGTGCCTACCTCTGTCTTATGCTCTCCATCCCAGTTAATCAGTCTCTTAATTGGGTAGCCGAGTTGGAGACCCTAGCTCTATCAATTTATGATAGGGGTTTAAAGCCTGACCCTGTTGTACAGACCTTTTAAATTTATATTAGTAAGGAGTTTTTCAATAGAGCCATTAAAAAATACCTTGCACATTTGGGGTAATAGGATTATTTTCCTTGGCCTAAGAGAGCTTACTTTTTAGTTGTCTATGGCCATTAATTCTTGATTGATTTGTGTACTGGTTTGACAAAAACCTAGATCTTGAAAGGGATTTGTTTCAGTTCTCTCTCTGCCTCCACATTTTACGTATTCTTCCATATGCCTCTATGTTTTACAAAACTTTTCCATTTGACCTCAGGTATTTTGGGAAGAACCAGAATCTACCTAGAACTCAACCATCAGATACAAAGAGTTCCCCAGCTTGGATAAATCATTTCTCCTTAAAAATCCTGCCAAATTTATGGAGGGATTGTAAATTTGAATATAGACTACTGAATAAATGAGATTTTCAAAGATTTTCAGAGAAAATCTTCATTTAGTTATTTCTTAGTTTGAATGTACTTAATAAGATATTTGCATGTTATTTTCATTTGAACAAAACTTGGGGCACTTGGGTGGTTCAGTTTGTTATGCATCCAACTCTTGATTTTGGCTCAGGTCATGATCTCATGGCACATGGTTTCAAGCCCCGCATTGGGCTCTGCACTGACAGCAAGGATCCTGCTTAGGGTTCTCTCTCTCCCTTTCTTTCTGCCCCGCATCCACTCATTCTCATTCTCTCTCTCAAAAGATAAATAAATAAACTTAGAAAAATTATTTCACTAAAAATAAGAGTCCTTAGTGTCACAATATGGTATTTATCCATTCTTTAATAGTTCATGGTGACAACCTGACATGCATGAGAATATGGAAATATTTCTGTAGATTGATAATTTTTGGAATCATTCTTGAAAAGTGATATTTTAATCCTTGAAACATATACTTTAAAAAACATAATTAAATTGGTAAGAACCTTGGCAATTCAAAATATAGCATTGTTATTTTGCCAGTTATATAAAAAGTAACTATTATAGGTGGATAGAAATCAACATTTTAACTAATGAATACAATACCTTTTATTGGAGAATCGTATTAGAAACCAAGGTATAGATACTAGGTTTGCTCATTGTTACTAGGTAGTTGCTGTTCCTATGCATTCTCAGTTAACAGAGAAAGGAAAGATAGCCTGTGTACACACACATAATTATAAATATTTCTATATATAACCATGGATATACCTATGAAGCCAATCATGTGTTCATACTGATATCTTCAACTTAAATACATTACTAAGTGGCTCATTCTAGCCTTCTCTTCTTGTCTATAAACTCTCACACAAACAGTGAAAAATCTGGCTTCCACTATCCACCATCAATTAATTGTTCATTTGCAATGTACATATGTTGTGTTATCACAATGATTAGTCTGTTTTCCTGGGTGGGGGAATGTCATTAACTAAAATACTGTGCTTGTATACAATTCCTTTCACCTGTAAACTTATAGTCTCCTCTCATTTCCAAAGTTGCTTAATTAAGCACATTTCTCCTCACCCACTTCAGTGAGCTTGTTTCATACATTTTAGTAGTTATTTTTGTGTCACGTTCTGCATTCCAACATTTTGTAATTTCTCTGCTTCCTAATTGATAATTTTTAAAAGCTACAGAAATTAAGGTTTACTCTTCATGCTCAAAAATTCTCCAAATAGAGTATCTTTTGTTTCCTTCTCTTCAGTGAGACAAGATTAGACAAAGGATGCCCTCCCCCAAATATGGTAAGGCTCTGGTAACGTCTTTTACCCTGGACTGTAAACCTTTCTTATGAAGAAGACATTTATAATTTTATAATTACTCTTTCTTTGCCCTGACACGACGGTGAAGAATATTTCTCAGTCTTTACCATAAGAACTCAGGAGTAGGGTCCTTGGAGATAAAACACATGAAAGTTTGGGGGTGTCCATAAAATTGCCTCACAGCAGCTTCTCTCACACGAATCGATCCTTAGTCTCTAGTAATTAGACAAAATTACCATATAAGTGTTTCTCCTAAGTTTGGTTCCAACACCTGCCCCGATGTGTAGATCTTGGCTGATTTGCTTATCTCTCTCAATTTGCAGTGGTATTTTCTCTTTAATCTCAGTTCTCTGGTACGTCCAAGATAAGTCATTACTTTTCAATTTGTTTAGCTTTTTCTCACGGTAAGGACAGGAGTGACAACTTCTAAGCACTTGACACGTTGTAAGTAAATTCAAATGTTCTTCTGTAATATATTTCTCCTCTCATTTAAAACTTTTTTTTTTTATTTTTTTCAACGTTTATTTATTTTTGGGACAGAGAGAGACAGAGCATGAACGGGGTAGGGGCAGAGAGAGAGGGAGACACAGAATCGGAAACAGGCTCCAGGCTCCGAGCCATCAGCCCAGAGCCTGACGCGGGGCTCGAACTCACGGACCGTGAGATCGTGACCTGGCTGAAGTCAGACGCTTAACCGACTGCGCCACCCAGGCGCCCCTCATTTAAAACTTTTTTTAAAAAAGATTTTGTTATTTTTTTTTTGAGAGAGAGAGAGAGAGAAAGAATGAGTGGTGGGGGGCAGAGACAGGGAGACACAGAATCCGAAGCAGACTCCAGGCTCTGAGCTGTCATAACAGAGCCCAATGCAGGGCTTGAACTCATGAACCGTGAGATCATGACCTGAGCCAAAGTCAGACTCTCAACCGACTGAGCCACCCAACTGCCCCTCTTCTCTCCTTTTTAAGCCAGATGTTTGAGGCTGTGTTTTTAGGGCCTTTTTTCCCTATAAAAATGCATTAAACATGATTTTCTACCCCCATGAGAAAGACAAGTTATTCTGTACATTCAAAAGTAGCATAAATATCATTGCTTTGGGTATAGTAGATAATGAGAGATCTTACTGTTAGTCAAAATCCAAGTATAAATTTAGAGCATAATTTTAAGTTGGTTATTCTTCAAAGCTGGCATAGTTTTAATTTACAATGTAGACTCAGGTGTGAAAGAGCATTAAATAACTCATTGATCCATAAAGATAATTTCAAATTTTATAGTAGATAGTGATACTAAAATTTTCCATATTTGGATGTGTAGTTCATCAGTGTTTAAAAATATTTGCATCAATTAAGAAGTAGAGTTAGACTATTTATTTAAAAAGGGGCTTATGTGTTTTTCTCACAAGTAGGGTTTATTGTAGGCAGTGGACCCAGTGTGCTGGCTGTGAGATAGCAGCATCACCCCTGGTAATCCCATTTTTCTGCTCAGTCATGTTCAATTTTTGTTTACTTCATGATCACAAAATGGGTGATCTTCCTCAACCATTACATGTATGTTCTAGGCAGGAAGGAAGAGAAAGACAAAGGTTTTGGTTGTTGTCCTTCAAAGTACAGAAAGTTTATTTGATGTGAAATTCAACTACTAAAAAATACCTCGTAAAAACAGCAAATACAGGCTATATAAAAAAGAAACACAGACATCGTAAAACTCTGAAATCTATTAAGGATTTTGTGAATGTTTTGGTTTTGATTTTCTTTGCTCCCATTTTCAACCAGTCAAAATTTTGCTCAAAAGCACATGGCTGTCTGAACGTGTAAATGCCCTAGAAAAGTGCAACTTATAAGTAAAATAATTCTCAATATTTACCTGAAATAGTTTACAAACTTCAGGAAAATTAATGCCATTAGTGTTTGTCTAATTAACATATTTCTCAATGGGAGAATTCACCATTTGGTATAAAAAAGTATTATCTGAAATTTCTCCTGGAACCTTCACAGAGGAAAATGTGTAGGCATTCTAAAAAGAAGAAAAGTTTGGTAATCAGAAGTGTTAATATTTAATACCATCAAATGATTTTTGAAGGACCAAAAGACATTTTTATTTCATCAATAAATTCCAGATTATATACCTATTATATATTTATTAAGATATAAATTTGGAGTATCTGGGTGGCTCTGTCGGTTGAGCGTCCAACTCTTGGTTTCAGCTCAGGTCATGATCTCATGGTTCAGTGAGATTGAGTCCCCTGTGGGGCTCTGCACTGACAGCATGGAGCCTGCTTGGGATTCTCTCTCTCTCTCCTTTCTCTCTGCCCCTTCCCCACTCATGTGTGCATTTTCTCTCTCTCTCTCTCTCTCTCTCTCTCTCTCTCTCTCTCTCTCTCTCTCAAAATAAATAAATAAAACCTTAAAGAAGATACAAATTATACCATATATTTATTAGAATGCTGGTATAAAAGGACAATTCAATATTGAAAATTATAATGTGGAAAGATGGATAAAGAATTAAAAACAGATAGCTTTTCTAAATGAGAAATTTGGTTGGCACATTTGAAATTATAGGAAAGCAAAAGTAAACAAATGCACTGCAGACTTGCTCTAGGATAAAATGCATATGTGTGTATGTGTGGGTTTCTGTTAGGTGCAGAAGAAGGTAGCACAGAAAAATGGATTAGCTTTCACTTCCACTTGAGAATGGGAAAATGAAGAGAAGATCAAGACAAATCTGAATAATGTTGAAGTCCTATCAGTCTGTGTGACTATTTATGAGCAGCAGATGCACTAAATCCTTGATACACTGGTAACCAGCAAGCAGAGCCCTTCTTAGGTTAAGGGCAAGCCATGGTAGTTTCCGGTTGCAAAAGCTGGTAGAAATGAAGGTATTCCAGGGATGAATGACCTACAGGGTAGAGAAGGCATCAGTGAAGCTACTGATAATGACTGGTGCCAGAGGGATTATTATATTTGGGAAACTCAAATGCAGTAACAATTAGCTCAAAATAGAAATCCTCCACATCTACTCCTCCCCCAAATTTTGCTGAAAAATGGCAAGTGAAGACAGGACTGAATGGAGACAAGAAGTACAGTCTTGTCCGTTCTCATGGTTCTCGGAATCACCGAATCCAAACACAGCATTACTGCTCACCTCCTTGTAGGGTCCAGGCTTAAACACTAGCCAAAGAAGCTCGCCACTAGACAGCTGATAGCAACAGCAGAGGCCGAGATATCACCCGGAGCAGGAGGTGTGGCATCCTTGTACAGGAGCTGGGCTAACCAAGAGTGAGCTCAGTCTTGAAGTTGTGTCTCTGTAGCATCCCTGCTCATAACGTGGTGATGTTTGAATGGTTACTTTCTCACTTTAACATCAGTGCACAGAACAGGACTCCTTCTACTGGAAGAAAAATAGCAAAAACAAAGCAATAAAACATCCCTCTATTGTTCCTGTCATTCTGTATCCACTGTGCATGTATCCACTGTGCATGATATAATAAAGATATATGAAGAAGCAGAAAGCCAAAATCTACATTCAAGAAAAAAATTAACAGAAACCAACCCATAGAAACTTGAAATATTGGAACCATAAGATTAGGAATTTATGCAGTCATTGTAAATGTATGTGGAATTATATATGAAAATGTTAAGAGTTGGTAAACAAATAGTGAATCTTAGCAGCAGACTGAAACTGTAAACAGAGTATCAGAAATCCTGCATATATGTAACCACCACAGGGCTATTTAATATAACCATTTATTTTTCTATTATTGGATCTAAGTTAGTTTTTCAAGAACTTTATACATTTCAACTACATTATTTAATTTGTTAGAATGAATTTATTCACAATATTTCGTTTTTAGACATTTAGTGTGCAAAGGATCAGGGATATCATCCCTCTTTCATTCTTAATATTAGCAGTTTGTGTTTTCCTCTTTTGTTTTTACCAGTATTTTAAGGGGTTATCAATTTTCTTAATTTTTTAAAGGACCAACTTGTGCATATAGTGATTTTTTTCTATTGTTCTTTTCCTATTTCACTGATTTTTGCTCTTTCTTATTTTCATCTTTCTTTGGGCTAATTTGCTCTTTTTTTCATTGCTTTTTAAATAGAATGTTTTGTCTTTTGTTTTATCTTCTAATATAAGCTGTACAATTTCTTCTTATCAGTCCTCGAACTATATTCCATTTTTTGTTGATCTGTTGTGTGTTTTTATCATCCAATTCAAACTTTCCTCAATTTTCTTTGGGATTCATTCTTTGATCCATTCATGAAGCATTTTATAGTTTGTAAAGTGCTTTCAATTTCAGATATTTTATTAGGTTATTTTCATTCTACTGTGGAACATAGGTAATATCTTCTTTTCTAGTTTTGTATTTTCATTGTTTTGGAAAACATTTATAAAAACAATACATGAGGCTAAGATATCTTCACTAAAAAATTATTTGAAATGTTTAGTAAATAAATGAATGTTATTTATTTTGGAAAATTGAGGAGGGACCATTTACCAATTTACCGTGAGTCATCATAAGACTAATACCAGATATTTCCAAGAACTTAGAAGAAAATAATAAATAATCTTCACAAACGTGGATACAATTATCCCTAAGAATATATTAACATATGAAATCCAGAAATATATAAAAATGTAAAATAATTTTTACTAAATGAAGTTATTGAAGGAATACAAGACTTAGTTTGTATTCAAAAATCAATCATTGTAATTGGACACATTGATAGAATAAAGGCAAAAAAATAATGCTCATCTGAGTAGACCTACAAAAAAATTGACAATAATCAACCCTTCTTCATGTTAAAGACTCTCAGAATACTGGGGATACAGGGAACTTACCTCGATTTGATAGAAGACATGTAAAATTCTACAGCAAATGTCATACTTGATAGTAAAATATTGCGCATGTCCCACTTAAGATTATCTAATTTCAATAATAAAAGGCACATCACCCAATTTTAAAAAGAGAAAAATTATTTGGACACTTCACACACACAAATGATATACAAATAGTCAATGAGCTCATGAAAAGATGATCAATACAGTGAGGTATTAGAAAAATATGGATTAGAATTAGAATGGGATTCCACTGCACTTTCAGCAGGATATCTAAAGTAAAGAGAATACCAAATGATGGCTGAGATAAGAAACAATGAAATCTCTCATAGATGACTGGTTGAAATGTCAATCCCACAGTTACTGTGGAAATTGTTTGGAAAACAGTTAAACATATACAAGTCTCAATTCTAGTAACTGTAATTTTACACAACAAAATTAAAACATATTTGCTAAAAGACTTGTACAAGAATGTTTATGGTAGCTTCATTCATAATGGCCTATATCTGGAAACAACCCAAATGTCCATCAACCAGAGAAGGAATAAACAAATTGTGGTTTATTTATGCAAGGAATACTTCTCTGCAATAGAAAGTAAAAGTTGTGTAGTGACGTACAAAAATGCATGGAAACATTTCGCAAACATGTTGAAGAAAAGAAATCAGACCCCAAAGAGTACATAGTTTACACCTCCATTTATAGGAAGTTTAGGGACAGGCAAAACTACACCCTAAGAATTATAAGGTGGGTGCCTATAGTCGGGGAGGGAATGGACTAGGAAATGATGCAAGAAAACCATTTATGGTGCTGTTAATACTCTATAACTCTATTGGGTGTTGGGTATGTTGAAGAAGAAAAATAATTTCCACTCTACCTTTCTAGGTTTTTGGCTATATGCTTGTTGTATACATGGGAAAGAACTAAGAAAACCAAGTAACTCTCCAAAATGGCAGAAACTACCACCTTAGATACTATCTCCAGCTAGCAATAGAAAGATGTTGGTGTCAGGAGGGCAGAGGGAGTAGTTGTAGAAGGTTGTCAGGCAGAACACAGTAAAAGAGGGTGTAGTTATACAGATTTAAGTCCCTGCCTTCTTCATTGATCACAGTCTCTAGAGATTTAGAATCATCTTTCTCCTCCTGGTATAGAGAGGAAGACACCATTATATATGGAGATTTTCCTTGTAAGTGTAAATATCTTTTATAAAAGTGTAGCTTCTCAGTTTTCAGAGCTTTTTCTATGTCTTCCATTTCTTAAAACCAACCAGCTCAGGAGGCTCCTGGGTGGCTTACTCAGTTGAGCATCCAACTTGATTTTCGTTCAGGTCATGATCCCAGAGTCATGGGATCAAGCCCCACATCAGGCTCTGCATTGAGCTTGGAGCCTGCTTAGAATTCTCTCTCTCTCTCTCTCTCTCTCTCTCTCTCTTCCCCCCCCCCTTTCCCTTTCTCTATTTATCCCCGCCTTCTGCCCCTCTCCCCAGCTCATGCTCTCTCTCTCTCAAAAAAAAAAAAAAACCTCAAAATAATCCTTATGCCGACAAAGCATATTTTTGGGTGTATATTCTGCTCTCCTTCAAGTATATAGGAATATATTTTTAAACTTAATATTTGTGTCCTTTAGTGTAGGATATTATGTCTAAATTTTTAAAATGCTCTTTCTTTTAAAATCTGTTTAAAATCAAGTGTCTTGAATTTTCTATGTTTTAGTTTAGAGAGATTACTTTTATTTGTTCAATGACATTTTAATTTCTTCTTTTGCAAATTGCTCATGTCACATATTTATTATTAATTTTCCCTCCCAACTTTCTTCTAATTAGATATTCTAATATATGTAGATTTTCACAAGTTTAGAATACATAAAATGAAGGCAAAGTGTTGGTTTATTTTAAAGGCAGGCTTAGTGTTTGGTTGGTTATTTTCAAATCTGGCTCTGCTATGTGCTCTCTTCATTTTTAAAATGGAGATGATAATAAATCGGGATAAAATTGGGATAATAAACTTATAAGGTGTTGTAACTGTTAAATATATTGACAAAGAAGTTGATAGTGTCCAGTACATACTGCTATAAAGTTTAACCATTAATTTTGTACATTTATTTGCACAAACATTATATATATATATATATATATATATATATATATATTTGTATTTCCTTTCCCCATAATTGGAATAGAAACATAAATAACAATTAAAAACATGCATATTTCGGGGGGCCTGGGTATCTCAGTCAGTTAAGTGTCTGACTCTTGATTTTGGCTCAGGTCACCATCTTGTGGTTTACGAGTTCAAGCCACACATCGGGCTCTGTGCTGACAGTGCGGAGCCTGCTCAAGATTCTCTCTGCCCCTCACCCACTGTCTCTCTCTCTCTTGCTCAAAATAAATTAATAAACTTAAAAAAATAAACATGTATATTTCTAGGTGGAACTATTAATCATTTTACCTTGATTTCTAAAACACAGCTTTTCCTGTGTTCATTAGGGAACACCATTTCTACCATTAGGGTTTTAAGTCATTACTATGTTTGAAAAATGCAAATAATCCTGTGGCCAAATAATTTGGGGATGTGCGGGTGAAACACTGTTCAAAAGGCTTTTTTAATGAGGATATGACTGAAGCCCTAATATGATAAGGTGCATTGTACATATGCACATGGAGTATTTGGACTATACAACATTTCTGAACATTGGTTTAAAGGGGATTTGAAGTGAAATATCTTAAATATTTGAGGTTCTGAGAAGGGAACTCTAGGAAATCATGTCCCAGGTGCAAAATTAGCAGAGTGGCACATAGAAATGTGTAAATCAGAGCACAGGCAATGGTGTCAAAAATAGCTGCCTTCAAAATTATCCCCGTGCAACTGTGTGCACTGGGGTAAGATATTCAGCATCTCTAACCACCGCTCACACAGCAGAGTAATTAGAGCAGAGTGGTTGACTAGAGTAAGCTCATGGTAAAAGCTGTCTTTATTACCAATATCATCATTAATCATCATCATCATCATTATTGTCTAAAAGTAATATTTGTTGAGTTTGGATTAGATATTCTGGTTCCCATTTACATTTAAGGAGGTCATTATGGAAAGCCGTTAATTAAAATAGTTGATTTGTAGTTTTCTGCAGATTCTCAGTAAACTGGAAAGTTACATCCATTACGTGAATTATCAAGATTGCGCAACAAGTCACAGAATTATCTAGACTAGTTTGAGTTTAGGGAGAAACAATCTGGCAGAAATGCACATTTAAAAATGTTATCTAGTTTTGAGCATTGATAAATTGAAAGTGATGTTAAGTATGTTCACATAGATGTTAAAAAGTTACATAGACTGACATTACATTCACTATTTTTCTTCATATCCATATTTATATAGTAATTTTATTAAAATTCCTTCTCACAGCATGATTTCTCAAAACTCTCTGCAATTCTTTACTCCCTGAATGCTTTAATTTCTGATTACTTCTTTTGAAAATGTGGAGAAGAAAGCTGCTTTCTCTCTCAAATCTCCTCGGGCTTCTTGAGGGGCCACTAGTCATTATTCTGTGCTTAAATGTATATTTTATCATGTACATATTAGATTTAATAACAATAGAAACACCATATTGTAATTGCTTGCTTAAGTATCAGTTTTCCTAGTCAATAAGTTTCTTGAAGTCACAAGCATTTTTTGAGTGCTTATGTTCCTAATGCATACTATACATTATAGGTACTATTCGTCTTTCCAGAAATTCGTTGTTTTCCTTCCTTGCTTTACTTAAGTATACAAATTTGATTAGTTCATAACTTTTTTATACCATATTGTTTCCCAGGTATATAAGCTTATTTTTTAGTAAAGATCAGTATATATACTTCTATCATCTTCATTTCTTTTTTTAAAGTTTATTTTACTGATTTTGAGAGAGAGAGAGAGAGAGTGAGAGAGTGTAGGGGAGGGAAAGAGAGTGAGGGAGAGAGAGAAATCCAAGTAGGTTCAGCAGATGCTGTTAGCACAGAACTCAATACGAGGGCTGGTCCCATGAACCGCGAGATCATGACCTGAGCCAATATCAAGAGTTAGCTGCTCAACCGACTGAGCCACCCATGCACACCATCTCCATTTCTAATTCAAGAAAGAATAGCTAAGTCAAATTTACTTGTAATTCTGAATTGTACTGTGATTGTGTTAATATTTTTATTGAAGACACATACATGCACATACACACAGATCATAAGGGTAAAACTCAATGAAGTAGAAAGAGTGAATACCTCCATGAAACCTCTCAGATCAAGAAATGGAAAATTACCAGTTATTCCCTTGGTAAATTGTCTTCTTCCAATCACAAATTCCCCTACCCTTAAGCCTTTATTTTCACTTCAAAATGAGATAGATTGATGGATTCATTTCACCTGTCATTACATTGCATGTAGATGGAATCACATGCTACGGACTCTTTAATGACTGTCATCTGTTACTCAACATTATGTTTGTGAGATTTATTCATGATATTTTAGCAGTGATATTCTAGTCATTCTTTTATTTACAATGTTCCATAGTCATTGCATTTAGGAATACATCCCCATTTATTTATCTATTAACTGTTGATTTTTTGGAGAGGCTTCTATTTTGATAGTATTAAAAGGAGCACTGCACACTTGTGCGTGTCTTATGGTGCATATATGCGATCATACCTAAGAATGGAATTGCTCTGTCCGTTCAAATTTATGCTAAAGATACCACTACATGGTTTTCTCATATGGTGCACCAAGTTACATTTTCACCAGCAGCATAAAAGACCTACTTCAGACTTGGTATTATCCATCTTTATTTTACATGTAGATATATGATATGTTTATATGTTATACCTTTTTTTAAATATGTAGATACATATTTTGTATCTCTATATACATATTTTGGACCTATATATAAAACTACAACTTCTAGGAGGATAGCGCCATGCATTTTGACAAAGCTAACACATTCATATAAATAGAACTCAGCTCAAGAAGCAGAATGCTACCATTACCCCAGAAGCTCATTTGTGCCCTTCTTCACAAACTAATCAGTATTCTGAAGTCAGTATACCTATACCAACTTTTCCTTTGGTTAATGTTCACATGGAATATTTATTCTATCTCTTAACTTCAAACTTTCTGTAACTTTATTTTTAAAATGTTTTCTCTATTTTTTTTGTCAAGAAGGGATCAGCATACCAATTTATGTTAGATTTAATATGACAAGGTTGTATAGTAATATAAATACTAAAAGAATAGTAAAATCATGTAGTACTACCATGCTGTAGAAGTGAAAGTGAGATGAAATGATAAAAAATAATTGACTCATCCAAAGGGATACGAAAGAGGAGAGGAAAAAAAATAGACCAATTGGGAAAAATAAGAACCACGTAATAAAACTCCAGATCAAAATTCTAATATTTTAATAATTACACTGAATATAAATGAACAAAACACACCAACTGGAAGACAAAAACCATTTATTCTCTAGGTTTCTGTGTTTGACTTTGTTATTTTTCATCTGGAATTTTGGTTTCTTTAAGTTGTTGTGTTCTTCAATTCTTAAAGTTCTTTCTTTTCTAAAGATGCCTTTCCTGTAACTGTAGACTCTGCATAGAATGTTCTGTTGGTTGTCACTGGCTACCTATGATTTCTACCCCCTAGAATGTCACACAACTGTTACTTCTTTTAGCAGTACACACATTTCTGGGGCGCCTGGGTGGCTCAGTCAGTTAAGCGTCCGACTTCGGCTCAGGTCATGATCTCACGGTCTGTGGGTTCGAGCCCCGCGTCGGGCTCTGTGCTGACAGCTCAGAGCCTGGAGCCTGTTTCAGATTCTGTGTCTCCCTCTTTCTCTGACCCTCCCCTGTTCATGCTCTGTCTCTGTCTCAAAAATAAATAAATGTTAAAAAAAATTAAAAAAAATAGTAGTATGCACATTTCCAAGAACTTCAACATATTGAAAGATTGTTCAGAGAATATTACTATATATTGATTAAATTTAACATTAATATAAATAATATTTTTGTAATAGATTTCATGGTTCTTACTAAGAAAACATAGCTTGCACCTTCAAGTAGAAGGCATCTCACTGTAAAAAGAAGGGTCTATGGATTTTTAATATAATATATACTTTGTATATCCCTCTCTCATCTATCTATCCGTCTATCCATCTACCTGTCTATATCTAACTATCCTGTGTTTTTAATAGTGGTAGATCCCATCTGTGGTATTCTCTTAGAGAGGCTTTGATTACAAACCAGCAAATAAATTTAAATACACTTTGGTTCAGTAATAGAGACTGGCCAAATTCTATATTAATCATTAGCTATTTCCTAATCAACAATCCCTCTCAGCTTAAACTCTATATATATGTTATAAGAATTTTAAGGACTTACACACATACATAACTGAATAATATATTCAGTTTTTAAATAACCATAAATCTCATCTAGACAATACATTGACAGAAATAAAAATAATTTTAATTTTTAAATAATGCAACTTGTTCTAAAAAATGAAAATGTGATTACACATTGATATGGCAATTCTGAATCCTGCCCTCAGGCAGCAGCTGAACATTGTGCTTTATTAGCCAGCCACAATTTGCTGTAGTGTTGATGATTTAAGGACAGCAGTGTTAATGCTAATGTTCAAAGTGTCAGTCTGGAGGGAAGGCATTAATTGACCTCATGAGATTAAACTATAAAAATGGTATCTTTTATTTTGGGTATTAAAATATTTCAGACAGATATTCAAGTGCTCCTAGTAAAATGATTAGTAACACAATACAAAACTGTTTTCACTCAAAGTTTACCTTAGAGAAATTGTTTTCAATTAGACTTTAAAAGTGAGAAGAGAGCCGCAGGAGTAAATACAGAACGTCTTTCTCTCTCACCTTTCTCCTTCACAGGGTTCGCCCATGGACATGTACCTTGCTACATCCGCATGTATCCCTGGTGTATATCTCCTTACAGATCATTTATCCCATTTTATTAAATTTTACCTTCCATTTGTAATATGAGAAGAAATACTTAAATCATGGAAAATGCATATGGGATACAATCCATGATGAACTACAATCAATCATTGATTCTACTTTTTTTTTTCTTTTTACATTTCTGAATAAGCTCTGGACAGTTTACTCCATAACTTGGTTATTCGAAAAATTCATTTTTAAAAATAGATTCCATTTCTCCTCCCTCCTTTCTAAAACAGTGGACAGTGCAGGTGGTTGTACTATGTCCGTTTGCCTCTTTGGTTCCACAAAGGATATGAGAAAACATCTGTCTGTGGCTTTAAAATTTCTAGAAGTAGCCGATATTAATTATCTCATTAATTACCATAATAATTTGTGAAATAAATATTTTCATCCTAAAGTAATAGCTAAGAAATATTATTTGCCTATAATACCTGAATCTGACAACCTGGAAAGCTCAAGTTTAGGTAGCTAGTAGATACTAAGATGGGAGCCTCAGTCTGGTCCAGCTGATTCTGTAAGGAGTTTTGCTATGAAAGTGCTACAGGCAGTAAAACATTTAATTCTGTACCTTTATATAAAAACATATTTATATCATTGAACCTCAAGCCATGCTGTTTATCTTTCATGCTCTGTATTTCATTTCTCTCGTTATTCCTTATAATTTAGATAATAACAGATACCCAGACATACCTTAAAAGCCATTTGTTGAAGCTGAATCTAATTACACACCAAGATCTATAGAACTATTCTAGTATTAGAGAACTAATTGCTTCAGATGGTATTTTGGGGACACATATACTGATAGTAAATAAAAAATAAATCATGCTGTAATAGAAGGGAATATCTCCCAACACAAAAGGGAAAACCCAATTTTTGAAACAGTAGAAGACGGACTTTGACAAATTAAGCTTATTAAATGCAATTGATAATTGGGGAAATGTTTAGAAACCCTGAAAAATGGGCTACAATGGAGTATATATATTTTTTAATATGAAATTTATTGCCAAATTGGTTTCCATACAACACCCAGTGCTCATCCCAACAGGTGCCCTCCTCAATACCCATCACCCACCCTCCCACCTCCCACCTCCCATCAGCCCCCAGTTTGTTCTCAGTTTTTAAGAGTCTCTTATGGTTTGCCTCCCTCCCTCTCTAACCTCTTTTTTTTCCCTGTCCCCCATGGACTTCTGTTAAGTTTCTCAGGATCCATATAAGAGTGAAAACACATGGTATCTGTCTTTCTCTGTATGACTTATTTCACTTAACATAACACTCTCCAGTTCCCTCCACATTGCTACAAAGGGCCATATTTCATTCTTTCTCATTACCAGGTAGTGTTCCATTGTGTATATAAACCACAATTTCTTTATCCATTCATCAGTTGATGGACTTTTAGGTTCTTTCCATAATTTGGCTATTGTTGAGAGTGCTGCTATAAACATTGGGGTACAAGTGCCTCTATGCATCAGTGTTCCTGTATCCCTTGGGTAAATTCCTAGCAGTGCTATTGCTGGGTCACAGGGTACATCTATTTTTAATTTTTTGAGGAACCTCCACACTGTTTTTCAGAGCAGCTGCACCGGGTTGCATTCCCACCAACAGTGCAAGAGGATTCCCATTTCTCCACATCCTCTCCAGCATCTATAGTTTCCTGATTTGTTCATTTTAGCCACTCTGACTGGCGTGAGGTAATATCTCATTTTGGTTTCAATTTGTATTTCCCTGATGAGGAATGATGTTGAGCATCTTTTCATATGCGTGTTGGCCATCTGGATGTCTTCTTTAGAGAAGTGTCTATTTCTATTCATGTTTTCTGCCCATTTCTTCACTGGGTTATTTGTTTTTTAGGGTGTGGAGTTTGGTGAGCTCTTTATAGATTTTGGATACTAGCCCTTTGTCCAATATGTCATTTGCAAATATCTTTTCCCATTCAGTTGGTTGCCTTTTAGTTTTGTTCATTGTTTCCTTTGTGGTGCAGAAGCTTTTTATCTTCATGAGGTCCCAATAGTTCATTTTTGTTTTTAATTCCCTTGCCTTTGGGATATTTCAAGTAAGAAATTGCTGCAGCTGAGGTCAGAGAGGTTTTTTTCCTGCTTTCTCCTCAAGGGTTTTGATGGTTTCCTGTCTCACATTCAGGTCCTTTATCCATTTTGAGTTTATTTTTGTGAATGGTGTGAGAAAGTGGTCTAGTTTCATCCTTCTGCATGTTGCCGTCCAGTTCTCCCAGCACCATTTGTTAAAGAGACTGTCTTTTTTTCCACTGGATATTCTTTCCTGCTTTGTCAAAGATGAGTTGGCTATACTTTTGTGGCTCTAGTTCTAGGGTTTCTATTCTATTCTACTGGTCTATGTGTGTGTTTTTGTGCCAATACCATGCTGTCTTGATGATGACAGCTTTGTAGTAGAGGTGAAAGTCTGGGATTGTGATGCCTCCTGCTTTGGTCTTCTTCAAAATTACTTTGGCTATTCGGGGCCTTTTGTGGTTCCATACAAATTTTAGGATTGCTTGTTCTAGTTTCGAGAAGAATGCTGGTGCAATTTTGATTGGGATTGCATTGAATGTGTAGATTGCTTTGGGAAATATTGACATTTTGACAATATTTATTCTTCCAACCCATGAGCACGGAATGTTTTCCATTTCTTTATATCTTCTTCAACTTCCTTCATAAGCATTCTATAGTTTTCAGCATACAGATCTTTTACATCTTTGGTTAGGTTTATTCCTAGGTATTTTATGCTTCTTGGTGAAATTTTGAATGGGATCAGTTTCTTTATTTGTCTTTCTGTTGTTTCATTATTAGTGTATAAGAATGCAACTGATTTCTGTACATTGATTTTCTATCCTGCGACTTTGCTGAATTCATGTTATCAGTTCTAGCAGACTTTTGGTGGAGTCTGTCGGGTTTTCCATGTATAGTATCGTGTCATCTGTAAAAAGTGAAAGCTTGACTTCATCTTTGCCAATTTTGATGCCTTTGATTTCCTTTTGTTGTCTGATTGCTGATGCTAGAACTTCCAGCACTATGTTAAACAGCAGGGGTGAGAGTGGGCATCCCTGTCATGTTCCTGATCTCAGGGAGAAAGCTCTCAGTTTTTCCCCATACAATGGAGTATATTAAAGATTTTCTGCTTTGAAAAGAGAGGCACAGCAACATGATATTAGTCGCATGGCATTTGAAGGCATGTTATGTGTTGGACCAATTGGATATTGAGATTGGCTGCTAAGATCTATGGATAAGTGTTCAGATCTTGGTTCCGTTTAATCCAAACTTTCTATCTAGGTCAAAGTCACAATTGAAGTATTGTAAACATAGTTTTAATCAAGTTTCCAAGGTGCTTTTCCAACTCAAAGTGTTGTGCAAGTAACAACAACAACAACAAAAATTCTCCATTTGAATTAATTTTAACCATTTTTTCTATTTTTGAGGGTTTCTTTTCATGCTTCCATTTTTGTTTTTATCTCATGGAGGGTTATTTTACCTTTTAGAGTAAAATATAAAAACAAGATTACATTAAGACATAATGTGGCAAATCTTCCCCCGGAAACTTAGGTAATGTCGATGTCGATGGTATTGGGAAAGACGGGTATGCAACCACAGCACGGCCTGTGTACAATATGCGTTCAGACTCTCCTATGTGTTCCGCTCCACATATTTTAAGAGAGCTTAATGTGGGTTTTCCAATTCAATCTCGGTAGAGTTAGATGTATATTATTGTTACTAAATCTCTTCTTCCTAATAGTTCCTGCGTTATGTGGTCTATTGGAAAGCACACATTTATATCTTTAGGAGGATAAATGGGAAGTCATGGATCTAGAACAATAATCAACTTGAGCTCACGCTGCTAGCGCAGGTATGGATTTTTAATATCATCTCAGGCAGGGAAATGCTTCAGGCATGTTTTCTCAGTCGGGAGTTGAGGAGAGCATATGCACAATGGCAGACATAAGCAACTAGCCTTTGGCTGGTGAGAGAGAAACTTACTGTAAACCTGGGTTTTAAACCAAATGTTGTGCTGGATGCCGTCTGGACTTATGCTTAGAATACACACTATGTTTTAGAAGGAAGGTTGACAATCATAGAAATAAATAAGTTAGCTATCACATTATATTATGTATTCTTTATAATGACTGAAATTTGATATTCCAAAGACATCAGTTTACTGACCTTGAGTTGAAATTACATTTGTTTTGAGCAATTGATGAACTTACGTATGGATGTGATTTTAAAAGATTAATAAATAAAAGAATGGAAATTATATAATAAAACTTGAGTTACTTGCTACTGATTGCTCTTTTACTATGAAGACTAGGGGTAGAATCTTTTCCTATTTTACCTAAGAAATATGGTTGTTGTCAGCAGTGATCTTTCTATCTATCTACATATGTATAACCATGTAACTCTGAAAAATGTCTACATTTCTTAGATATCAGTGCTCAGACCCATGCAATTTACCCAAGAAAATAGGATTGTCTAAAAATGTGTTAAATGATCATTTAAGAGGAAAATGCCAGTTAAAAATGTTTTGTCCATCAAATAAGCATCAGTGGTAAGTTTACCTACAACATAAGCTATATATTAGTAAGTGCTTATTTTTTAAATTAGTAAAGTTATATATATATATATACTCTAAAATTACATATATATATGTGTACTCTTGTACTCTAAATTTAGATGTATAAAGAGAAAGCCATTCACACTTGGCAAATCAAGGTGTGAAAGATTTTCTCATAAAGTCAGACTCTATACTCATTTTCAAGGGCAAGGTATGAAAATTTTGATTAAGAGCTGAACTAAAATTTTATTAGTATATTCTCATCAATATCCTTTATGTTTCTTATTTAAATTGTCAATATGCTAATTGTTATTGAAAACTGACTAATCTTTTATTTATATTAAAATTCTGTTCTGGATGTAATTTTATTCTATGAATATTTAAAGTACTCACAATGTGAAAAAAAAATCAATGACAAAGACAAAATTGAGACTAATTTTATAAAATTAAGTCCCTTGAACACATCATAGAATTAACATGAGAAAATAGCTTAATCATGCCAGTAATAATGTTAGAAGTTTGTATGTGGGAATTGGTATAAACAACATCCTGAAACACAGATTTCCTATAGTTAAATACTTTCTTCAGCGTCTATTCTAATTAGGCCCAACCATACCCAGATCTGATGATGTGGGATAAGATGACAATCATAGGTCCCAGCTAATGAATGCATAAATGTTATTATCAACGTTTTTTCATATCAGTTATCTAACACCTACTGTAGTCCTAAAAAGAATTTAAGGCAATGCCTAGTAAACAATAGAGCCACATAAATGTTAATGACTCAATATTGTAAGTTATAAAGTCACCGTTTTCAGATAAAATAACTATGGCTGAAAGTTTTATCTGATGTAATACAGTGAGTTTGGAATCATGGTGTAGAACTGAGATGTCCTAACTTCACTGTTTTTTTTTTTTCACTCAATCATGCATCCCTAATAATTTAGGATAATGGCTCCTATTAAAAGCCCGCTTTAGTCTCCTCATACTTTAAACCTAGTTGAAGGCCAGAAGATGAGATAGAAATAGCATACAGGACATAATGTTTCTTGTGCTTCATATTAAATTTTGTTTACAGCGCAAAGTGAATACTTTGTTTTGTGATAACTTCATGTACATAAGCCCATTGCTTGTAGCTTTGCTATGAACCTAAAGGAAGAATTTCCTGTCTGGAGCATGTATGTTTTTGACTCACATTTAGATAACTTTGGGTCAAAATGATGCTTTGGAGAAATAATATGAAATATAGGAGCTTACCTTTATCAATGTTACCTTTTTATTTTTCTAAAGAGATTAGAATTTATTTTATATGGTTGTTAAATTCCATGTACAGTATTAAATTCTGATTTAAATAAATGCATTCTTAATTTTCAGATATAGGATGGTTCTCTTTTTCCTACCTTTAGCTTTTCCACAATTACAGTGACCTGTCAGAAGCAAATACACTACCAAGACCACTGAAGCTTTATAAAACATTCCACAGTGATGTGATACTATAACTTACTTTGTCTGTCAGCATTATCCTTTTATTTCTCATAGACCCTTGCTCTTGGGAGAAATAAAATGGTCTGCATCATTAATTTCTATGCCCAAATAAAGAGTTTCTCAGCAGGTTGCACATGAGCTATTTAAACTGGAGTGGCGGTAAGACAGTCATTAATTATCCAGAAATGAATCTTAAGAATGTGAAAATTGCATTCGTGAGAGTACATATCCTCTGAGAGGGGCTGGATAAAAGCTGGACAATGATGTACAGGCACCAGCCAGCAAAAAATAGAGTGTTATTTCACACAGCTAGGGAGTTTTAGGCCATAGGTTCGCCATTTAAGATGATCTTAGAGCAAGGGGTGGGAGTGGCCCATGTGTAATGCATTTTATCTCTGTCTAACCAAAAGCCATGAATGTGTGTGTGTGTATATATATATATATACATATATATACACACACACACACACACACACACACATACACACACACACACACACACATGAGATTAAGTAATAAGATTCAAAATATACAAAACGAAAACAAAACAAGAATACTGATTAATTCATCTGGAATTCCTGGATTATGTATCTTTTTATCCCTTGGAATAACCAATATTTGTAGTACTAAATGTCTGGCCTTTCATTAGCACTTAGCATATATTAATTCATTTAATACTCAAAACAATGACACGAGCCAGGCATCTAAAAACATTCCGATTTAACAAGTGAGAAATTAAAGCAGAAAGAAGTTAAATTACTCATGAGAACTGAAATTTGGGCCCAGGTAGTCAGGCTCCCAGAAGCTATATTCTTAACACTATGCATGGATATATCATTTGAGCTTGCTTCTGTAGGCATGACTTGAGGGTCTTTTGGATCTCTGCCCCACCTTTACTCATCTTTTGTGTTCAGCAAATCATTAGTTCTAAGCAGTGAACATTATGAATCCTCTGGTAAAAATGATCATGTCAGAGACAGAGTAGTAGAAGATAATTTACCTCTTAAAAAAAGACACTTTAGCAATTTCCAGGGCTCCTTTGCTTTTTGATTCCATTTTTTCCCTCTTCTTGTCTAATAAAAGGGGGCAGAATTTCTTTTGAAAACTTTTCTAGTTACAAGTCAAAACTCCTCTAGGTTTATAAAGTACCTTGTCAACTTGCTGCTAAATGTTTTTTTAATCATTCTTTATTTTAATTTCTCTGACAGAAGCTTTGTAAAGAATATACAGATGTAATGAATATTTCATAAAGATATGATTTATTAGGACTTCTCTGCCTTTGCTTCAAAAACTATCCATCCTTCAGAAAGCGAATATACAAAAACTACCTGCTGGTAGAGTAACTAAACCAAATCCCCTAAAGGCAAACCCAGATTTCATAATAACTTCTGGGCCTTATAGACCATGGAAAAGATAGTTAGTCAATGTTCTATTAATATTTTAGCTGGCAAAGGAATATAGTTCTAAGCTACCACATGTGGCTGTCAGAACTGTCAGGTCTGACTGTAAAATTATTAATGGTTTAATTTTTTATGAGCTGCATATCTTTCTATATGAAAATAAAATTGATTTAAGGTCTTGAGGTAAAAAAAAATGCTTATAACAGTTCCTTAGGGTACCTTACCAATACTGCCAATTTCTTTCCAAATGTTCCCTTGTAACTGGTTCCTTCTCCACCCTTGGAAATTACACATATATGTATCTATCCTATTCATGTATGAATAGAGTTGCCTTCAAATGAACACATTGTACTTTTGCTACATTGTTAATATTATGTATTGCGTGCTCTCAGTTATATACAGTGAATTCGGGCATAATTTGTCACCATTATTAATTATTATTTATAGAATATCTGCTAGATAAATGCCTTAAAGGGCAACTGAAATACCTAAGGCACAAATGAAGACAAATAACTGTAATCTATCTCATTCTTCTTTTGTGTGACTCTGATTTAATATCTGATTCATTCTCAGGTTGTGGTGCACATCACTCTTAACAAAAATATACTATCGAAGGCCAAATTTCAAAGTGCCTCATTGGTGCACGTAATAATTCTCTTTTCTCTTTTTCTCCATATGCAGTTGGATGTATTTATTTGTTACAAATACTTTTTTTAAAAAAGTTTATTTATTTTGAGAGAGAGAGAGGGAGAGAGAGAATCTCAAGCAGGCTCCATGCTGTCAGCACGCAGCCCAATGTGGGGCTCCATCCCACGAACCAAACCCTAAGATCATGGCCTGAGCCAAAATCAAGAGTCAGACACACAACAGACTGACCCACCCAGGTGCTCCTGTTATAAATACTTCTTAAGGTAGTCATTTAGTTAATGCGTTGGAATACACAATTAGTGATTTTGTTCTGATAAAGGAAGAGACCTATATATGTCACTCTTTGGACACCCAAAAATAGTTTAGAATCATCTTGATGTTGAACATTAATGATTCAAATACTGCTTATGCTTGCTATTTGAAGAATTCTACTTTGGCCTTTTAATTCATAATAATTAATTACTATTAAGTAATAATAGTAATTTAATATTTAATTAATAATAATTACTTACTATTAAGTAATAATATTACTGAAAGCACATAAAGCGACATTCCTTAAAAGCACCAAAAAAGAGAAAAAAATTAGATGTAAAGCATTTGCTACATTTTGCTGAAACAGAATATGCTAAAATTATATTCCCCTTAGGCAATGGTTCTCGCACTTTAGTGTGCCTGAGGATATTTTAAAATACAGACTTCTGGGCTTTACCCCCAGATGTTTAATTTCTTTCAGTCTGAGCTGTGGCCCAAGAGCTTGCATCCCTAGAAATTTCCAGGTGATATTGGTACTGCTGGTCCTTTGAATATACTTCGAGCACTGCTGTCTTAAGAGACTGGATGTAAATGCCAATTGTTCTTCTATGAAGAGATAAATGTTTCCATCACAACCACAGATACTGACATTACATAAGTACCTTGACACCATAGGACAAGAAAAAAATGAAATTAGAGACTCAAATAATATTGTTCATGTCTTGAACGTCACTGGATAAGAAAAGAAATCAAGTTAAATAGGGAAAATACACACAGAGACTTAATGCATGCCATATTACTAGCATAAAATAAGGACATTAAATGAATATGTACTAGGAAATACATTTTTTTAAAGATACAGGCTTCACATTTAGATATGGAAACTGAAGTGAGATATTCAATTATGGTTATTTTATGTTTCTTGATAGGCTTTTTTAATAAAATCAATTTGAACACAAAGGCATGAGAACAACACTGAAACAAGGAAGATCATTTGGTACGTAAGATGAGTTTTGTGAAAGAAATGCCAATTTAACAATTAAACCTGCATCATAGAGATTGGCTCCACACGTGGTAGGATTTTTCACTTAGCAAATGTGCTCCATCCATGACCTCTCTGCAAAATCTACCACCATAGGGTGTAGCTAATATAAGTGCAATGTAGTTGTGAGAAAGACCACTAGTAACCACTCATGGGTGGCCAACTCATTCTCAGCCACAGCGGGTTTCTAAAAAGCTATTACTATTTCTACTGACCAAGGGATCACTTAAATTTCTAAGAAAGAGCTCTTTAATGTGTCACTTCTCCAGTTTTGTATAACACCATTTCCACTCCGACCCAATTATTCAGCATTTTTTTTTAAACTATCAAATTGGTAAGCTCTGACTTTTCTGTTACTGAGCAACACAACTTTCTATTATACCGGTCAGGGAAATTTTAATATATTAATTTTATCATTCATATATCACTCAAAGACCTGGGAAGACAATGGCAGTTTGCCTCTAATCTGGGTCTAACCTGACTTACTCTTGTACTTATTCATACATTTATTCAATCAACCTAAATGTGAAAAATACCTATTTCCTGCCAGTCTCCAATATAAGCAGTGTGTATGCATGGATAAATAAAGCAGGAGGACAATGTGCTTAAACCTCAATTAACAAATGGTTTCATGGGACCACAAGGAAGATACAGTTTTACAGCCCGCTGTATTGTTAGACAGAGACATGTGACTAATTCTCAGCAACAGGTAATGCTCGCAACCGAATTGGTTCATTTGAATTCAAATGTTTGCAAGACCCTTCAAAGTCCTTTCTGCATCATTAAAACAAATACTTGTATTACATTTTTGAAATAGTCAAATCAGTTCTTCTTTGATCTTTTCACTTGAAAATTACAATTCCGAGGTCATTTTAACTTTGCAGAGTGTACTGTGAAATAGAAATCCTTGATGGCCAGTCTGTCCCACCGTAGCTGAGCCGTCAAGATCTGGTTTAATACAATCATTGTGTTCTGCAAACATTAATTCAGCCCAGAACCCAACTTCTCCTAAATTTCAGACCTTGAAGTGGAAAGGGAAACCTTGGTGGGTAGAAGCTGCCTTTGCATTTAACTCTTGGACAGTCCGAAAAGCATGCCTGTGCTGATCTTGTTGGTTCCTGTTACTATTTTCCTTCCCTGTTCTTGTGTGCAGAAAAGGTGCTTGGAGTGGTGTCCCTGCCCCCTCCCTGAAAGAAGCAGGAGCCAAATAAATTTGTAATGCTTTTCTCAGAGTCCATCGTGATATTTCTAAGAACAAGATAAAAGGAAAAATATGTCCAATAGTATATAATCCTAGCTTTCCAGAAAGAATACAATTTTCAGTAAACAAATCAAAATTTTGTAATATATCATATAATTATATGATATAATTATGACTGTCATTATTTTAAAAGCAACACACAAAATATAAAGTAATAAAAATTGCTTTAAGAATGGTTAATATAGGGGCGCCTGGGTGGCGCAGTTGGTTAAGCGTCCGACTTCAGCCAGGTCACGATCTCGTGGTCAGTGAGTTCGAGCCCCGCGTCAGGCTCTGGGCTGATGGCTCAGAGCCTGGAGCCTGTTTCCGATTCTGTGTCTCCCTCTCTCTCTACCCCTCCCCCGTTCATGCTCTGTCTCTCTCTGTCCCAAAAATAAATAAACGTTGAAAAAAAAAAAGTTGAAAAAAAAAAAGAATGGTTAATACAGGGCCACCTGGGTAGCTCAGTTGGTTAAGCGTCTGGCTCTTGATTTTGACTCAAGTCATGATCTCGTGGTTCATGGGATCGAGCCCCATGTCAGGCTCTGCACTGACAGCACGGAGTCTGTGTGGGATTCTCTCTTCTCTCTCTGCCTCTCCCACACTTAAAATAAATAAATATATAAAAATGATTAATATAATGAACAAACTGGAAACATGTGGCAGAAACATGAAGCTCAATTGAAGTTAGATCATTGAACTAAAAGCACCTGTCATATCAAGTTTGTAGAAACACAAATATTGCTATCACTATTTTATTGAAAATCCTTTTATGACTTCCCATTTTGTACAATATAAGAACCAAAAGTCTGAACGTGGCTTCAGAGCACTGAATGATGCAGAAATTGCTGATATTTTCTGCCTTATCTCACAGAACTTTCCTTCCCCCTGCCTCTCTAGATATGCTGCCCTTACTTCACATTCAGAATTACTCCGCGGTTCTTCCTTTGCTGGGAATTTGCTCTTGTTACTATCTTTTTACTGGAATTCTCTTACTTTAATACTCACCATCCCATCCTTGCCTGGAGAATACAATGTAATTAAACATGTCTAATACCTACTATAATGCATGGTAACTTCTCATTAGGTCTGAATTAATGAGTGTGTGTATGTATATTATATATTGATCTGGGGATATGTGCACTTATGCATAAATATATACACATACGTATGCATGTGCATGTACAATTTCAATAATCAAAAGTAACAATTAATCCTTAGGATCTTAGCTTTTATATTCAAATTTTATGGGTTCGAATCCAGGTTCCATCACTTTCTAGCTATGAGGGTTTAAGCTGTTATTTATTGTATTTTTATTCCAGTTTTCTTATTGGGAAAATGAAACCAATAATATACCGATCTCAGAGGTTTTAAAAACCAAGTAGTTTAATTCATACTTAGAATGATATCGAGTTCAATATTGAGAGTTCAATAAATAATAGCTATTGTATGAGGATAAAACACAATATTTATTATTCTATTACAGTGTCCTCAGAATAGCCTTCCTCGTCTTTACCCAGGCTTTTCTTCTTATATCATCTCCAAAAATCTTATGGTTTTCCTTGAAGCATGTATCACTATTTAAATAATATATTTGTGTGTCACCTGCTTACCTCACCAAACACAGCAAAAGACCCATATAAGCATTAACCTTATTTGGTTTGTTCAAAAATATATCTCTAATGCTTTATGGGGTGCCTAGTAAGTCCTCAATAGATATGTGTTATATAGCTATATTTGTTAAACTTCAAATAGCCATAAAAATTCCAAGGAGTTCATAAATCTACCTTGAGAAATTTTATCACATGTTGATATTGCATATCTTATAATAAAGTGGATGAAAGGTACATAAGCACCTAAAAGTAATCAATTTGATGATTAATTCGGCAAAGAAAAAAGGTTGTCATAGCCTGTAATTTCTTGCTTAATTCATTCTTTTCTGTTCCTGGGGTTCTATAAATCTGTGTCATAAGTAATTCTCCATTTGTTTCTTTCTGGATTGGATTATAATTTCTGGATAAAAAAACATCCCAATATTTATCAGCTTAAAATTACAATTATTTATTACTACTAACTAACCAGCAGGTTGGCTGGGGACAGCTTATCTTTGCTTCCTTAGCTGTAGCTGCCCTACTTTGCCCTACTCCATACATCTCTCTATACTTGGACCAACTTACTAGCCTGGTATGTATGTGTGTGTGTGTATATATGTGTATATGTATGTGTGTGTATGTAATATATATATATAATATATTTTTATATAAAATATAACATATTTTATATATTTTAATATATATACTAATATATATATTACATACACACAAATTGTGGTCAAAAAACATATAAATTTGCCATTTTAGTCATTTTTGAGTACATAGTTCAGTGTTGGTAAGTATATTCACATTATTATGAAACAGACGTCCAGAGCTTTTTCATCTTGCAAATCTGAAATTCTAATACCCATGAAACAATTCACCTTTTCTCCTCTCCTCCATTCCCTGATAACCACCACTCTGTGTTCCATTTCTATGGATTTGACTGTTTTGGATACCTCATAAAAGTTCAATCAGACAGTATTTGTCTTTTTGTGACTGGTTTATTATACTCAGTATAATGTCCTCAGGGATCATCCATGTGTTAGAATTTGTCAACATTTCCTTCCTTTTTGAGGCTGAACAATATTTTACTTTATGAATATTTTGTTTATCCACTCGTCCATTGATGGATATATGTGTTTTTTATGTATATACCACATTTTGTTTATCCACTCATCCATTGATGGATATATGGGTTGCTTATATCTCTTTGCTATTGTGAATAGTGCTGCTATGAACATAGATGTGCAAATATCTCTCTGTGACCCTACCTTCAATTATTTTGGATGTAAACCTAAAAATGAGATTGCTATAATACAAGGTAGTTCTATTCTTATTTTTTTTAGGAAATTCCATACCATTTTACAAATGGTTACACCATTTTACAATTCCACCAACATACAAAAGTTACAATTTCTCCACATTCTTGCCAATGGCTATTTTGTTGTTGTTGTTGTTGTTGTTGTTGTTGTTGTTGCTGTTGTTTTAGGAGTCATCCTAATGGGTGTTAGGTGATATTTCATAGTGGTTTTGATTTGCACTTCTCTAATGATAGTAATGTTGAGCATCTTTTCATATACATTTTAGTCATTTGTATATGATCTTTGGAGAAATGTCTATTTAAATCCTTTACACATTTTTATTCATTTTATTTCATTTTTGGTTGTTGAGCTATATAGGACTTCTTTATATATTCTGGATTTGAACCTCTTATCAGATACGTGATTTGCAAATATGTTCTCCAAATATGCAGGTTTCCTGTTCATTCTGTTCATGGTGCCTTTTGGTGCATCAAAGATTTTAAGTTTGATGTAGCTTAGTTAGTTTATTTTTACTTTTGATGTCTGATTTTTGTGTCATGTCCAAGAAGTCATTGCTAAATTCAATGTCATGAAGATTTCTTCTATCTTTTCCTTTAGGAGTTTTATAGTTTTAGTTCTTGTGTTTACATCATAAATCTTTTTGGGGTTAATTTTTGCATTGAAGTAAGATAAAGGTCCAACTTTATTATTTTTAATTTGAATCATCAATTTATCCACCAACACCATTTGTTGAGGAAACTGTTCTTTTCTTCCATTGACTACACTTCACAACCTTGTAGAAGATCATTTGACTGGATATAAAAAAGATTCATCTCTTGGCTTTCTGTGGTGTTCTCTTGGTCTAGAGGTCTGTCTTTATGCCAGTTACACAGTGTTTTGATATTGTATATTTTTGATATGTTTTGAAATTCTTCCAACTTTGTTCTTCTTTGTCAAAATTTTTTTGGGGTCCACAGATGTGAATTTACATCTAATGCAAGTCTACTCTCAAATAACACTATACTAATTATAGTTTAGTTATTCCTATCTTGGCATTGAATCCTGTGGCTGTTTTTGGTTTCCACCTATGAGTCTCTGCTCCAGTAAGCAATGACTCTTTATATTTGCCTGTCTATCTCTCTAATCTTTTGGGTAGTGGTTTGTCCTCTGTTCACCCTTGTGGTATGGATCCAAGAAAAGTTATTGATTTTTCAGTCTGTTCAGCTTTTTCCTTGCTGTTACAATAGAGTGGTAACTTTCAAGTCCTTATATGAGGAAACAAAACAAACTCAACAGTTTTATTTTCTTTCTAAATTGTGCTTGTAAATTGGCCTGTTTTTGTTGTTGTTTGTTTGAGTGTACCTCCATCTTGTAGAACCTAATCATATGTGTGTAAAAGAAGCTAATTCATGGGGTACCTGGGTGACTCAGTTGGTTAAGTGTCCTACTTCAGCTCAGGTCATGATCTCACAGTTTATGAGTTTGAGTCCCGCATCAGGCTCTGTGCTGACAGCTCACATTCTGGAGCCTGCTTCAGACTCTGTGTGTCTCTTTCTCTCTATCTCAAAAATAAGTAAACATTAAAAAAAAATTATGAAAAAAAAGAAGTTAATTCACGCTTTCAACATTCTGCCTGGCAACGGTGTGGCTCAGTTCTTTAAGTACAATTTTAGTTTCTGTGAGTGACATAAGACAGATTTTATTTTTCAACCCTCCAGTAAGTTTTACTATGTTTTTTCCTATCTTCACTTGGTCTCACTTCTAAAGCCAACGCTACATATTTTAGGATTTTATTATGACAGCTGTCCATTTCTAGTTGCCAATTTTAGTAACGGTTGGCTATTGATACATAACAAAACACTCCCAAATTCAACTGGAGGTTAGTTGATCCAAGATAGACTCCTTCGAAATATATCAGATCCATATTTTTCTTATGCTTCTTACACTAACAAGCTAGACCATGCATGATTTTACTCAGGGTGATGGCAGAGATTCAAGAGAGAAATGTCAGTAGTACATGTATTTTAAGGCTTTGTCACTTTATATCTGCTGTATTCCACTGCCAATTGCAAACAACACGACTGATCCTAAAGATCAAGTTTTGGGATGGATCTTCTGCCCAGAGATCGAGGATAGTTGAAGTAAATATTTGTGAATAGTTATCAAATCTGCAACAACTTTTTTCCATATTGGCACATACGCTTTTAAATACAATATTCATTTACTTGTCTGTCTCTATATTTTTTATTAAAATTTTTTAAGTTTATTTATTTTGAGAGAGAGACAGAGAGAGTGAGCAGAGAGAGGCAGAGAGAGAGAGAGAGAGAGAGAGAGGGAGAGAGAGAATCTTAAGTAGCCTCTGTGCTGTCAGTGTGGAGCCCAATGTGGGGCTCAAACTCACGAACTGTGAGATCATTACCTGAACCCAAACCAAGAGTTAGACACTTAACCAACTGAGCTACCCAGGCACCTCTGTGTGCCTCATTCAATAAACACACATACAGGCAAGCACACACACACACACACACACACAGAGCTATTACTAGCCCATGTGCAAATTAGAATACAGGGGTTCTTTCTTGTGAGTGGACACATTTCTAATGTGCAAGTTTTGGGAAGTGAAGTGAGTGCTAATTTTAGGTCGCTCTTACCTTCTTACTGATACGTCCTCATGGACTGAATAAGTTGCACTGCCAAATATAGATATCTTTTGTGAACACAAATCTAACGACAGAAATTACAAGTGTATTCTTAACGACTCATAGCCTCCTAGACTTGTGGCATGTAAATTCCTGTGCCAGCTTCTCTAAACTACATTTTTTTTTCATGTGAATCACCAGTAACACATTCAAAATAGGATCTTTTACATTGAGAGAACATTATGTTTTGTTACTATGGAAACTCTCTGCTCTTCCTGAAAAGCTTTCATAGTTCCTCCCTCCCCAACCCCATTCTCTGCATGTTTTACCCCTCATTCTCTAGCTGTCACTTTGTGTCCGTCTTTGCTCTGACTTTGATTGAGTGGAGTTTTATGACCTTTATATTCCTAGTATAATCATTTCTTTGATCTGAAATTGTGCTTTCTTTACCAAGAAAGGAAAAGTTTAAGTAGTTATTTATCATTTACTTCTACTTTAATTTTCAGGTAGAAAATGGTCATAATCTAAATAAATCTTTTGCAGGAATAAATATTTAGGGAAATAAAATAATTGCTAGTCATTGGGCTCAGGTCATATTTTCACTTTTCAT
Organism: Prionailurus viverrinus; assembly: GCF_022837055.1. Taxonomy (NCBI): domain Eukaryota; kingdom Metazoa; phylum Chordata; class Mammalia; order Carnivora; family Felidae; genus Prionailurus; species Prionailurus viverrinus. Next base: position 73,424,763 of record NC_062566.1, read on the forward strand.
CTTTCTTTAGAATAAGAAAGCATTAATCAGAGACTTTAACACAGCCAAGAAAGCCCCTGCAATCCATGATTTTCCCTACGGCATTTTTGAGTGATATAAATACTGTTAGACATTATACAATGGATTGCTTCAAAGATTTGAGACACTCCAAGCATTAAAACCTAAGAATACTTCAGTAGAGTGTTTTGTCTATAAAAACAGCTTACTTGGGAATAAGATGAGAGCAATATGTGCATCAACATTTTTGGAAAGAGAAAGGATCTTCCACTTTCTTGCCTTATATAATGTTTACTTGTGAATTTTTTTGTGAAATATTAGATCATACCCTGAAGTTGAATTCCATTTTCAGTTAAGAATTAGTTAAGTATGAATAATGTAATGTTGATGGGGAAAAGGTAAAGAATGTCAATCCAATATTGAAATAGAGTTGCAATATGCTTTTTAATTTTTCATACACTTTTTTTTGGCCATGGTGACTTTCTGTTTGGAACACAACAGCTTGTAATGGTAAATTTCCCATGTCAACTTGGCTAGCTTATGGTGTCCAGTTGTTTAGTTAAACAGTAGTCTAGATATTTCTGTGAAGGTATTTGTACTTGTGACTAACATTTACTTAAAAAAATTTTTTTTTAATGTGTATTTATTTCTGGGAGCGAGAGAGAGACAGAGTGCAAGTGGGAGAGGGGCAGAGAGAGAGGGAGAGAGGGAGACACAGAATCCAAGGCAGGATCCAGGCTCCTAGCTGTCAGCACAGAGCTGGATGCGGGGCTTGAACTCAAGGAGTGTGAGATCATGACCTGAGCCGAAGGCAGACACTTAAGGACTGAGCCACCCAGATGTCCCAGATGTGACTGACATTTATAATCAGTTGACTTTAAATAAAGGAGATTATCTTTAATAATGTGAGTAGGCTTCATCTAATCAGTTGAAGGCCTTCCAAGCAATAATTGAGGTTTCCAGGAGAAAAAGGAATTTTGTCTTAAAACTATAATGTAGAAAAGCTGCCTAAATTTGCATTTTGTCAACCTGCCTTATAATATTTGTATTCAACACTGCAATGTCAACCTTTGCCTGAATTTCCAGCTTGCAAGCCTGACCTTCAGATTTTTGACTTGTTAACCTTCAGAATCTCATCAGCCAATTCCTTAAAGTCTCTTTCTCTCTGTATGTTTACATATCATTGCTTCTGGGTTTGTTTTTTGTGTTTAGGGTTTTGGTTTGTTTTTTTGAGAAGTCTTAACGGAGAAAATATTCTGACACTCTTTAAAATGGAACACTTTATTTAAGACTAGTGCAATAGGGGAGAGAGCTCAGGCTCAACTCCAAATACAACCAGGACGAGTGGGAATTTATAGTCAAAGAGCAGGATGAGAGGGTGAGGCACTCAATGGATGGAAAGTTATTAAGAAGAGACACATGGGCAGGTGGGTGGGTTTTTTGCTAAAGCAACTTAACAGAATCTTTCCTGAAAGCATGCTAGATGATTAGATGTGAAGCGTGGTGGGGACATTTGCTAAACTGACTTAATAAAATTCCTGCTAACACTGGATTTGTCTAAGACATAGAAGCCCAATGTTGAGGCCTAGTAGAGAAGAGGGCTAGAGGAGCCTAACTAAACTGAACGATACTGATACAGTGAGTGTTTTTCTCCCCAAACATCTTTTATTATGTAACTAAAAAGCATATACACTTTTTAGCCACACTCCCTGGAAGAATATGAAGTATGACATACAATTTAAATCTTATTCAAAGAGTTTGTGTGTAGGCACTAAGGTTTGAGAATTCCAGCTGTAAATAATTGGCTAAACATAGATATCCTCGAAGATATCTACTTTCCCACAATGAGTAGAAATTTAGTATCTATGAGAGTAAATGCAGGATAATTTTACTCGTTTTTTAAGCCCTGCATATTTTAAATATATGGACCAAGTTTTAATCTTATTGTGTAGAATGGTAAACTCTGTTCTCTTTCTTATTATGCCAAATAATAGCATTTATATTATTAAATATTTCTTTAAGTGGCAGCAGCTGGCTTACTGCTGGGTAAAGTGCAATCTCAGCTACATCCATTATTTTGAAATTGCTGGAATTGGAACTGAAAGTAAGAGCAGATAAAACTTTATTAACAAATACACAAAAATGTACTCACTTAAATATAGGCACATAATTCTAAGGAATGGTTTAATGGTGTATATGAAGACCAACTCAGTAAGTGCTGAAGCTGTAAATACTCATCTCTGCACCACTATCTATAACACTGAACCATTTCTATTATCAAGATGAAGAGGTAATAATGGTGTCAAGGGATTCTATGTAAATGAATCTCATAGGCATTGTAACAGCACATAATAGAAATGACTTTCTCACCTGGTAAATGACTTTCTAAAAGGCCAGTAGTGGCACAGATTCAATTACTGCAAATCTGTGTTTCTTTCCTCTCTCCTAGTTAGTATGTCTTTTTTGTTTCCTTAATAATAGGAGAGTGTTTGTAAAGTAGTAATGGAGAAAAAATTATGGTTGGCTGATATAAGGAAGTGAGAAATGGAATATATCTCATTATATAGCAAGTTTGCCTCTCTCCTTTGAAGTGATGGAGGTTATTTCTAAGACAACAAATAACCAAGAGCCTTTGTGTGTGTTTATCATATGGTGTTTAAAGAGAGTACATGAATAGATGACTTTTCTGTCAGCCTGGTACTTTCCTGTGCAGTATTTCAGATCCCAAATATTTGCTAAAAAATGACAGGACTTTGCTAGTGATATGAGATAAAGTCACCATCCACAAGTCTTTTTTTTTTTAATTTTTTTTTCAACGTTTATTTATTTTTGGGACAGAGAGAGACAGAGCATGAACGGGGGAGGGACAGAGAGAGAGGGAGACACAGAATTGGAAACAGGCTCCAGGCTCTGAGCCATCAGCCCAGAGCCTGACGCGGGGCTCGAACTCACGGACCGCGAGATCGTGACCTGGCTGAAGTCAGACGCTTAATCGACTGCGCCACCCAGGCGCCCCTCCACAAGTCTTAATGTATAAAGCAGATCACTGTGAAACACTCCATGGAAACAATAAACCATCCACTTTTATACTATAAATAAATGAACATTTAATATATTGATATACATTATGATTTCCAAATAAATATAACTTGAAAAATTTCACAGGCTTTATTCTTTAACCAGAACTTCTCCTGATACAAACATCTAAAAAAATTTTTTTTGACATTTACTCATTTTTGAGAGACAGAGACAGATCGTGAGTCGGGAGAGGCAGACAGAGAAGGAGACACAGAATCTGGAGCAGGCTCCAGGCTCTGAGCTGTTAGAGCCCACCGCGGGGCTTGAACTCACAGACCTCAAGATCATGACCCAAGCTGAAGTCAAATGCTTAACCCACAGAGCCACCCAAGTGCCGCTCATGATACAAATATGAAATAATTAAATGTTACATACTGCATTATTATAACTAATTATTGGCTTCCTTGCCTGTAAGAAGATGACTCATTCCTATTAGGAGCTATGTAAGTGGAAGAACCTACTTGTGAAAAGAAGGTATATTCTTGCCCAGCTGAATTGATCCTTAGTGATATGACTTGTTTTGTCCAGTGAAGTTTGGGTAGAAGTGATATAGGCTTAGCTGGAGGAGAAGTTTTAAGAGCCATCTAATGGTCTATGTCCCCTTTTCTCTGCCAAGAGGTCATGATTGTTTGAAGTTATTCTTTTAGACTGGATCATAGAATAACGAAGAATCTGGAACACAGCAGCAGGCAGTCCTCAAAGGGTGTGTATTATTAGAAAAATAAACTCTTGTTGTAGATTGCTAAAATTACTAGGTTATTTGTTAATACAACATAAAATATGTTGGCTGCATGTACTTTCGGAAAAATTTATCCTAAGCCAATGTTTGTTACTACAGAGCATCAAAATTTACAAGTCTAATATTAAAAGTCTAATAATGGCATCACTATTACTACTATCATCCAAATGTATATTGACCTTATAAGTTTATCTTAATATTTTAGGCTCTAGTTATCATACAGTGTCAAAAAGACACAATCTGGCTTTAAGTAGATTCAAGACAAATAGAGAATATAATTTTTGAACAATTGGCATAAATTAGCCACACTTATATATACAATATTTTTCATATAGTATAAATATGTATAAAGTGATATCTATTAATAATAAATATTTTGTATCAGTAGCGGAGATGGTATTATTTAACATAATTATATAGCAATAAAATTAGAAACAAATCTTCTAAAATAAATATTAATAATTAACATACCTATCATATATACAGGTACCTAAAACTTCAGTCAAGAAAGTATTACTAGGGGCACCTGGGTGGCTCATTTGGTTAAGTGTCCAACTTGGACTCAAGTAAGGATCTCACGGTTCGTGAGTTTGAGCCCCTGCATCAGGCTCTGTGCTGACAGCTCAGAGCCTGGAGCCTGCTTCAGATTCTGTCTCCCTCTCTTTCTGCTCCTCCCCTGCTTGCACTCTGTCTCTCTCTCTGTCTCTCTCTCTCAAAAATAAATAAACACTAAAATGTTTTAAAGAAAGTATTACTAAATAGCTGGTCGGATGGCAACTCCATTCTCAATCTGATCCAAATACTTTTAATGCTTTCTCTTCTTTATATATTAAATCGTAGGGTCATTGGCCAGACACCTTAGGCATTAGTTTTAGGCAACTGTTTTTCTGAATCTAATGGAAAAAATTTTCTCTTGTATTACTTTTTACGACTCACATTTTTGGTCAAACTAGAGATTTTCTTGCCGATTTAAGGCTTTCTGATAAAATTCAAAATCCAATTCTTGATATCATTTTTTTAATATTTTTCCATTCTCAGGATGTCCAACACTTAATAGGATGCTTGCCATCCATTTCTCTTTGTCTCATTTTATTTTATTCTTCATGTCTCAGTAGCAATATGACCCACCCAATGAAAATTTATTTGATTCCATCAGCTAGAAGCACCAACTGCGTGTGGAAAAATTTTTTTCTTAAGGACTAATAACTTTTCCCTTGTATTATAATCTTACCTACTTGCCATCTATTCTGTTATGCTACAATTTCCTTCAGGATAACAGTTACACTTTACATTGCATTCAGATACTGGGCTATAATTTATAGGATGAGTTCTATTTTCTTCATACCCTGTCTTATAATTCATGTTATGCATGACATACATATTGAATAAATGAATGAATTAAAAGTCAGCATGCCTTGTGCAAAAATGTTAATTTTATCCTTTTGTATATTGTACCACTGAAAAAGGTCTAATTTGAGAATTCACTTTACTGGAACATAGCATCTCATACTGATTCTACAATTTTATAAGTTAAAAAATGAATTTTATACATATGATGTTATAAATTATTTATTCAACGATTAGATCTTAATAGGCTTTTTATGATCTTACTATGCCTTTCCATTTACTTGATGAAAACTACCAGATATAGAAAACTTCCTTTTACATAATAACTAATCATCAGCTGTGAAGGAGGAAAAATTTCCTGAGCTTTGTTTTATTCCCTTGAATGAACATAGGGAAAGTTATTTATTTATCTCTGAAACATTTTTCTTTGGCTAGTAATAGTGTATAAAACATATCATTCACTTATGTGAATATGATAATTTTAGTATTTCTCTACAATTGTTGTTTTGTTCTGAAACAGAAAACCTGAACTTGCTAAATTCTGGAAAAAATATTTTTCTTGTTCAAGTATTCAAAATATCCTCAAGGGGAATCATTTATTTAACAATCATATAAGGCAATGAACAACAGCTTGAGTTTTATATTCCGTACTTTCATTTCAATTTTCCTGTCATGGACATCAACTCAATTTAAATGTAAGAGCACGTATTGGTAATGTTCTGCCTGAGAGATACTGAATGAAAATCTAGCCATATAAAAATTAAATAAATATAGTTAAATAATATTGGTTATCTATATTTGAGAATACTATAAGAACTTATTCTAGTTATATTCCTAATATTATCAGATATAGGCACAAGAGATAAAGTGTTTTAATTTAGAGTTTATTTCTAACACATATATATTGTATCAGCTAATTGACGAGCCCACCATTAGAGTGTAAATGAACAAATTAAAAAATCTTAGCAGTGCAAACTGAAAAATGATTAAACAGTAGAGAACAGAGCAGGAGAGAAAACAAAAATCCAAATGAGTTTGACATGTTGACAGGAAAGTAGTGAGCAATACAACCAGTTAAACTATTAGTCCTTCAGAAGGGGATTTTGGAAGGAAATAGAAATTTTAATAGTGAACTTATTTTGTCCATTTCTTTAAAAGCAGAAAGACAATTAGAAATACTGGAAAAATCTTCTTAGGGATTCTTTAAAATTTGCCTATATGGGGTGCCTGGGTGGCGCAGTCGGTTAAGCGGCCGACTTCAGCCAGGTCACGATCTCACTGTCCGTGAGTTCGAGCCCCGCGTCGGGCTCTGGGCTGATGGCTCGGAGCCTGGAGCCTGTTTCCGATTCTGTGTCTCCCTCTTTCTCTGCCCCTCCCCCGTTCATGCTCTGTCTCTCTCTGTCCCAAAAATAAATAAACGTTGAAAAAAAAATTAAAAAAAAATTTTGCCTATAGTAGTTTTCTGTCACTGCCGTACAAATTGTATGAACTTGGCGGCTAAACAACACCCACCTATTATATCACAATTCTGTAGCTTTGAAATCTGACGTGGGTCTCACCCAGCTAGAATCAAGATACTGTAGGCTTGCCTCCGTACCGAAGGTTCTGAGGAAAAACAAAACCTTTTAGGTTTTTTGCAGTTATAGGGCCGATGTCCTCGTTTCCTTGCTGGCTGTCAGTCAGAGACCTTGCTTAGCTACAAGAAGCTTCTCTCCAGTCTTTGCACCTGGGTCCCTACGACTCAGACTCAGCAATGGCAGTTGGAATTCTCCTTATGCAAGGAATCATCTTGACTTTTCTTTTTGCTGTAAAAGTTTCCAAAGACTTTCATTAATTTGGAGACCAAGGAAATAACGTACCATGAATTTAATCTGAAGGGTAGTGGAAAATTCTAGTGTTCATGAGAATAAGCCCACTCTTATCTGGTTATTTAACTATGGGACACAAGCATTGCTGCAACAACTATTTAAAAAAAATCATTCCATATTCTGAACTTGGTCTCAATATTTCATTTAATAGATAAAGGAAGAGAGATTAATAAGTGCACATATGAGCAGAATAATTGATAAGCTTAATTAAGCCACATGCAGAATCTGTACCTAAGAAAAAGAAAATGCCCAGAATTGTATAAACAGAAGTATTCAACTGCTAGAATTCTTTGAAGAAAAGTAGATGTTCTTCTATATTTGTGTCATTTTGTTTTGGGGTTATCTCTGTTTTGATAGTATTTTCAGAAAATTATCAACACTGACAGATTTGGATTTTTAATAAATATCAATATCTCTATTTTTTTAGTTTACTTTCATCAGTGTTTCCATCACATATCAGGGAAAAAGCAAATGGACTACTGCATCCCTAATTCTTTACCATCGAACACCAGAATCTACTATATTCCTTTACTTTAAATTAAACTTTGACCAGATAACTAATAGAAGATGAGTAAAGGAGAGAAATATTTTATGTCAGAAATGGTCATTTATAGTAAGAGTGTGACAAGAGCTTTAGAGAATATGGAGAGGACTTTTTATTTGGGGCTTTGTCTTTTGTTTTAATCACGTCAGTTTTATAAGGCAGCTTTCCCCAGGAGGTAATAAATGATCTTGTTCTTTACTCCTTAGAAGAATGTACATGGTATTGCAGAAGCTAAAAATGTTTATAGGGTACTCAAAGTTACTGATACTTAAAAGAAAGTTTTATTATATACATTAACCTGTGTGATCCAGATAAGTTTAAAGCACATATCAATGTGATAAAATTACTAGGTCTGAACAAGTGATAATTACAAATTTGCTAAGAATCAATGCTCCCCAAACCCACAATTCTGATGTGATTTTAATGAGGCAAGTTTCACTTTGCTTTTATTCCCTTGATTAAATATCTATAATGGATTAAAATGAAATTAAGCAAAATCATCTGTACTATTTATCATCATGATAAAATATTTCATGAATACCCTCAAACCAAACATGCAATCATATAGAACAAATGTAGACAATTGGCTTTCACTTCAAATCTGGATTAGTTTCTCCATCTAACAAAATGGAATTAACATGGAAGTTACCAAGTACCTTTTAAAAAATTTTATAATGTGATTATCACCATGAATCCTAGAATAAATCTTACTATCTAATGAGGATTAATCACTTGAAAGTTAGAAGAGTTGATTTCAAGCAGAAATGGGACAAAATTATAATCAGTATGTTATTTTAAAATATTATTTAGTAAATAATTCCTATATACTTCTTAGAAATAGTGTTATTTTTCTTGGAAAATGGCAGGAAGAAGAGAAAAAATTGAATATAGGCAGAATTTTAGAACATGTGTATACGTGGGGTGACTCATCTTCCTTTAGAATTCTCCCCTTAAGCACAACCACATATATACACAAACACACACACACATACAGAAGTTATGAAAACTATATTTGTTGTTAGAATCTATTATGGGGGGTCAGGTATGGCTATCCACATTCTTCTTTTTTTAAGTTTTTAATTTTTTTTCTTTTTCTTTTTGAGAGAGTGCAATGGGGTAGGGGTGGAGAGAGATGGGGATAGTAGATCTGAAGCAGGCTCTGCACTGACAGCGGTGAGCCCAACGTGGGGCTCGAACTCACAACAGACTGATCCACCCAGGTGCCCCTCTCCACATTCTTCATGAACACAAAACCAAGTATAAAGGAGAGAAGGAGTGAATCTAGGACATCTATATCTGGCCTAATATTTCTGGATTCATATTATTTGCCTGAAGCCCTCGCGTCCACAAGTTAAAATGAAAAATCTTTCTGGAAAGAAGCTTGTCAGCTTTAGGGAATGGTAATACCACTTGCAACGGTTAGCCCAAAATGTTGGTTATCATGTGGGACTGTATTGAATTTGAAACAGGAAGTCATCTTCCTTTCATTAAAAAGGTAAACCAGGGGCGCCTGGGTGGCGCAGTCGGTTGGGCGTCCGACTTCAGCCAGGTCACAATCTCGCGGTCCGTGAGTTCGAGCCCAGCGTTGGGCTCTGGGCTGATGGCTCAGAGCCTGGAGCCTGCTTCCGATTCTGTGTCTCCCTCTCTCACTGACCCTCCCCCGTTCATGCTCTGTCTCTCTCTGTCCCCCCCCCAAAAAAATTAAAAAACGTTGAAAAAAAATTTATAAAAAGGAAAACCATATCATCTTTGAAGGGGGTTTGGTTTCCAAGTACATTATGACTTTGCATGAATACATGCATACAGGGTGGTATGTACCGTAAGTGGATTTTCTAGTCTAAACCTCGTATTCAATACGTTCAATACGTTTAAGTAGTTTTGTTATTATCAAGCATAATGATAAAAAAATATTAGATTTCTAAGAAATCTACAGGGTTCAAATCTGAAAGACACTACACAAGAAGGCAACATTTTCAGAGCTCCCAGACTTGTGCCAATATTAATGTTAAGGGGACTAGAAGTGTCGTAGACTCTAAGTCTAAAGTTCACTCTTGTCTAGCAAAAGAGCAGACACAGGATTGAAGCGAGACATAGCTAATGTCCAGAAAAAGACAAAAGCCCCGAATGAGGGTCTTTGCCCAGTTTTTATTAGGATCAGAAGGCTTACAAACATGGCGATGGACATGCACAAAGGGCCAATGAATCTGTGAACATTAACTTGTGGACGTGAGGGAAAGGGGGTCTTGAAGATATTCGTGGTTAGGGGTTTGGGTTAATACAAAACAAAATCTGGGCACTAGGCAGTCAGGAGGAAGGTTGTTTACAGGGAACATGAGGTAGCACCTCTGTTTATCTTAGCCTAGGGGCTGAGACAGATAGGGGGAGTAACCTCAGGATTGACAAGACACCTTTTCTTTTGTTAATCATCTCCACTCCAGGCTGCTTTGCCTGCAGCAGTCCATAGTCCAATTCACCAATTTACCTAACCTGGCCCTATTCTCCTATGAAAGCAGCTTTCTGCTATAGTACTAAATTTGGGGTGCTCTCACCCTGAATATCTAATCTTGTTATTCCTATGTATTGGGCACTTTTGCACTGTTTCTATTTCAGGCCTTTGCCTCTCCCTCTCTATTTTGGGGGCTCTGCACCCCCTGTCTATTTTGGGGTGCCTTTGCACCTTCCTATTCCTGGCACCTTTGTGCCTCCCTAATCTTGGGGTGTCTTTGCACCCCCCTATTCTTGGGGCGCCAATCTGATTTATCCAAACTCGTGTGTAAGCATTTTATGACTGTGTTTCTTTATGCCTTGTCAACCCATTGATGTAAGCCCGGGGGATTCCTAAACTTATCCCCCACATAGAATATCACATGCAATCAGGTCCTACACACACAGATTATAATTTAAAAAAAGGAATTGTGATATCAGTTATTATTTAGAAATGGGGTATGTGTACAATGTAATTGAAAAATATAGAGCAACCCATGTGACACCCTAACCTAAGAAAATTCCTTACAGTATCATCTACATACAAAAATCATTATCAAAATATGAAATATATTGCTCATTCCTGGAGGAAAAATGAATTTTGGTGACAATTAGTAATGTTAAATAACATGCATTTAATTTGATCAAGTAGTACATTGGTTTCTTAAATAGATAATCCTCAACAGATGAGTAGATTGCTCTTAAGAAAAGATTCCTCACTGGAAACAACAACAACAACAAAAAGAGTTCTCACTTAGGATGTAATAAACCTCCCTGGATTCACATAATACTAATATAAAATGTAAGAAACCTGAGTACAGTGGCAAACTGAAGATTATTTGCCCTGTGTATTAAATTTATCTAATAAGGGATATGAAAGCGCAAGCAAACAAACAAAAGACCTAAGAAAACTTAAATCTGATAATTAATTTGGCCCTTACTCATTTTATCCAACCCTCTCCCAATGGGAGAATTTTCTTTACAACATCCTTGATTTTTTCCATTTGCCTTCTCTCTCCCTGATTTCTGTTCCTTAAGAGATACAGGCTTCCAGTTAGGGGATGAATAAGTCACAGGAATAAAAGATACAGCATAGAGAATATAGTCAATGGTATTATAGTAATGTTGTACAGCGCCAGATGGGAGCTACACTTGCAGTGAGCACAGCATAAGGTATAACCTTGTTGAAACACTATATTGTGCACCTGAAACAAATGTAACACTGTGTGACAAATATACTAAAAAACAAAAACAAAAACAAAAAAAACCCAGCTTATACAAAACCATTTTCACAATCTTTATTTTGGTAATGCTTCTCTGTCAGTGTTTTTTAAAAATATTTAAGAAATGTAAGATATTACAAAAGGAATGGGGTATAATCATACAGACATTTTCTGAGGGGTACAGATTTCAGTAAAGTATCACTTCATATGACACACAATACTGTTCCATTAATTGGAATAGAAAACATGCCATTTACAGCCACAACTTCCTTTTCAGCTAAATTGGTCCTGTTAAATAAAAGCCTCTTTCATTTTTCTGACACATTGAAGAGTGTGGGTATTGCAGTTTGGGGAAGAGATCTAAGCCAGAATTTCAAATTGTGAACAATAGAGGAAAAATAAATGAAGACTCTCAAGGCATTTGGGGAAAATGGTGTCATGGAAAAAAAAAAACAGGGGAAGAATTAAACAAAAAATGACTGATAATTTGGTGCTATATTGGGTGCAAGAAAAAGAGTAATATTTCTATTAATACTTCTAGTTTTATTTTTATAGAGAAAAGTTACTAATATATATAATAAAAGTATATGTATTTCCATCCAGCCAAATGATCAAATGACACAGATAATATTTAGAATTTCCATTTGTAATGACGTACACGCCTAGAAATAAATCTGAAAATGTTGTAAAAAATCTCTATGCTGAAAACAAAATATGACTGAGAGACATTATATAACTCCCAAATAAATAGAAGTTCATTTCACATTTGTGCATTAGAAGACTCAACATTTTGAGGTGTCACTTCTTCCTAAATAGATGTAAAGATTTAAAGCAATACCATTCAAAATCTCAGAAGAGTCTCTCTACTTTTTATGTGTTCTTTTTTTAGTTTTTCTTTTTCTCTTTCTTCCTTTCTTTCTCTCTTTCTTCCTGTAAAAATACAAGAGAGTTACAGAAATAATATTGTAAGAGAAAAATGAGGGAGGAACCACACTATCAAAAGTTAAGGTTTAATACAAAGCTACAGTAATTAAAACAGGGTGTTATTGACAGAATGATGCACAAGAGACAACACAAATAAATAGAGTATGGAAATTGACATATATACACAATCACTTGACATAAAATACCACTGTAGATCACTAGGGAAATGAATTTCTTCTCAATACCTTGTGATGAATAAATAAGATATCTGTATAGAAAATATGAACCTTCACACTTTGATCACTAGCTCAAAAATTAACTTGTGAGAGACAAAGTTTTTAGAATAAAAACAGTAGATATCTTCGTGAGCTTGGGATAAACATTAATTTGATAAATAGGAAAAGAAATCCTATAAAAGAAAAGGTTAACTGGACTTCATTAAAATTTAGAACTTCTGTTTGATGAAGTACATCATTCATAAAACAAAATGTCAAACCAGTTTTTGTGACTAGATATTTGCTACACATTCATCTCCTAAAAGCCTTGTAGATAGGAGAAACAAAGAACAGACTCAGCTCAATAACTTCACAATATAGTATATCCACATGATCAAGAAAAATATTAAAAGGTGTTTAGTATCATTAGCATAAAGAGAAATTCAAATTAAACCCACAAGGAGTTTAACCCCCACCCTAATGATTGATAAACAACAGCTACTGCTATACCTACTACTAACTACTACTACTAGATATATTAGTTGTTGGTGAGATTATAGAGCAACTGGAAATCTCATAGATAATTGCTCAAACTATAATTCCTGTGTTCACTTCAAAGAGCTATCCTATAATATCTACAAGTAATATATAGCAAATGTAGTTTTAGATATACACTCAAGAGAAAGCAATGCATATTTGCACAAATGATACATAAAAATGTGCATAGCAGTTTTATTCAAAAGAGCCAAAGACTAGAAACAATCCAAATACTCCTATAGTGGAAAACCAGTAAATAAATTGTGGTGTATTCATGAAATGGGACACAGAACAGTAATCAAAAGTATACTAGGGGTACACACAAGATGAACAGTTTTTTGTTTTTGTATTTTTTTTACTATATTTTGAGTAAAAGATGCTAGACACACGAGATATGTTTCCACTTACAAGAAGTGCAAGAAAAGACAAAATTAATCTATGAATATAGAGGTCAGAGTAGTGGTTACTGACCGGGCCCAAGGGAACCTTCTGGAAGGGATGGCAATGCTCAGTGTGTTACTGTCTAAGGTGGTTATATGTGTATATGCCTGTGTAACACACATGTAGCTATGTATTGAATTTGGTGCATCTTACTGTACGTAAATATTATATCATTTAACAAAGAAATACAGTTAACTCTTGTGCAGTGCATGAGTTTAGGGGCATTCAACCTCCACACAGTTGAAAACCCATGTATATCTTGGCCCCAAAACTTAACTACTAATATCCTATTGCTGGCCAGGGCCCCTACTGGTAATATAGTCAATCAGCACATATTTTGAATGTTACATGTATTATACATAATATTTGCACAATACAGTAAGCTACAGAAAATAAAATGTTATTAAGAAAATCATAAGAGAAAATACATTTACAGTATGTACTGTATCTATTTTTTTTAAATCTGTGTATAAATGGACCCTGTAGTTCAAATCCCTGTTGTTCAAGGTTCAACTGTACTCTAAAATGTAGAGATTATAAATATGTTTGTGAAAGCACATTTTCTAATTAAGCTGAATCATCATATTAGAAAAATATAATACTTAGAAATATATACTTAAAGAAGTAGGAAATTTAATTCTATAACTATTAAGTAATTGAAATATTAATTTCAAACATCCCCCCCAGTGAAATTTTGGTGATCATGTGTCACCAGTGAATTATACTATAATTTTTTTTTAAAAATTGATAGAAACAAAAGGGAAATAATCTAAATCATTTTATGAGATTCAGATTACCTTGATACAAAAACCTTAAAAGGAGCCCCTGGGTGACTCAGTTGGTTGAGCATCCAACTCTTGATTTTGGCTAACGTCTTGATCTCACAGGCAAGATGGAGCCCTGCATCAGGCTCTGTGCTGGGTGTGGAGCCTGCTTAAGAGTTTCTCTTTCCCTCTCCCTCTGCCCCTCCCCTGGTTGCTCTCTCTCTCTCAAAAACAAAACAAAACACAACAAAACAAAACCAAAAACTTAAGAGGAAATCACAACATGGGACACATTCAAAGTAGAGATCCCTGGGTCACCGAGGTGGCTCAGTCGGACTTCGGCTCAGGTCACCATCTCACGGTTGGTGGGTTCGAGCCCTGTGTTGGCCTCTGTGCTGAACAGCTGGAAGCCTGGAGTCTGCTTTGGATTCTGTGTCTCCCTCGCTCTCTGTCCCTCCCCCACTCGTGTTCTGTCTCTCAAAAAAACAAAACAAAACAAAAAAACAAACCAAAAACAAACAACAAACAAAATTAAAAAAAAAAACAACAAAGTAGAGCTCTCTTAGGATTATATACAAAAAGGCAAGAAATCAGAGCAAAGATGTTTGAAACATGTAATGTGAAGATTGGGAGGGTGAGGAGGAGACAATCCAGGTGCAACTCAGCTATGCCACACAGCTATTCTCGTCAAAGTCTGGACCTTAATCCCCAGCCTTTATACATACAACAAGGGGCATGGTGGTGAGGTCACAGGGTAGTTATCTGAAGTGGATCCATCTGTGCACCAGAGGATCTTTACTAGGATCTCGATTTATATCAAGTGGAGCCTTCTGTGTGCCACTAGGGAAGATCTTAACAAGCCTTCACCCATTGCAGTCAGGGCATGCATTAACTCTCAAGGGGCCTAGAACACATAGCCCCAAGGGAGATCATTACGTGTGCATGAACAAGGTGGAGGGCCAAAGATGGAGTCAGTGTGGTTAGTGCTCCTACAAGGTTCTAGGTCAGTTAATATATTTAAAAATGACTTGGAAGTTGGGTGTTGGTTTATGAATTGCTGCTGAGAGAAAAAGAGAGGGAGGCAGGGACAGAGACTTTGGATTTGTCATTTTCTTCATTCAGTGGTTTAATCATGAAACTATTATCCTTTTCATGTCTTTATATTTTGACTACACACCCACATGCATACACACGTGCATACATATGCATATATATATATGTATATGTATATATATATATATACATACATACATATGATATTTAGTAGGTGTTTTTTAAATTTTTATCAATTTCTGTAGATAAAATGAGTTATGATATTTGACTTTTTCATTCAATATTAAATTTCCTAGATAACCTATGGGGATACATATAGATTTGCCTTATGGATTATAACTGCTAAATATATATATAGAAATATACCAAAATATATTTGTTCATTCTTCTAATTATTGGCAGCTCACTTATATCCAGTATTTCTCCATTACAAATAATGCTGCTACAAACTTCTTTGCACATGACTCTTTATATATACTCTGGGGCATAAAATTAGATATGGAGTTTCTTGGCTATAACATAGGTCCATTGAAAACTTGATTAGATATCGCAAAATTTGTCTCCAAAAGGATTTTATCAGTTGCCTCCATAACTAATAATGATTGAAAGTTTTTATTCTCCTATATGCAAGCAAGAGGTATTTTAATAGATTGGAGGGAAAAATTGCAGATTGGAGTTTGAAAAAGATAAAGTGGGACATGAAATGTAGAAACATTGGACACAAATATTTACTTTGTGATAGATGCCATATGAGAGAGGAGAAAGTTATATATATTATTAGTTATTCTCTAGGTAATGAGATAATAGCAGTGTTTCTGCTTTTGGGGGGCTTACTTTGTTGTCAAGGACACACAACATAATCAAATCAATATATGTATCTTAATATCACTAAGATGTTATAAGGAAGAATAAAATATGTAAGATGGAGATAAGGGATATAGATTATTTTCATATGAGGCATAGATATGGGTGATAGAATGGCCTAGTAGGGCCTCAGTGAGGAGGTGATATGTGAGGGAATATACCTAAATGTTGTGACTATACCAGACTATACCAAGTGACTATACAGAGGACATTCTAGGGAAAAGTAATGGTGCATGCAAAGCTTTAAGGCAGAAACATGTTTGATGTGTTCAAAGGTATATGACAAAAACACAGTGTGGCTGGATTGATGACCAGGGTAGAGGGCCTTATAAATGAAGCTAAAGACTTTATTTGTAAGTCCTTTGGATATATGACTTCATTTGGAAGTCCTTTGGATATGTAATATATCCCTTTATATACTTTATATATCCAAATATATACTTTATATACTTTATATATCCAAATATAGCCCTTTGGATATATTGCAGACTTCAAATGTTATTCCAAGTGTGAACTAACATCAGGAAAGAGCTGAAAGCAACTCATGATCTCTTTTCCTTTTAATCACCTTGCATTCAAGGTAGTAGAGAATAAATTATAGGGACACCAGAGTAGAAACGAGAAGAGGCTAGGGTAGATTCTATTACTATAGCTGAGGGGGAAAATCTATATGGCTTAGAAAACAATCAGAAATGGAAGATGTAAACTTGACAGAATTAACAGCACAGTTTCATAGTATTTGCTGAAGGATTGGTTGAAAAGTTAGGACACTAAGAGAGGAATAGCTTTTTGTCATGAGAGTCTGGGACAAAGGCAATGACAGTGCCTTTGGTGGAAAGGACTGGTTCAGGGGATTTGAGGAGACAAAGAAAGAAGGAAGAGTTGTAATTTACATGTTGAATCTGAGATGTTTCTTACGCATCAAAGGGAGATGTCAAGTAGAAATTTAGATTTTAGTCTGGAACTTGCAGGGGAATGGGGATAATAATCTGGAATAATGGGATTATTTAAACCCATTGGCAAGTAAAGATCCTCAAGGAGTGGGTGTAGATAGCGATGGGAAAAGGCTCATGATGGATCCCTAGACTCTCCAAATTGCTGGAAGACAAGAAGGGATAGCACAGGCTCTGAGAAACTGTTACTAGGAAAATAGCAGTAAAACCAAGAGGGCATGGCGCCCTGTGGGCTAAGGAAAAATATGGTGTTTGTTTTACTCTTGGATATCTCCTGTTTCTTACTTGTCTTTGTTTCTACCTAGCCAACAGCCTATGAGTTCTTTAAAGGAGGTTTGGGTCCTTTAACTTGGCATCAGTGACTTGTACCCAGTGTCTACTCAACTTATGTTGAATAAATGAAAAAGCAGATGTCAAGTTATAAATAATTCTGGAAGGTGTAGCACATAATTTTGAATGAAGAATGGAAATAGTATGCAAAGTGTCTTAAGAACTTAGCCTAGGAAACACAATAGAGCTGAATGAAGATGTGCTGCTGTGGGAGAAGAGAATAAAAAAGGGAGCCTGAAAATTGTAAAGGCAAATTTCACACCCCTCACAGCTTTGCCTTTGGCTAAACCTGGGGCTGAGACTGTTCGATTTAGCAAAAAAAAAAAAAAAAACAAAAAAAAACAAAAAAAACGGTAGCAAGTATTGGAAGTTTGGAATATAAATTACGAGAAGCCGAGGTAGTTATAGATTACTGTAGTTTTTTTTTAATGTATAATATATCTTCCATGTTAGTTACCTGGCAATTTCTTAGAGAGATAATAAAAGCCTTGATTTTCTACTTTGACACTTTGAAAATGTATCATAGATTCATAAAGGTTAGTAGGTGATGCTTTCCAATAATATATGCATAATAGATAACCCCAAATCTTATAAGTAAGATTTTTTCCAGGCAAAAATATGATTAAACTAGATTCAGCCTAAAGCAAAATTTCACTTATGATTTATTGATATTTTTGGTTGGTTAAATCACTGCAGGGGAATTATGTTAGAAAAGCAGTTTGTGTCATATACTAGTGAAACTTAACCCTCTATCCAATAAATGACAACCAGCACTTATATTTCACTTTGCTATGTACCAAAAAGCTGGGATCTATAAACTGTCCTGAATATAAATGCTTCTTTTACCTTGGAGCAATACTGAAGAACATAAAGGCTTCAACATACCAAATACAATAAAATATGAGGTTCTATTTTAATTAGTGATCTGGAATCATCTAAAATGTTTTTATGTCAAGGAATAACTGCGTATAACAAGGTAAATAATGAAATGTTTTCTTTTGAAATGTCTTCAGAAGGGTTAAAATCACAAGGCAATTTCATTCTTTAGTGCTCTTCCTATATAATAAAATTGAGTGAATCATTATCAGTGAACTATAAAGTATGTATAGAATTTTTCTGAACTTACTAACAAAAAAATTTTTGTGTTATGTTAATCAGTAGATTTTAGTTTTAGAAACTTAATATTTCGAAATGCAGCCCTGAATGTATAAAAGTAAATGGTGAATATTTACAACATTTCGATAAAGGTAGGTAGCCATAGGCAAACACTTAAAAACATAAAAAGTATGAAGGGAGGAATATAGGATATAAAGTAAAACATCAGCATTTAATTGTACGATCACTAACTAAAGTCTTGAGAAATTATTTGAGTTTCAGTTTCCTCATCGCTATTTAATGGGGGGGAAATTACATATATCTTTCAGTTAAATGGAGATAAAGTAAAATTGCGAGGTTAAATTAACTAGAATTGACTAAAATATAGAATTAACTAAGAAAGTATGTCTTGTAAAGTGCCAAATTTTATTTGGTATTGCAAAGCATTAAATGATCTTTGGATTGAAATTGATTTTATAGTTTCTCTTATAGAATATTTTCCCAAGTGGAACTTTGCAAATAAAATCTTGGCCTGTAGGAGTTCACAAACTTTGTTATGTGTCTTCAAATCAATAAATGGAGGTCAGTGTGTGTTATTAAGGAGCAATCTTGAATTACTGAGTTTTTAAAAACCTGTCCAATTATTGATCAAGTCTATGTTAGAGCATAGTTTTGACACAGACTGTATATAGGACTGTCTGCTAATATTCAGAATGATCACTTATATTTGGATTTCAGATATATAATACATAATTTTTTTAGTATAACTGTGTCCCATGAAGTAAGGACACAGTTATACTAGAAAATTATTCCTCATTTATCTGAAATTCAAATTTAACTGGGTCTCATATATTTGCTAATTCTGGCAGCCCTAACTGGAAAGTTTCCAGATTTTAGAGACCTTTTTTTGTTTGTTAATTTAGTTATGAAAGAGAGAGAGAGAGAGAGAGAGAGAGAGAGAGAGAGAGAAAGCTATAGAAGGGGAGGAGCAGGGGAGAGGCAGAGAGAGAAGGAGACAGAGGATCCAAAACAGGCTCCATGCTGTTAGTGAAGAGCCCAATGCAGGGCTCAAACCCACAAGCATGAGATCATGACCTGAGTTGAAGTCAGACGATTAACCAACTGAGTCACCCAGGCACCCGATACAGTTTTCAGAATTTAGAAATAATAAATGCGAGATAGTATTGTAGAATAGTTATAATAATGCAGAGAATAAATTCTCTCTTTTCTTCCTACTCTTAGTGGACTGATCTAAATTGTCTGAGTCATGTTCACCCTATTTACTTAAAAATAGTATAGTGATTAAAAAATTGCAAGTGAGTATGTACTTTTTTTTTTTTAGATGCTTATGTCTTGATTGATTTTGGGGATCTAGAATTCTGTAAAATGTAGTTAAAACAATCATTCAAACATGTGATTTCATGCCATATAATTCTCTTTTTAAAAGCACCATAAGGGGTGCCTGGGTGGCTCAGTCAGTTAAGTGTCTGACTTCAGCTTAGGTCATGATCTCACACTCCGTGAGTTCAAGCCCTGTGTTGGGCTCTGTGCTGACAGCTCAGAGCCTGGAGCCTGCTTCAGATTCTGTGTCTCCCTCTCTCTCTCTCCCCCTCCCCTGCTCATGCTCTGTCTCTCTCACTCTCAAAAATGAATAAATGTTAAAAAAAAATTTTTAAAGCACCATAAAATTAATCTTAAATATTATTTATAATAGTTTTTCAAGGCTAATATATTGGTTTGGAGGTTTCTTCACCAAGAGTTCTGAACCAAGAACATTGAACCATGAAAAAATTTGAATTTTATATATTTCTTTATTATTAATAAAGAGAAATAGAATTAACATTATTTTAAAATGGCCTTCCAAATTAGATTCTCAAATATTTTCTAAACAAACATAATGTTCTAAGAGGTATTAACTCATGAGAAAGATCAGTAGAATGATTGCCAAAGCCTTTAAGTAGAATTTTACATTATATAAGTCAATACAGAAAGAAGTATTTGAATTTTGACAATTTTTATCAATGTAGAAAGAAATTAAAGAAGATCTAAAAGTGGAAAGGTATCTATTTTTCTTTCATAGACTAGAACTCTTGACATTATTAAGATGGCAGTTTACCCCAAATTAATCCTCAGAGTCAACACAAATCCTTATCAAAATCCCACTTGTGTTTTTTAGGTTTATTAAAAAGTTTTCTAGATTTCATACAAAAATTCAAGGAACTCAAAATAGTGAAAATTATTTTGAAAAAGAAAAATGAAGTTGAGCCTTCACCCTTTGTGATTTCAGACTTTCTACTCAACTACAGTAGTCAAGGCAGTCAAATACTTGCCAAAGGATAGACACATGGAGTAATAAAAAAAGGATGGAAATTTCAGAAATAAACCTATATATCCATGGTCAATTGATTTTAGAAAGGGAGTCAAAACAATCCAATGAGGGAAAGAAAAGTATTCTCAACAAATGTTGCTGGGACAACTGGATGTCTACATGCGAAAGAGTGAAACCAGATTCCCAGTTCACATATGCAAAATATAACTCAAAATGAATCATAGACCCATATTTAATATACAAACTATCTTAAAAGAAACTATCGAAGTAAGTCTTTGCAACTTTAGATTATGCAATGGTTTCGTAGATATAATGCCAAAGCAAAAGCAGCAGAAGAAAAAAAGAAGAAAAGAAAATAGATAAATCGAATGTCATCAATGTTAAAACTCTTTGTGCTTTACAAGATACTACCAAGAAAGTGAAAAGACAATCTGCTGATTTGGAGACAATACTTGTAAATCATATATATGACATTGACTTGTTTCTAGAATATATAAGAAGTTTTACAGCTGAACATTAAAAATTGGGCAAAGATTTGGACATTTCTGCAAAGAAGATATACAAGTGGCCAATGAGCACATGAACAGATGCTCAACATCATTAGTCATTCATGAGGGACATGCAGAACAAAACCATAAGGAGACATAGTTTGAACCCACTAGAATTGCTATAATAAAAAAACAAGTTGACAATAACAAGTGTTAACAGGGACATGGAGAAGTTTTTACCTTAATAAATGATTGGTGAGAATGTAAAATGATGCATCCACTTTGGAAAACAGTTTGTTAGTTCCTCAGAAAGCAATACAACAGTGGCACTCCTAGGATTATATACAAGAGATCTAAAGACATAAACATACCAAATCGGGTACACAGATGTTCATTATTAACAGTAGCCACAAAGTGTAAAAATCCCGAATTTCCGTGAGCTGATGAATAGATTTAAAAATGCAATGTATCCATACAATGGAATATTATTCAGCAACAAAGGGAATGTAGTAACAAAATGTGCTACAACATAAATGAACCTTGAAAACATTACGTTAAGTGAACAAAGCCCAATACAAAAAAACAAATGTTGTATGATTCCATTGATACCATATCTACAATAGGCAAATCAATAAAGACAAAAATAGATTGTTAATAGAGAAATAAAGGAAGAGTCGAGTTCTGGGAGAGGGGATAATGGAAAGTGATTGCTAACGAATACAGGGTTCCGTTTTGGGGTGCTGTAAATGTTCTAAAAGTAGTGCTGATGGTTGGACATCTTTGATATATTACAAACCACTGAATTATAAACCACTTTAAAAGGGTATATTTTATGGGTTAGTATTTTATCTCAATAAAACTGTTATAAAAAATAGAAAAGAATGATTTTCAAATGGAAGTTGTTCACTTAGTGAGTTACTGTGCACTTCGCATAGGTGTATAGAATTCCACTTGAGAATTTGGAAATCAATACATCTATGAAATTCTTGTGCAACAGGAGACATGTTAAACTTAACCATGCTGCATAAACACGCTCTTGGGAGGGAGCTGTCTCTAGATCATCTTTTCCCTGTTGACTGCTTGTTTTGTTTTGTTTTGTTTTTCTCATAGCACTTTGCATTTGTACTTTAACTACCAGTCAACCTCATGGATGTTTGCACTTTAGAGGAGCAAAATATATTAAAAAATATAAAGATAAAGTTAGACAAACTATTTGTATATGTTTAATCAAAATAAAAATTATGCTTTACTAATATTTAATATGTAGGTTGTATGGTCTGAATATTTGTGTCATTCATATGTTGAAGATCTAATCCCCAATGCAATGGTATTTGGAAGTGAGACCTTTGGGAGATAATTA
The DNA here is from genome assembly GCF_022837055.1 of Prionailurus viverrinus. NCBI lineage: Eukaryota > Metazoa > Chordata > Mammalia > Carnivora > Felidae > Prionailurus > Prionailurus viverrinus. The sequence goes on from NC_062566.1 coordinate 73,447,396, forward strand.
GATCACGGGATTGGATTCCCCATAAGTGGATTACTGCCCTTATTAGAAGAGACATGAGAGTGGATGATCTCCCAGCACCATGTAAGGGTAGGAATCTATCTCCACTAGAAAGGTCCCACTGGGACCTACATTGGCCAGTACCTTGATCTTGGGACTTCCAAGTCTCCAGAACTGTAAGAAATAAGCATCTGTTGTTTAAGCCACCCAGTCTATGATAGCTTGTTATAGCAGCATGAGCTAGGACAGAGCGCAACACCTGCACCTTTCTTGTACTATGTCTGAGAAACCTTCAGATACGTAAATATATAAATGAAATTTCTGCAAACATACTCTCTATATATCTTATGTAGATCTATAGGTCATAAATCTTATATACATGATATATATCATATAGAAGATCTACTTAAGATATAAAATATATCGTATATACTCTATATGGAGTCATAAGTTATATTATCTAGTTTTTAGCTAAACATTACCAAATAGAAAAGTGGTATAAAAATATCTCTGTACAAAAGCTTGGATTACGGAAAATATTAGTAATGTAATCAAAAGGAAACAGTGACAAAAAGTAAGCTTAACTCTACTATTCCTAGAAAGAACTCTTGGTTAGCCAAGATTATAAAATATAAGCAGTGAGAATGCAGCATAGCATTAAAAATATAAAACTTACAACTACTCTATAGTACAAATGTGATAACAAAAGAGATTATAAGGTTTTTTTTTCAAAGAATAACCCTTATATTACAGATATTTTAGAAATAGTTCCATTATTATATGTTAATATAGCCCAAGGAAATATAAGGATGTCACCATTTTATGAAATCTAAAATTGAACATTAGAAAGATATAGAAAATATTTTTAATCTTTTAAAAAATCTTCTAACCAACGGGATTCTGCCAGTTTTTTTTTTTTTAAATATAAAAGCCAACACTGTCCAATCAGTTTTTAAAAACCACTGATTTACATTTGGAAATTGATACTCACTAGTCAACTTTCAACAATAATAAAAATCAGTAATTGGTTGGCATGATTGGAAAAGTGATTATCATAAGTAGTCACAGAAAACAATGTCCCTTTACAATTTGACACATCTTTGAAAGAGCATTGTTTTCATTAATGGTAAACTTAAAACAGGTCTAAAAAGAAACAAGTTTTAAAAAGAAAAAAAAACACATCTAAAACAATGAATTTAGACTTAGACCCTTAATAACTTTTGAATGAAGAGTTAAGAAAAGAAACAAAATCAGTGATTTATTGTCGTCATAAGAATTCATAAGGATGAATATTACCTTCATTTGCTAGAAGGAAATCTAAGCTTCAGATACTTTGAATAACTTTCCCAAGTTAACACAGTGATTGATCCGGGATTCGAACATATGCCTGACTCCCAGCCAGCCTTGCTAAACTTCCCTTGGGAATTATTGTTCCCTTTGAATAGAAAATATTTCACTTTGTTATGTGGCAGTTATGTAGAAGTATGTTTTCCCTCCTGCTTATAATTCATCTTCTAGGTTTGTGAGTTCCTATCTCATTGACTTTACGCTTGGCCACACGACATGCTTTGGCCAATGAAACGGTTGTAGAACAGCACTGCACCATCATAGTGAATGCTTTAAATGTGATTGTGTGATCCCGTCTGGCTCTATTGTGCTCCTCCCCTTACCACAAGGCTAGTATGCCTAGAGAGTCATTGCTGTTTCAGGCTGGGTCCTGCATGAGGAGACACATAGATCTTGGTAGGGTCCAGGGGAACCACAGCCAATATAGTGAGACCTAATATCTGATTCTGCTTAGACAGAACTGATTCTGCCTTTTACAGGTAAAGAATTTTATCTTGCAATTATACTATTTATGATAGAAGAATTTAGAAAATAGATGGCTAAGGAGTGCCTCGGAGGCACAGTCAGTTGAGCATCCAGCTCTTGATTTCAGCTCAAGTCATGATCCCAGGGTCATGGGATCGAGCCCTGCATGGGGCTTCATGCAGAGCATAAAGCCTGCTTAAGATTCTCTCTCTCTCTCTCTCTCCCTCTCTCTCATTCTCTCTTTCTCCCTCTTCCTCTCACCCCTGGTCGTACATGCTCTTTCTCTCTCTAAAATAAAAATTAAAAAAAAAAGAAAAGAAAATAGATGGTTAAATATTTGTTGAAATTTTTGTGTTTAGATCCCATAGAGAATAAGCATCTTAGGCTTCTATCACCTCTTTTAGTGTGCGTAGCAAGATTTGTTGTCAGGAATATCTACCCTTCCCTGCAACCCTCAAGACTGAGTGAACAAGTATGCAAACAAAACTTTTATGTGCGCCTGTTGTGTGTGAGAGGACAAAAACAATAGATATATTCAACAATATTTAGAGAAAGTAATTTCCATAAAACATTCTGTAGTTGAAATTTACTTACTCATTGGTTGTACTCAGATCAGTAAAAGCTGGTTATTCAGATCTCACTGGCCTACTAACAGAACTGTTTATCCAAAGGGTAATTCTACATGATATTGCCAATTGATATTAAGTGCCATTATAAGAAAAAAAAATACAGTCTCATGAAACTCATTCTACCTGTGTCTCTTTTAAGAATAATTTGAAGATGCTGTTTATTGTACAGCAGAGAAATTTCTGTCTGCAATTTGTACACAGAATAATATACTTCTCATTAGTAAATGGTTTGTTTTGATCTTATCTTTGCAGTAAACTTGTCTCTCTAACCATGTTCCTTTTGTTTCTTTGAAACTAAAAATCTTTAAGCCTAAATTTGGCACTGATTTTTCTCAGCTACATTTTTCCTATACTTCTATCGCATGACATTTTTTGTTGTTTCTTTTCTTTTAATTTTATGTATCACGTTATTTTAAATATCATTGTAAATTTGTTGAAATCTTTCTGGAACAAATTTTAGCATCAATGTAGAAATACATATTTTTGCAATTCTGACATGAATCCATATACATTTTTAGCTGCTTTCTCAAAATACCGATAACAATACCAGTCAGTGACAAAGCCATGTATCTTCAGTTGTTTCGTGTAAAAATAGAAGTATATAATATCTAAGGTATTTTTTAAGATCAAATAATGTAAGACTGTATGAACTCTTCCTCTTAGGCAAGAGCAACTGTTACCCAGTCTTTTCCATCCACACCTAATACCAGTAAGAACTAATATAGGAACAAATAAACCGTTCTTGTATAATATCTTCTCCATCACCTTGTTCGCAATAAGATTATGTTTCTCTCACTTTCATGTGCATGTTAGTTACCCTAGGATCTTCAGTTTCTGATTCTGTCGTTATGGGGCGGGGGGTCTGTGATTCTGTATTTCTTATGCTGACACTGCTTGTCAGCAAACCACACATGAAAGGGATTATACTCAACTAAATGTTGTGGGAAATAATACAATGTTAGCAACTCAAGCAGGAAAGATATTACAGGTGATCTCAAAATTGAAAAATATATCAGGGACATGTCGTCACATTTTCTGTCCACAAAAGGGTAAAAATGCTACATTTAACTGCCGATTGGCCAGTAATTACCCTGTTTTCAATGAAGTAGATGTTTGCATTGTGTAATTTATAAAACCAAAACAATATGCAGAACGGGAGCCTAAAGAATAACAAATGAGTAAATGTTCTTCACCTTGAGAAAAAAAGGAACAAGAAAAGAAGTTGCTAGGACCAGAATCAGAATTTTAATTAGTAAATTTCAGCATATTATAAAAATAAGTTCTGGAATTTAGGTTGTATGCTTAGCTTAAAGAAGACATGATTGTTTATGCATTTTGTTTTGGTTGAAACAAATCTGTTGGCATTCTGCAAAGAGAAACAGAGACAAATGGTTTAAACAGAGCTCCGCTCTGTGTTTCAGCACACTGCCATAAAACAAGTTAGATGAAATTAAGCATGCAGTAAGACGGAAAAATTTTGCTGGCGTTATCACAAGTGCTTACCATAAATATATTATAGTACATGCAAAAAGACTGCAGGGAAAGCTAGTGCTATCAAACTGTGAATTGATTTCATCCATACTTTTTATACTGGCTGCTTTTGTTTATTTTTGGTTTGCTTTGTTTTGTGTGATTATCATTCACAATTGAAATATGCAGAAAAACACACCATTAATTCTCTCCATTATTTGTGAAGCATTAATGAGGAATTATGTAAACATTGATATTTTTAATGAAGACAGCTTTCCTTTTAGTGAATTTATTGGGGCTAGGGGGATAAGAGTGTTTCATGTTATTAAAAATAAATCTGCAGAAAAAATATGCCTGCTTTGACACTAGACTGTGATCTTCTTAGGGGATTTTCATTTTATTCATCTTTGGACCCTCAGAGCCTAGCATAACTGTTGGTAAGTAATTATTTGCTACATCATTGCTTCTTCATGCTGTATCATATGATAATAAGAAAAATCTTATTAGGTCAAATTAATGCTATATTAAACTCAGTTTTCTGTTGTTTAGAGTATTATCTAAGCTGAATTATAGAAGAATAGAATGGCAATGAAGGAGGTTAGGACAGAAACATGTTGCCACATGATTTATTTTTCATTATAGAAATGAATTCTATAATCAGTGGAAAAATCAAACCCTTTACTTCTCTTTTTAATTTCACAAACTATATAGGACCATCTTGGCTTACAACAAATATATTATGATATTATTCTCACGATGATTGGGGTTCTGATTCTGTCCTTTTATTTGATAACCATAATGCTTATAGGTTCAGGGAATGGAGACCTTTCTTATAGTCATACACTCAAAAGTTTTGTCTCTTTCTTTTCAATTTTATCAACCAGTTTTCTTTCTCTCTTAATGATTAATGTTGGTCATGTAGACACAGCATCTGCATATATTGTACAGCTGATTTTTTAAAAAAAATATTAAATGTTTATTTGGGCCAATTACTGTACCAGTGAAGGAGACCCAAAACTCCCTTTAATAGTGAACATAATCAATCAAGTGGGGTACTATCAGAGATTTCATTGTTTGCTGAACTTGTGGTGCACTATCTTGCTAAAAGCAAAAGTCTAACTTCATAATTCCACCCATTTTCATTTCTTTATTAAAATTTTATACTTCTTCGTATTAGCACTTGTAACAATCCCACTAACTTTACACTTTAACTCACATTGGACTTTAATATTTACTATATACCTCAACAGTAACCACAATTATTAAGCAAAACTCTGTTGACTGGTGAGTTGGTCTGTATTCGAGCTATAAAATTAGATTCACTCAGAGAGCACTTAAAAATATCTATGCATGACAGACTTAACAAGAATGTCTAAAATATATATGAGGAAAAACTATAAAACCCTCCTGAAAGATAAAAAACTGGAAGTGAAAGTTGGAAAAGCCTATGCTGTGCTTGAATAATGACAGATATAACAGATGTGAAAATATTTTATGATATCCCCTTAATCAAAATTAATTCATTAATAGATCAAATGGGCAAGAATAGAATATTGAAAAATAGATTGAAGTAAACATTTTACATATGAAAAGTTAGCAAATAGATCAGTGGGAAAGGAAGGATGTTTTAAGAGATTTTAGATAATTAAGTATTCATATGGAAAAATTAAAATGTGATCTGTTTCAGATGCTACATAAGAAAATAGATAATCATAAATTAATTTATTTTAATATCAAATATTTATAAATAAAATATTTGAATTTATAAAATATAATTTATTAACCATAACTTAATTAATAAATTAATACATTTAATAAGTGGATTAGAGATTTACAATAAAAGAAATGATTCATGATTACTAGAAAAATTTAAGTGATTTTTTTTACACAAAATGGCTGTGGGGTAATGTCTTCAAATAAGGCTCAAAGTCAGGAGTAATAATACAAAAGAATTAGGTACATGACTAAATAGGAATAAAAATTACATGGAAATACACCAAGATAAGTGTAAAAAAACCCACAAATGGAATACGGAGGTAAAATTGCAATGACATTACGGAGGTAATATGATGAATATATTTTAAAACTTTGAAAAATGATATAAAGGGGCACCTGCCTGGCTCAGTCTGTTGGACATTTGACTCTGGATTTCGGCTGAGATCATGATCTCACAGTCATGAGTTGGAACCCTGTGTCCCTCTTTGTGCTAACAGCGTGGAGACTGCTTGGGATTCACTCTCCCTCTCCCTCTGCCCCTGCCTGCTTGTCCTCACTCTCACACACTCTCTCTCTCTCTAACTCAAAACGATCAAATAAATAAATAAATAAATAAATAAAGACCATCATTTATAGAAAATGGATAAGATATAGAAACAGAAACTGTTCTCATATATAGTTTAAGAAATGAAATACTACCTCTCACCCATTGAGACATTGTCATTAACAACATTGTCATTAACAATGTTGATGAGCTAATGGGAAAACCAGTATGCTTCTATGGTATTGGTGGCAATATGAAATGTTATAAACTCCTGTGGGAGGTGAATTTGGCGATATCCAACAAAATCACACCTGTATTCACCCTTTAATCCTACGTCTAGGAATTCATTCCAAAGACACATTGCAAAAATTCAAAATGACTATAGGCTAAAGGCTATTCATTACAGTGCTATTTAAAATAGCAAAAGACTGGAAAGAACCCAAATGTTTATCAATACTGGAATGCATAAGAAATTGTTATACACAGACATCATGGTACCAGCTTTAAAAGGGATAATCTCTAGGTAATACTTTGGGTTAATCTCCAGGATACATTGTTCCAAAAAATATAGTTTAATGTCTTTTAATAAGACATTAGTGGAATGAAAAAATATATATGTATTTGTTTATAAATTCAAATAACTCATTGAAAGATGAACAACATTAATAAAAGTAGTTAATTAAGGGAATGGAGGAAATAGGCTGGAGGGGATATTTTGGAAGTTAGACTCTCTGAATGTATCTTGCATAATACTGACAGTAAGATCATGTAAAAGCTTTACATATTAAAACTACTGTAAGAGATGAAAAAGGAAACAACTCTGTATATTGAGATAGTAGCTTAACTACATAAAGAATTATTTTCTGTTTCTTTAAAATGCAGAATTTGATTGAACATGCTGGTAAGATATATCCTAGAGATAATTAACAACTGTAAATAATCTTAGTCTGTATTTAGAATTCGTTTTTTAAATAATAATATTGGTATGTTTAATCTTCATTAAGGTATGTGTGTATATAACATATAGTAGATATCCACTGCCTGTGTTATATATACAAAGGTTATTTTTATGTGTCAACTTGATTAGGCTAAGGGATTAAGATAGCTGTCCAAATGTCATTTCTAGGTGTTTCTGGAAAAGATTAGGATTTGAATACGTGATCTGAATCAAGCTGATAGTCCTCCCTAACATGGTGTGCATCAGCCAATATGTTGAGGCTGAATAGAACAAAAAGGCAGAGGAAGGGCAAACTTACCATCTGTGCTTGAGCTGACATCCATTTCTGCCCTCTGACATCAGTACTTCTGGTGCTTGGGCTCTTGGACTCAGATGGGGACTTAAACCATCAGGCCCATAAATCTCAGGCATTTGGACTAGTCCTGAATCACACCACTGGCTTTCCTGGTTCTTCAGCTTATGGATGGCAGATCATGGGACTTCTTAGTCTCTATTACTATACAAGCCAATTCCTATCATAAATCTCCGTATATATATATATGTATATATATATATATATATGTATATATGTATATACACATACATATCCTGTTGGTTCTGTTTCTTTGGAAAACCCTGACAATATATATACAAGGTAAACACCCCCCCCCACACACACACACACATTGCTTGTACGTAAAATGAATGATTATACTGACATTGTCAAAGATTTTTAAGCATAACACTGTAATCTTAACTTTGCTTTGGATATATTAGTATGAATTCATGCAGTATTTTTCTATTTTAAAAAATTTGTAATTCTAATCTCTATTTCCTTTAAAGATGTAGATGCAGTGACTAACCTTTTAGCAATGAGCACCTTTAGTGCTTATCTTATGATCTCTAATTACTCTTTCTTTATCCAAAAAAAGAAACAAGGCTCCTTAGAGAAATAGTAGGACATACACAACATGAAACTGGAACTTCTTGTTCTAGAAACTAGAAACAAAGGAAGCTATTAAACATTGCTAGTATTGTGCCCTGAGGAGACAGCTGCCAACGTAAAGAGGCTTCCACTAGCTATACTATTGTAAAATGAAGCCCATAAAAACATCTATGGAGTGTTTTTGTCAAAAAAAAAAACAAAAAACAAAAAACTATGATCTAGTTTCTAGATAAATAGTTTACAAAAACCAGATAGAAGAAAATGTTAAGTGACGCCACAGGTATACAATCAGGAACATGTGAATATGGAGTATTCTATAAGACAAAAGGATAAAAAGGAAGCAAATCTGTTATGGAAGAGATTTAAAATGCATGCAATATTTGAGACATGTTTGATCTATGAGTTTAAAAAACTTTTATATTGCATTCCTAAGAAAAGCTAGGCTATATGAACTTGACAGGATATTTTATGCTGTTAAAAACATTATTGTTAAAAAATTTAGGTGTGATACTGTTATTGTGGTACTGTTTTTAAAAGTGTCTTTATTTAGCAACAGGTATCAAATTATTTATGAATGATGTCATTTCTAAGATTTGCTTTAAAATTACTCAGCAAGCGTGTGTGTGCAGGGGTTGGAGAGGAAGAATGATATAAAGATGAAATAACTATGACCATATAATAATGGCTGTTGGAGAAGAGTACTGGGGTTTATTGTACTGTCCTTTCGATTATAGCATTATTTAAAATAGCCAAGATATGGAAGCAACCAAGTGTCCATTGATATCTGAATGGATAAAGAAGCGGTGAGATATATATATCTATATATCTAGATATCTAGATATCTAGATAAATAGATATATAGATATATCTATATCTATATATATATATATAATGGAATATTATTCAGCCATATAAAAGAATAAAATCTTACCATTTGTGACAACATGGATGGAGCTAGAGGATGTTATGCTAAATGAAATGAGTGAGGCAAAGAAAGACAAATCCTGTATGACTTTACTTATATGTAGAATCTGAAAAAACAAACACACAAAGCTCAGAAACAGAACCACAAAGACAATAAACAGACTCGTGGTTGTCAGAGGGGAGGGGATGGGGGGTAGGCAAAATGGATGAAGGGGAGTAGGAGGTTCAGGTTTCCAGTTATGGAATGAGAAAGTCACAGAGATGAAAGGTACTGTACAGGGACTATAGACAGTGGTATTATAATAGTGTTGTATGGTGACAGATGGTAGCTACACTTGAGGTGAGCACAGCATAATGTATAGAGTTGTTGAATAGTGTGTATCTAAAACTAACATATAATTGTATTGTGTTCACCATTTGGCAGAGCTCATCGAACACTTTTTATAATAAGTTATAAAAATGTAAGTAAAAGAGATATCATACTTGCTTATTTGCCTAAAATCTGTTTATGTGATATCTAAAAGAACTAGAAAGAATGAGAAATATTCAGTTTTAATACCATTTTTATGAACTAAAGTAAAAATTAAATATCCATTAAATGTCTAAGAATTCTTGACATAAGAACATTATATACACCCCCTATTCTATTAGGCTGTGTGGGTGAGAGAGAGGGTGGAGGGAGAAGGAGAGAGAGAGAGAGACTGAGACTTCATTCAGACATTGAAGGAGAAAATGTGGGAGGGTATAAAGCACACCTGGGTCTGGATCTCATGGAGTTACATAGAATGTGCTTCGGGCCTCTCATCGTAAAAATTCACAAAGGGTTGATGGTGGGTCTGATCTCATATATATGAATCTCTGAACTACTGTTCCACAAAGACACAGAAAAGGATCAACCAAAGAACAGCAGAGGAACCATGCTGGCATTCAATGAATGCACTAACTGCTTTTTTGCAGTGTTCTTCAATGTGTTACTTCTATCATGCTGAGACCGGCATAAAAATGAAATGTCATACTTCACTACCCTTCCAGCCAGTGGTATAGTTTATTTTCTTGTCTTCTGATAGAGTTCACAAATTTAATAACTGCCTTTTATCCTGGTCTCTATACTCCCTTTCAGCTTCCTATTCAGGCTTCTCTCTCTGCAGGCTTGCAGGAAATGCCTCATTTTAGGTTTTCTATAAAGGACATAATAGACAAGAAAAGCAAAAAAGGAGAGGATATTATCTATCATTTAGAAATGGACAAGGGGCAATCAGACCATTTTAATAGAGACAGAGTAGGGGGAAAAACTCCTTGCTATTGTAGCACTTGCCGTGTTCTTTTGGATGAGACAATTCGGACTGGAACGAATTGAGTAGTTTGTGTTGAAAAGTATATTATGATTCTTCTGATCAATGTCCATTTTGAAAAAAAAAGTAATTGATCCTTAATCAAAAAAATAATAGGGTTATTTTCAGGAAAATCTGACAAAATGGGACTGATTTTTCAGCTAATTAAGAAATACAGTGATGAATTTGAGTGTTTCTGCTTTGATTCATGTGGCTATAATTAATAATGACTTTGCAGGTCTCCACATGTTTCCTAAATGACGATGACAATATCATTAATGATGTGCATTATTGTACAGATTTTTTTGGAAGTCGGGGAATAATAGAGTAAGGTTCAGGCAATATTTCTAAAGAAATATCATCTGCTGGTGAAACCAATAATCCTTCCTTTACATTCTCATTAAGGTCTGAATAGGCAGCACACCACATTTGAGTTCCTTTTAAACATGCAGGCAAGCACATTACTAGCAAATTGCAAGAGTGAGTTTGTAACTAGACATCTTTGTTCCTGTCCCATGCTCTATACCTTTCACCTCTTTGATTAAAAACACAGCATGTAGGAATGAATCATTGTTAATCTCAGAGAAAATGGTTTCTAACATTGAATTATTTAAATGCTAATTGCAGTGCATTGCCTACAAATAATCAACCGGAACTTTTAACTAGATGATGTTTAATTCTCTTTTGAAATACCAAGTGGCTCTCAATGCTTCCATAGTTCTTCTTGCATCCCAATAAGTAAACATCAAAGTGTGTCCTTTAGAAAAAGTATGAGATTGACAATTGCTGGAATTAATTTTCTACTATATCCTCTTCTTACTCTGTGGCATTAGAATTCAGGAACATAATGTTGTCCTATGTACTCATAAAAATTCCAATACTGGCTACATTTGATATTAATGTACTCTTATTCTAATCTTCAGAATTTCATCAGAATGCATTTCATACCATTTTATATTTTCTCTTGCAATGCTAAAGACTTAATGGGCTTTGTAAGAAAATTATGAGGGGCTCACAATTAAACCATTGTCTCAGTGAAAATTTTCAAGGAGTTGGTAAAAGGAGATATTTTTATGTTAGAATGCTAAGAAGCTGTTCTTAAATTTTGTTGTGCATAAGGATCATCTGAGGTGTCTGTTAAAAATATATATTCCTGGGCTGCATCTGTAGAGATTTGGAATACTTTGTCAGGAAGCCCCAGACTTTGCATTTTAGTTGTCAACATCTTATGCGATTCTGTTAGGTTTACAAAAACACATTTTGAGAATTTGTTTTTTCATTACAATAGCGACACTTATAAATGTCTTTATTATCTTTAATACCATCATCCCATTTCCAATTCTGAGTTTGCTAAACAGTTTACTTCATTTTATTCTTCCTTTCTCTAGTTTTAAAAGTGCTTCTTCTCTCATGAAATTAACTTTTGTTTAATTTATGATGTATTTTTTGTGCTTATATAACTACAACACCTACCTGGTTGACTTTCCTTTGCCATCTTGCTCTATGTCAATACATCATAAATATTGCCATTAAAATAGTTCTTAAATTGATTTAATATCTGTTGAACCACATTACTGTCAAAGCAATTATACATAGATTAACACAAATGCTTTCAAATTTTGAGACTATGAGTCACAATAAGAATGCCATTTATAATGTGATGCTGTGTGTGGGTGTGTGCGCGCACGTGTGTGTGTATCTGCAATACACATACACAAATACGAAATTTGTTTTACAAAGCAGTATTTACCCTAATTATATGTGATTCAGTTCTTTTATACTGTTTTATTCCATCTTCTCATCCTATGAGTTTTTAAATTATTGATAAAAATTTACTAAATTGGCCCACAAAAACCTTTTGACTTGCATCTTGACAATTGGCCATAGACATAGTGACTTCAAGAGTCATTTTCTATGTGGAGACCTTTATTTGCTATTTATTGGTCAGAAAGACTTTGTAGGGAAATATAAATTTATTTGATGGTGAAACGGTAGGCTTGGTTTCATCCTGGTTTTCTAACTGGAACACTGCAAGTATATTATTAGTTTCTACTCCCTGAGATTTATTCTGTAAATATTGTAGCATATTATTCACAGATGATCAGATTTCTATTCAAAGGGAACATGATTTTATCACTCACCAAGAACCTCATTCCTTTGGTTACATGCTATTCTCAGCCCTTTAATTTACCTAAAGTAAATACTTACATCTATTTTTACTAATAAACACTTCTCCCCAGGAAACCAATATTGTAGACATATATAATCTGTATTTCATAGAGTTTCAGAGTTTGGGGCACCTGAGAAGCCAACTATTCCTGTGATTCATGAGTTTCCTCAGAGATGTCTCCAACAGACATTGCTTGTAGTTGAAACACCTCCAGAGACAGAGGAAGGATTGATCAGACAGAAAAAATGAAAGTTACCTGAAAGAGACTAGAAAGACAAAATAGAGTCAAACTTGTCTGAAAAAAATATCAATTATATATTTAAAAGTAGGGGTTTAAAAAATGGAAACATTGGATTTAGAAAAATAACATATAAACAGATAAAATTAAGTGGATTTGGAATCAACATTCTCTTTTCTGTCTTGTCCTGTTGTAGGGGATCCTTGGATCCATCACTGAGTGGCTGACATTTTTCATCCTTCCACCAACCTTAGATTTTCATATTCAGGTATGAATCTCTGAAGTAAATTCCAGGAATAAATACACAACTTACTCTTAATTAAAATAGTCTCTCTCATATAATGATTAGTGTGTTTCAGCAGATTAACTAAAATGGCAATAGACTTTTCATTTCCAATTCTTTGAACTTGATAGCCTTGGTTTGCCTCATCACCAGCCCTGCCTTTGACTTTCAGTGCTTTTACATTTGTGTCAGGGGCTTGTGAAAGTTGTTTCTTGTGGTTCATTCTTCAGGCTCTTGGGAGTAAATGTTTCTCTGTCCTCCACCTGAAATTTCTGGGCTGATATTTTTTTACCTACTTAATTTCAAGATCGGAATTAGATATCAACATTCTGTAATCATTCCTGTGAATTCAACTGGGGAACTTTTATCTGATGGAGATATTCAGCCTATTTGCAGTATAATTGTATCTTTCAGCATCTGAAAATGAATTATAGTGCATGATAATCCTGGCATTTCCACTGGTAGGAAATATATTCTTTCCATCTTAATTATTTTAAGTAATACATTGTTGACATTTACTGCAGTGAACAAAACAAACAATTAAAAAGGCTAAAAATAAAAAGACAACATTAGAGGTACAGAGTGAAGTAATATAAAATCATTTGAAACCATCATCATAATATTTACAAATAAATTATTCATTTACCTTAACTATTGCCCTCATGAAGCAAATATAATGATTCCTCAATTGAATTAAACATGAAAATTCTTATTTTAAAATGTTGCTAAGAAAAAAAATGACTTATTATGAAATTGTCTAATGAATTGATTACCCTTATACTTCAATAATATTGCAGTTTACTATATTCCTTGGCAGCAAAATAGTATTTTTCAAAGGTGAAGCCTGAGTAGTTTTTGAATCAGTTACATAAATTCCTTATGGGTTTACATATTGACCTCATATAAAATGCATTTTACACTAGGCAAAGTATCAACAAGGATTACAAATAACCTACCAGTTGATATTAATGATGTATACATAGAATTTAATATTTTAAAATATTTATTAACAACTGAGTCTTATTGCTAAATACATTTCTAATAGATGACTAAACTTCTTTGCAATATCAAGCCTCCAAGTCATCTCTTTCAGCATACAACACACACAACACACACACACACACACAATTTGCAATTCGTGCATTCAAAGTTTTAGCAGTTTTCATTACTAAAGTTTCAGAAGACTGAGTAAGATTATGAATTTGTCAGATTAATGCATATGCATATATGATTGATGAATTATATTTTCTTAACTCTTTCAAGTTTAATTTTTCCTTCTAATGGGGTGGATGGACTTTAAGCTCAAAAATATTTTAAACATAAATGAATATAAATTCATTTTAAACCACCATGTGTTCAGCAGTCATTCTCATGACATCTCATACAGTTAAAAATGTTTCCAGTGAAGAGTAAACAAGCAGGCTAACAAACCACTATGAAATAATTCTAAATTGAATTTTTAGTTACTCAGCTGTTGCACTCATGGATTTTGATGATTGAAGTTGGAAAGTCTGTATATTTATGATGCATATGATTTTGGTTAAAGAAAAATAATCAATTTAGAGTTACAGTAGGCTGTTCAAAGGAATCATTTCATTCTTGCATATGAATAAAACAAATAACTTATTTTTGATCTGATAGTTTAACTCATGTGGACTTATCATATATTCATTATCCCAATTTTCCATGCAAAATGAGTTGGACTCAGCAGTGGCTCCCAAGAGAAGGGTGGTGTAAGTGGTCTGGTACCATGTAGGGGAGTGGTGTTCTATCAATGACATTGTTTAAAACTGCCAAGCAGAGGCTGTCTTTTCGTTGGTTTTAAAATTGTTTTAAATTTTTCAACATAAAACACTCCTTTTTACGTGTACTCTTGATACTTCCCTCATGTATATTTCATCGTTGTTAAAATTAAAGATATTCTGATGTTGTAGGTGTTTTTCTTGTTTCAAAAATTCTAAGAAATCCTAGACATAAGTACAGTTTTAATATTTGTAATATCTTTTCTTTTGTAATGCAAATATATGTTTTTAAGTAAAAACCAAGATTGCCTCCTTTTGTTCAATTTTAATTGTAAGACTGCTCATGATTCAAAATATGTTCCGAAGATACCTGAAAACAAAACAATGTTTGCCAATTCATCCTAATGAAAATAGTTTTGTCCTAAACTTTTCAGATAGTCGGCCCCTAACCAATATATGTGCTATCACTTTAAGAGTTAGGCCATAATTTTAGAGGAATAATTCATTCCTGCTTCAAATAGTTGTAAGAATTTAAGTATATAATCACAAAATTTTAAAATGTGTAAGTTATAATGTATTTAAGGAGATAGAAATAAAATTTATTAGTTTATTTTAGATACTTTTATGCTTATTGAATTTTTAAATTTTAAATCGTGCTTTACAAATGAACCGATTAGGGGGGCCTGATTGGCTCAGTGAGTTAAGTGTCCCAACTCTTGATTTTGGCTCGGGTCATGATGTCATAGTAGTGGAATCGAGCCCTGCATTGGGCTCCATCCTGGGTATGGAGCCTGTTTCGGATTCTCTCTCTCCCTTTCTCGCTGCCCCTCTCCCGCCTGCTCTTGCAGGCGCATGCACTCTCTCTCTTTCTCTCAAAAAAACGAAGATTATGTAACTAAGTAGTATATAAATAACACGTACATTTAAAATAAGCATCTCTATATCTACTGATGACTGATGATATTGAATACCATTTCATATGCCTATTGTTAATTCAGATAGCCTCCTGTGCTAAGTGCCTCTGGAAACCTTTGGTCCATTTAAAAAACTAGGGTGTTGATGTTTTATTGGTTGACAGGAGTTTATATATGTTAGGATGTGTGGATGGATATGAGTCCTTTCTCTCACAAACGATTGAAAAATATATTCCTCCATTTGTTGCTTTGCCTTCTCAGTTTCTTAATAGTGTCTTCGAGGAACAGAAATTTCATTTTAACCAAGTACAATTTATTGGCCAAATTCTTTATGATTAATGTTTTTTTATGTTTTTCTAGCCTATTTATAAAATCTTTACCTAGCCCAGTGCTAGGGAAAAATTCCATCTATCTTCTACACACATAATTGTCTTACTCCAAATTAATTTTATAACCCATATAAATTTATTTTTTTGGTATGGTATTAGATGAAGTCAGTTTTTTTTTTTTGTATGAAGAAACAACTGTTGTGGTTAGCTTATTAAAAAATCATCCTTTCCTTCTTGTGCTGTAGTAATATCTTTATTATAATTCTGGTGATCTGATATGCATGGGTCTGTTTCTGGACTCTATTTCTTGTATTGGTCGATTTGCCTCACTTTAAACCAATATCTCACTGTTTAATTTGCTTTAAAATAAGTCTTGATATTTGGTGGTGTATATCATTCAGCTTTGTTCTTCATCAAATGTGTCTTTGATGCTTCCTCAGCTTTCCATTGCCATATATATTTTAGCATCAGCTGGTGAATTAAAAAGTTGCTGGGATTTTATTTGGAATTGATTAAGTCTGTAGATCAATTTGGGAGAAGTTTTCATCTTAATAATATCAAGACTTCTAATTGATGAACATAGTGTGCTTCCCAATGGATTTATGTCTTTAACTGATAAAGTCTTTTTTTTAAAAAAAGCCTTTTAATGGTTACTCTAGAATTTACAACTTGCATTAAGGGTCTACCTTAAATTATAACAGTTACCAATGCCAGACATGGCAAAAACCTTAAAACAGTATAAAAGTTCTTCCCTCCTTTTCTCTTTTATACTATTACTGTCATAAAATGTATTTTTACATATATCCTAAACCCAAGAAACAGTATTATCAAATTAAATGTATTTACTGAATTCCTAATTCTAGCCAGGGTCGTAAGATCTAATATACGTGTAAATATTCAATTCCATCACTTGCAAATTCTACTTTTTACAAAAGACTTGATTACAAACACAATTCAGCCAAGTTTTTGCCACTTTATAACAACAATTGCCTTTTCTCCTTTGTCCAAGAACTTGTTCCTCACTCCATCTGAGACCTCATCAAAATGGCTTTTACTAGGCTTTTCCCTACCCTGTTTATACATGATTATGTATTGTCTGAGAAGCTGGAAGCTTTCTCCATAGCTTTCCTCTTTCCTTTCAGAGTTCTCACCACAATCACTGTGTAACGTCCTGTCACAACAGTCTGTACCCATTATTGAATTCCAAAGTCACTTCCACACTTTTAGTTTCTTATAGCAGCAGCCAACTCGTCAGTGCCAATTTCCTAGTCAGCTTGGCCTGCTGTAACAAGTTACCATAGATTGGGTGACATAAACAGCAAGCATTTATTTCTCACACTTCTGGAGGCCATAGATTTAAGATCGGAGTACCAGCACACTTGGGTTCTTGGTAAGCGCCTCTTTCTAGTTGCCAGACGACTATATTCTTGCTGTATCCTCGCATAATGGAAAAAGATCTAGTGAACTTACCAAATATCTAATACCATTCATGAAATCTCTATCCTCATGACCTAATTACCTCCTGAAGGTCCCACTTCCAAATACCATCACGTTGGGATTAAGGTTTCAGCAAATGAATTTTGGAAGAAAGCAAACACATAGCCCACTGGCACATGTTTTCAAAATTGTGTATAAGTCTAAATAATATGCCATTGTATGAAAATACTACATTTTGTTTATCTGTTCATCTGTTGATGGATGGTTGGGTTGCTTCCATTAGGTATCGTGAATAATGCTACCATGGACATGAGTGTACAAATGGATCTTTGAGATTCTGCTCTCAGTTAGTTGAGGTGTATACCCAGAAGTGGAACAGCTGCACCATCTTGTATTTCTATTTTTAGAAATAGAGCCATCATATTGTTTTTCATAGCAGCTGAACTATCTAACATTGCCACCAACAGGCAACACGGGCTCTAATTTGTCAGCAACACACTATTTTCTGTTTTTTGGTTTGTTTGTTTTTGACGGCAGCCATCCCAATGGGTGAAAGTGGTAGGTCATTCTAGTTTCTAATTTCATTTACTTATGATTAGTGATGTTGAGCATTTTTTATGTGTTTTTTGTCTTTGTACAACTTCTTTGTAGCAATGTCTATGTAAGTCTTTTGGCTATCTTTGAACTAAGTTGTTTGTTTTATTGTTGTTGAGTTTTAGGAGTTCACTGTATATCCTGGTTATTAATAATCCCTTATCAGGTATATCATTTGCAAATATTTTTTCCCATTCTGTGGGTTAGATTTTTTCTCTATTCCTATTGTCTTTTGATATACAATTAAAATTTTTTTCATGGAGTTCAATTTGTTGAAATTTTTATTTTTCCTGTAACCTGTATCTGTTTCCTATATCTTTTGTGTCATATCCTAGAAATCATTGCCAAATCCGATGTCATAAAGGTTTTGTTCCATGTTTTCTTCTAAGAGTTTTATAGTTTTAGGTCTTACATTTAGGTCTTTAATCCATTTGAGTTAATTTTTATATTTGGTGTGAGGTTAGTGTTCAAGTTCATTTTTGTACATGTCTGTATCTAGTTTTACCAGTACCATTTCTGGACAAAACTGCACTTTCCCCATTGAATGATCTTGACCCTCGCCAAAAATAATTTTGGTGTTAGGTTTTGAAATAAAATAATATGGTTTATAGGGGCAACATAGTATACATGGTAGCAATTAGAGCTGTTCATAAATTCTGGTTGTCTTTCTTATGAGAACCTAGTAAGTTTGCATATTCTACTATATGTCTGTGTTTTGTCAGGAAATCAGAATCTTTCTAAGAATTCTTTTTCTTTTAAATATACTCTTCTTTTTAAAAATTTTTATTTAATTTTTAACATTTTTAAGCAATTATTTTTGGATTAAGTATCATTGACATAGAGTATTATATTTTTTTCAGGTGTACAACATAGTGGTTTGATATTTATTTATGTTAGAAAATAATCATCGTGATAAGTCTAGTTACCATCTATCATACAAAGTTTTTATAATATTATTGCCTATATTTCCTATGTGGTACATTACAAATCTGTGTCTTATTTCTTTTAATGCACTCCCCTTTCCTCTAGCACTCATCAGTTTGTTCTTTATATCTATGAGTCTGTTTCAGTTTTGTTTTGTTTGTTTTGCTTTTTAGACTCCACATATAAATAAAATTGTATGGGAGTTGTGTTTTTCTATTTGACTTAGTTTGCTTAGTGTAATACCCTCTCTGTCTATCCATATTATTGTCACAAATGGCAACATTTCATTCTTTTTTATTGCTGAGCAATATATATCTATATCATCTATATCTGTTTCTGTATCTGTATCTGTATCTGTATCTATATCTATATCTATCTATATAAAACAAATGCACACTTACATTGCTTCCATATCTTGGCTGTGATAATGCTATGACAAACAGGGGTGAATATATCTTTTTGAGTTGTTTTCTTTCTTTTTTTTTTTTTTTTGGATAAACACTCAGAAATGGTATTGCTGAATCATATGGTCATTCTATTTTTAATGTTTTGAGGAAACTCCATACTATTTTCCAAAGCAGTTGTATACTTATTTACAATCCCACCAACCGTGCACGAGAGAGGTAAACTCAGTGTCCGTGCATGCTGCCATCTGGAGCCCTTTCTACCTTCTAACTATTTTGAATATAAATTAATATAGAAATTAAAGTTTATTTTGAATGGAGGAAATAAGGAAGCAAAACACAGGGAAGTTTTTGTGAAAAGGCAGAGAAGCTGCCACATAAGGTTAGAGAAGCAGAGCTGAACCCCTGACATGACATGTTGAAGAAGGTATTTGTCAAAAGCTAGCTGAAAATTGTAGCCTTTTTAAAAGAAAAGGAAATTTTCTAGGAAATCTCCCACCACTTACGTCAGTTGGCAGAAGTCGAGTGGTTGTTCTTAATTCTCACCGAAAAGCAGCTATGGATCTCATATATGCTCACTTGTGTGCTTCCGCTTCCAGGGAATAATGTCCTCTGCTTCTCCCTTTCTTTCTAACGGAGGATTCCAGGAAATACAGTTCTAAGCTTCTCTACTGTTACGTAGAGGAGGTTCTAAAAGAACTTGGTTGTCATACTGAATTGCTAACAGATGATTGAAACACACCCCACCAATTTGAAGTTAGATGTAGGTGTATATCTTTTTGGCCAATGAAATATGAAAAGTATTTGTATCATTTATGGGCAACGAATTATGCTAAGAGTCTAACAGTAGGAGAGGCTTCCCTCACACTCACTTTCCCCTCCATGAGATGATAGAAGCATGTGTCAAGATAGGCCACCATCAGTCTGGTCTCTGAAAAGAGCTGCCCTGAAAACCCACATTGGACATGTTGTAAGAGCAATAAATTAAATTTTGTTACATCAAAGCCACTGACATTTTGTTAGGAAACCTGACTATCCTGAGATAACAACAACAAAAACACACCACATACACTCTTTCTTACACACAGACGCACACCCACAAACACACACACACACACACACACACACTCACTCACACTCACATAATCTCTGTGACTTAAAGCAAGAAGGAATTATTTATTGTTATTTCACATTACGTTAATCTAAGGTTTAGGGGGAGTCTGTTTTGTGTCATTCCTGCTCCCAGGTTGATGGAATAGCCATCATATTTAATGTTGCTAATCACAGTGACAGAAAAATAAGTGTTTCTTGTTTTTTGTTTTTTTGTTTTTTTTTCAGAAGTAACACAGAACACGTTGACTACATTCTATGGGACAAAGCAAATCATAGAAATGCACTTATCTTCCAGAATGCAGAGAGAATAATCCTAGCATAAGCCTGGAAGAAAAGTGAACTATAGTATTTATTAACATTCCCAATTATTGTCATAGTGCTATGAAACTTGAAGAGATAATACATTACAATTAGAGATTTTGAAAGTATTTTCAGGAGCTAGAAAGATAGGTTGGTTACAGGTTATAAAATTCAAGAGGGATACAAATAAAGTTTCATATTCAATTCCCTCAAAATAAACTCTTCAAGTTTTCAACAAACTGTAGAGGTAATCAACTAACAAACCAAACACACAAAGCAGTTTTAGTTAAAGATAAACGAATGAAAACCCAGAATACTGGTGCTACTTTTTAAAAAAGTTTTAATTCCTAGTAGTACAAGAAAAGTTATTCCTTATTCTTATACATTTCTGAGATAGCCCTGCCATTTCCAAGTACCACATTGTAAGGAATATATAACAATATCTCAGACTAATATTGAAGAAAAAGTATTCTAACATACTTTGGGAGGAGTGAGGGAATGAATTGTTGAAAAAGCTGGAAATGATTCTTCTCTAGGATAAATATTTCATAATTTAATAATAGCTATTTGGAGATACTTTGAAGAGAATTAAATTTGCTCTTTATTCAGTATAAAGAAAAAGAAGGAATAGAAATAATGAGAGTGATTTTAGGGTAGTATAAGAAAGAATTTTAAGATACCTTTCAAACCAAACAACAAACAACAAGAATAGCAATAACAATAAAAGAGAAAACAGGTGCTGGTAGAAAATCCCATCTGTAAGTAATTAAAAAAACTATTTAGTATCAAGCACTGTCACACTGATCTTATTAAAATATTCCTGTCATATGAGAGGCTTGTTATATCTGAGATTGTTAGATATCGTGTTACATCAGGTATTCAAGAAGCAAATCAGAGGTCAAGCAGAAATAAATACCAAGAGAAAATGGAGATATTTTTGAATTTCGGAAATTTCAATTTCTTGATTGTCATGCACAGTAGTTTCATATGCATTATTATGTCATCTGGGCAAAGAAGTGTGATTCTCATATTTTAAAATCTTAAGAATCAAGCTAAAACAAAAATCAAGTATATTTTAGGCAAGAAAAAGTACTGGCAATGTTTAATGTTCATTTTCGTATGAGCATACATATAAAAATTAGAGGCCAATATTTTGAAACTTATAAATATGTTTTAAAATTGATACAGCAAAATATCTGTCCTCAAGTATATTTTAATATATTTATCATTTCTTAAACTATGAAATATCTATGAAGCAGTCATACAGTTTGCATAGAATATGCTTTAAACAATGAAACATAATCAAAGTATTAGACACACTAGTGCCTTATCAAAAATGATATTCAGCTTTATAAAAGTAAGAACATGAATTTTAGTAGATTCACACTTTCACTTATGTGTTCTCATAATTGCATAATATAGTTAACTTTTCTCTCATTTTCCTTACAAGGGTGAATGACAGCTTCTGGAGATACATCATAGAGGAGTTCCTTAAAAAGGATTTGCACCTTTGTTATATAAAAGATCTTTACACTATAGGTCAAGGTTAAGAATAATATATTCCTTTTTGGAATTATAAAATGATTGTGCAATCAGTTTAAAAAGCCTCATACCCGTGTAGGTAAATAAACTGTCTATCTAGTTTATACAGTATTAACAAAAAGGTCATTTCTGTTCAGTGTTATTACAGGCATAGTAATGCAAAACAGTTGAGGTTCGTGTAATGGTTTTGAAGAGTATACTGATGGTAAGAAGGCTGTGATTAGTATTTGGGCTACTGTAACAAAATACCAGACAAGATAACTTAAAAACGGAAATACACTGCTTACAGTTCTGAAGGCTGGAAGGTCCAAGATCGGGCACCAACATGGTGACCTTCAGGTGAGGATCCTTTTTTTGGTGTAGTGCCAGCATCTTTTCCTGTGTCCTTACATGGTGGAAGAGATGAGAGATCTCTCTGGTGCATCTTTGATAAGAGTATAACTCCATTCATGAGGGTCTACTGTCGTGGTTGAAGCACCTCCCAAATTTCCCACCTCCTAAACCTCCTAAAACCGTTAGGATTTCAACATAAGAAATGGAGGGACACATTCAGACCATAGAATGCATTTTTTTTTAAGTTAAAAGGCTAAAATTCTAACACATTTTTCTTCCTGAATACATTTTTGTTTTCCACTACAATGTTAATGAAAACTTCAATTTTTTACTAATTAGGAAATAGACCATATAAAACCATATAACAGGTCACTGATTTGATATTATATCTAGTATCAATGTAAATTCCAAGTGCGAAATATGAAAGTGGAAAATATTTGAATATGTATTAATTATATTAACCTAAAGAAAACTTTGAAAGAAATGTCTTCAAGGAAATGAATTATTATTTTAAAATAAATGAAATTCAAGAAGCTAATAACATATGCACGGCATTACACCAATACAATGAATGCTTAAATTTTTCCAACTTCAAGAAATCACAGATGACATGACAGTGAAATTTAAATTGGGCATGTGCTAACTGGGATAATTATATTCCATAACTTGGAAACTGAATACCTTTAATAAATCAGCTGTAGGCCCTCTGTGCCATGCTTGCAGTATGTTGTCCGCTTTTGAATGTGTAGAATCATTTATAAAAAAAGGAAAAAAAGAGTTGCATATTATATCCAATGAAGAATTGAAAGTGTTTGGATGCTTGTAATCACAGGAAAATTCTTCAGATCACAATAATTTTTCCTAATTTTCTACCTTTGTAACTGCTGCTCCATTGCTAATTTAGACTGAAATCATTAGATGCTTTTACAAAATCAGCATACAATATATATTTTAAAGTGAAAACCTTTTATTTCCCCATTATAATAGAGAACTAGAAAGCTCTAATTTGAATAATTAATCATAAACTCAGTACTGTTATAATTATTGCTAGAGTGAAAATGTGGCATTTGGTTTCACCCCAAAAGGATTCTACAATGTTGTTTGGAAATTGGGACTTATGCGAAAAACCAACTGGCATTTTATCAAACAATGTTAAAGTTCCAAGATTCCTTAAACATCATATAACTTGGCTTTCTTATTTTGCACAATGAATAAGAGCCAAAAAAAAAATGTTTAGGAATTTTCTCAAAGTCATTCAGAAATTAATGTCCAAAACAAGAATAAGACTCAGGTGGAAAGCAGAATGTGGTAGGCAGTGATATTGACTTCATAAGGAGAACGTTTCTAAAATGACCACTTCACTTCATGGGTATGACTCACCCTTAAACACACTGAGCCTCAGCTATGTCCTGTACATTCTTCTGTTGCTATCCGAATTGTGTCCCCTCCAAAATTCATGTGTTAACATCCTAACCTCAAGGACATCAGAATGTGTCTGTACTTGGAGATAGGGCTTTTCAAGAGGTAATTAAGGTAAAATGAGGATCTTAAAAAAAGGCTTTTATCAGCTTATATGAGTTGGGCCATAACCCAATATGACTTGTGTCCTTACAAGAAGAGGTTAAGATGCAGACACAGAAGACCAAGTGAAGACATAGGAAGAAGACAGCCATCTACAAAATAAGGAGAGAGGCCCTTAGAAGAAACCAACCCTGCCAGCACCTTGATCTTAGACTTCTAGTCTCCAGAACTGTAAGGAAATAAATTTCTGTTGTTTAAGCCACCTAGTCTGTGGTGCTTTGTTATGGCGGTCCTTGCAAACTAATAAACCATTAGAAGCATAGAGCTGATGTGATGATGAAATAGGATTATATGTAAACAATTAGCATATAAAATGTGACTATCTGTTTTAGCTATTTTGTCCCTCTTTAATCCTCCCTTCTTCTTCTTCTACCCCATCTTCCCCCTCCTGCCTTCCTCCTTCTCCACTCTTCTTCTTCTCCTTCTCCCTTCCTTCTAAAAAAAAAAAAAAAAAAAAAAAAAAAAAAAACAGGGGCGCCTGGGTGGCTCAGTCAGTTAAGCATCCGACTTCGGCTCAGGTCATGATCTCACAGTCCGTGAGTTCGAGCCCCGTGTCAGACTGTGTGCTGACAGCTCAGAGCCAAAAACTCCAAAAACTCAATAGGCAGAAGATTTATAGGTGAAGATGTTCAATTGTGCCAAACCTTCAGAGAAGGAAAATAAGGAAAGAACCAAATAGAGAATTATATTTATCATTTCAAGACCAAGTAGTGACCTTTCCAAAAGGAGGTGAAATTACATTTCTGAGTTGGTCAGGAAATTACAGAAGTGAATTCGGTGGTGAATTCCTAAACATGAATTCAAATGGGCACCGGAGAGTTAAATAAGGGCCAACAGAGCTATTTCCTGTTATCTTCTACAAACTACCTACTAGGAAATATTTTATCACGTATCAAAACATCATATCTGAAAACATTGCTAAGCATCCCAAAAGTTTATGAGCTGAAAACAAGTAGTAGAAAATCATCTAATATTAATGTTTGAAGTTTCAAAAAAAGCTCAAGACATGATTTTTTCCTTCATCCAATCAATCTTCTCATTGACTAATTATTATTGACTAGACATAATTACTTTTTAAAAATCCTTTATTTCTTTTATGCTTATCCAAGGACCCTCCAGGGAGTCTTGTGTATTAACTAGGCAAACAACTTGAGACATTGCCTCAAGATAGATTTATTTAAAGTAAACATATACCATTAATCTGACCATTAATCTGACCAGACAGATATTTCTGCTTAAGTGTGCAATTGCGTACCGCTGAGCCGTCATGCTGAGATGCAGAATAGAGCTCTGACATTTGAATTTAGCAAAGTGTATCGTCTTAGGTCTCTATAAATTTGGCATATGGAATACTGTCTTCACTGCCCATCAGCACCTTCAACAACACAGTGCTATGTTCAGGTGACTATGAAATATGCCCATGAAAGATGTCCTGTATATAATAACATGACTTTTTCTTGCACAAAGAAAAAGGAAAGGATAGTAAGCTATAACAGTTTTCGATATACTCATATTGCCTTTATTTTTTTTAAAAAAAGAAGCATAAAGAATAATTATTTAGTATATATTGTACAAATAGACTGGGTTAAGTTGGCTGTGCTTTTCTCTGAAAAGGAAAGATCAAAGACAAACCAAAGCCAAAAAAAAAAAAAGTAAATAAATAAGATCAAACGCATCACGATATGATGCTAATTTAAAATTAGCTAATTTAAAATTTGATCATTCTCTGATCACTGATTATTATATGATCAGTTGTGATCTTCAGGAAGGATAAGACATTTGAGAGCCCTGCAGTGTGAACCACTGGGCATCAGTTGGTCTTTCTAAGAGCTTTCTGGATCTAGGTCTCTGGGACAGAGATCATCTGTTACAGCTTCAGGCAATGTGTTTTTAAATCTAGGGATACAACACTAGAGAGATTAACCTCTTTTGGCTCTTGTTAGTGTAGTTGGAAAGAGGAGTTTAGAGACATCCAAGAAAGATGACTTATCTAAGGAGGAATTTGGGTGTCTATTTCTCAAATCATATGTGGATTTTGAACATAAAGGAAGAATGTAGCACTCCTCCAATACATTGGTATGCTTGTCATATATTGCCACTAATGTATATGTTAAATTGATTTCCTTTTAAGTTGTAGTAATTCTGATATAATTATTAAAGAGAATCAGGAGCAAAAAAGTAATACAATAGGTTATCTGACAACTCACTGGATGAAATGTCTAACAGAACACTTTTTATTATGATTTTGTCGACTTACACAACATAATCACATGTTCATAATAAGATAGGAATGATTGATCAATGAAAGTATCATTTCCTGAGCTTTATCATGTGCAAGACATTGTATCTAATACTGTTAAAGCTGATAATTTTTTGCCAATATTCTATAGATAGGAAAACTGAGCTTTAGTAGGGCAAATAATTTACCCAAGGACATAGGTGTTAGGAACTAGATTTTAGGACCTGGATTGAAACCTGGGTTTGTTAGATTACAGAGCTAATGTTCTTAACCAGGATTGTTTGGGTCTAAATCTCCAAAAAATATACAAAAATAAAATTAGCGGGGCACCTGGGTGGCTCAGTTGGTTCAGTGTCCATCACTTGGTTTCTGCTCAGGTCATGATCTCATGGGTTGTGGGTTCCACTGTCAGTGCAGAGCCCACTTAGGATTCTTTCTCTCTCTCTGCCCCTTTCTCTCTTTTTCAAAATAAGTAAATATACTTTAAAAAATTAAAAAAAAATAAAGTAAAATTAGCCAACATATCATGGGCAAAATGGAAGTTTATTCATACTCAGGTAAAGGCAGTTTACCTGAGTGCTCTTAAACTTCTCTTTTTCAGTTGTACTAAGGCCAAAAAAGATTAATCTCTCTAAATAATGGCGTACATGTACGATGATTCTTCTTAAACAACACACATCCACAAGCACATCCACATATATATGTGTTTATATAGATAGATGAAGGGGAGGGAGATTATTAGGGTTCTCCAGGAAAGCAGAATCAGAACCAATAGGCAATTTTTTATATACAAAATAAGGAATTGTCTCATGCAATAATGGAGGCTGACAAGCCCCAAATCTAAGTCTGTAAGCTAGAGAACCAAAAGCGTTGGTGGTGTAGTTCCAGCCCAAAGGCCAGCAAGCTTGAGATCCAGGAAGACTTAATATTTCAGTTTGAGTCTGAATGCAGGAAGAAAACCTATGGCCCTCCTGGAAGACAGGTATGCAGAAAAAATTCCCTACATTCACTGGGGGATCAGACTTCTGTTCTATTCAGGCCTTCAAATGATTGTGTAAGGCCCACACACATTAGGAAGGGCAATCTACTCTACTCAGTCATTTACTCACAAGTCGATTTACTTATTTAAACATTGAACTCATTCTAAAACACCCTTATAGAAACACCCAGGATAAGATTTAACTGCATATCTGAGCACCTTGAGGCCCAGTCAAGTTAACACACAGAATTGACTCTGGCAGACAGCTAGCTATATAGATAGATACAGGTAGGAAGAAGGGAAGAAAGGAAGGGAAGAGGGGAGGAAGGGAGGAAGGGAGAGAATAGAGCTTTACAAACCTAAAGTTGGCGTCAACATACAGAGAAAACACAGATATAGCAAACAGAAACTATAGTACTAGTAACAGTGCTCGTTCCCTAGAGAAATTATCAAAAGTTTAAACCATGCATAAATGAGAGGTTAGTATAATAAATAACATCTCTGATGTAGCTTCATTTTTAAGTCTCTCATTTTCAGTCTGATT
Organism: Prionailurus viverrinus; assembly: GCF_022837055.1. Lineage (NCBI taxonomy): Eukaryota > Metazoa > Chordata > Mammalia > Carnivora > Felidae > Prionailurus > Prionailurus viverrinus. The sequence continues at coordinate 73,475,368 of NC_062566.1, forward strand.
TTAATATTTTTATTTTATTTAGTGAAGGATTATCTGGCATTGCAAATATTTTTCATTAAAGAATTTTTGTGTCGTTAAGTAGACATCATTAGGACCAATTCTATTGGAAAGATAAAAGGTCTCATGCGTTGAAATTTCATTCCCTTGACATTAGATCCATTGATTTTTCTTAAAAGATGTTTATACACATCAATTTTACAGCTTTTTAGAGGAGAGAATATAATTAAGTATTGACATTCTGAAATGTGTGTATTAAAATAGAAGATTTATAATTAAAAAAATTTAATGGTCAAAAATAAAAGGATTTGGGATATTTCTTGCTGTTCATGATGATGTTCATTTGCTCCTATGTTCTGCTTCAAAGCAGATCATGATTAATTCATTGCAAAAATCCATAGAGGATTTCTTGTTATTATAATTAAACATTTTTGTCTTTATCAGATTCTTAGAAAAAAAAAGATGATTGATTTTCAACCTAGGGAATTGCCTTATGTGTCAAACATCAAGACACATTTCTTTATTGAGAAAGACACTATCCAATATATATTGGGATAAAAGATCATGGATATCCTATTACATTTTTATGATTTTTTCTCCCTCCTGGTCTTTCTCCATGAATTTTAGTCTTATATTTTTATATATGCAAAACTTAATTATTTGATATTAGATAGAGGAACCAATTTACCTGCCAGTGAAAAAGCTTTAATTACTTCCATCTTTGTCTTGTTTCTCCACCTCACAGCATACAGAATTTGATGTAAGCATTTATCATTTAATCCCATGGAATCAAAAATTAATTAATGTTTCCCTGTCCCCCATCTCTACATGTATTTCCCCAGGAATTTCAACTGTGAAATGGGCTCTTCTGATATCAATCCCAGGAGAAATAGGAAGGAATTGTGCACTATTAAGAGAAATTTATTTCTTGATAACATAATTTATCTTATCATTTGAGAAGCTAGGAAAATGTGCATAACCACTGTATACTATAGTGGTACAGTCAGAGGTAAATTGCCTAGGTTTTAATTCTGTTTCTGTCACTTGTCAATTTCTAGTTGTGTGATCTTTCTGTGTCTTCATTTTGTCATCTTTAAATATGGATAAAAATAGGGGCACCTGAGTTGCTCAGTCAGTTGAGCATCCAACTCTTGATTTGGACTAAGGTCACAGTCCTAGGGTCATGGGATGGAGCCCCACACTGAGCTCTGTGCTAAGCATGGAACCTGCTTGGGATTTTCTCTCTGTGTCCCTCAGCCCCTCTCCTTTGCTAAATGAAATGAAATGAAATGAAATGAAATGAAAAGTATTAACTGTGGTGTTAATTTCAGTATTACAGTATTAATGGAAGGGTGAAATGAGTTCATAAAAATAGGCACCTGGTAGACTACCTGACCTATAGAAAGTACTCTTTCCATTTTTGTTATTATATTATTAATTATTTGAACAATGCTCTTTTATAAAATGTTTATCTGCATAGGAACAATGCATCTCTGTTAAGAAGAGACTTTGTTAAGGTATTTGTGCTTGAAACACTCCAGAAAGACATTTTCATGCCTTATCACATTTAAAAAATTAAGAAGAACTGGCAACCCTAAGCAATAAAATTCTTGGATCACGGTATTTGATTTAACCCATTATTTAACTCTAAGGACATAGATAAAAGTGAGAGTGCATTTCCTCTGGTTACATCTTTTGTTATACCAAGATAAATAATAATTTTATTGAATTTTGGGGGACACAAAAACTCATTACAGCTGGGCTGCATTTAGTGCAAAGTGCATTTTTATACTCTGTGCTTTTTTTATTCATTAGGTTTTATATTTATGTTTAAATATATGTGCATGACAGGGGCACCTGGGTGGCTCAGTTCGTTGAGCGACCAACTTTGGCTCAGGTCATGACTTTGGCTCAGGTTATGATCTCCCAGTTCATGAGTTCTATCCCCACGTCAGGCTCTGTGCTGGCAGCTCAAAGCCTGGAGCCTGCTTCGGATTCTGTGTCTCCCTCTCTCTGCCTCTTCCCCGCTCATACTTTGTCTCTCTCTGTCTCTCAAAAATGAATAAACTTTGAATAAAAAAATTTAATATATGTGTATGACACACAACAAATGAAATGACTTTGGGTGGATAATTAATACAAAATGAGAAAATTTTTAGTTTGATCATGTCAGCAAATTTTTATGTACTTCTAAAATGTTAAGACATTTTGCAAAAGCCATATCAGCATAATATTTTCATATATAATTATTGGTAGGTGGAGAAATAGGCTTTTTTTGTATCTTGTTATATGTATTTAGTTTACATTTTAAATTAATAGTTAATACTCCTAATTCAAAGCCATCCAAATGTGGCTTTTCTCTTCTGCATAAATTTGATCAGCTGCTGATGAATCATGAAGAGTTTAGATTAAGTGAACTGAACTAGTTTTTTCTTCTTAATCATGGAAACTAAAAACAGCTTTACATAAATAAGCTGCAAAACAAAATCTTCTAATTTTTATTTAAACTCCTGACCATTTAGGCAAAATTTTGAACTTATCCTTGGTCTACAGGCATTTTATTATAACTTGCTCATACTAAATGATGTGTAAAGTAGCTTAATTAAAATAAAGTTTAATTTTGATTTCTGAAACTCACTATCTTTACATCTCTGTTGCATTTTTTAAAATACAAATGATCACTAAGAATAATATATCACGAATAAAAAAATGTTATGTATATAGGAAAATGCTGAAAACCTACCATCAAACATTAAAAAGTAGCACTGAATTTCAGAACACATACAACAGAAATTACTTCTTAAGTTGTGGTTGAATCTGCAAATAGGATCAGATAACCTGTACTCTGACCTGGGAAAATTCATGTTTATCTGGGTGTTGAATGGAGTTTCTTATCAATAGAGTAAATAGAAATTATTTTGATGGCATCTCAATACTAAGAAGGAAGATGAAGGGCTATACTTCATGATTTTCTTCTGTTTTTACCCTGAAATATAGCACTGCTGCATTGCACACTAAATAAATAATTGAAGGCCCAATTCTACTGGGATAGCCCGAATTTAGGCACAAGAGCTTTATACTCAATAAAAGATTTGTGGGATAACAATGCTGCAACTATTCTATAACATTAAGTTTGGTTGTGTGGAGATAAACTTTGAAAATAGAGGAATGGGGTGTCTGGGTGGCTCAGTCGGTTAAGCGGCCGACTTCAGCCAGGTCATGATCTCGTGGTCCGTGAGTTTGAGCCCCGCGTCGGGCTCTGTGCTGACAGCTCAGAGCCTGGAGCCTGTTTCAGATTCTGTCTCCCTCTCTCTGACCCTCCCCCGTTCATGCTTTGTCTCTGTCTCAAAAATAAATAAACGCTAAAAAAATAAATAAATAAATAAATAAAAAGAAAACAGAGGAATGGATTTATAGATGTACTTCTGACCCACTTTCTTGTCAGCTCCCTATGTTACTTATGGAACTTTCTTAATACAAAAGAAGAGAAAATACTTCACAGTGATGTTTTAATTCAGCTAAAAATATGATCTATAAAAGCGTCACACTGTTTTTAAAATTATTATTAGAACACTTATTTTTTGCTATGTCTTCAATTGTTTGGGCTGCTTTAAAAATATAAGAGAGGTAGAACAGTCTATGCGGTGATGTGAGGAGGTTGGCAAATCCTCTTTCCAAAAACTCACTCTAAGTGCTGGACAGAATTGCTAAACACAAACATTTAAGGACTCCGGAAATTGGCCAAATAGAAATAAATGCATTCTTGAAAAGTTATTGAACTTTGAGTAAGATCAATAGGCGTCTGGGGCATACTTGACAGAGGCTATTTCCATCCATCCCACCCAGTAGGGCTGTAGTTCTACTGGATCGGAGAAAAACACAAAAACCCTAAGCTCTAGCATCAGAGGCGACTCAATTAATTTAGAATGGAAAGCAGAAAACACCATGCTCGGGTTGTAGGTAAAAGTAGCAGTCTCAGTGGCAAGCGAATGGCGGAGATGAGCATCGCTGATGGGCTGAGGTTGCGGTTCTAACCAGAGCAAGCAAGGGATCAGTGCACTAGCAAGAATTTTAACAGAGAAGTCTTGAAAAAGAAATAGCCTTATATAAGCTCTCCACACATCCCTGGTCACCTGCATGCATAAGACTAGAGGGTGTCCAAGATAAACACACCCCTGGATGACCAGCAGACTGCTTGCATATGTAGAGAAGCAAAAGGGCACAGAGAAAAGCCTGACAGGTCCGAAAACTGCCAGAGGTTTGGAAGGCATGCTCTGGGTAGCTTGAGCACAGCTTCTGACAAGTCCTTGTCCTGACCACTAAGCAATGCAGACTAAAGAGTGACCCTAAAATGCCAGGCTCAGAAAGAATTAAAAGAATGAATATATAAAACAGAGCAGAGACATTCATAGCCACATGCTGCTGTGGAGACAGATTTTACAGATTTATTGTAGGAAAATTACTACATAATAAACAAACAATAGCAATAGCAAATTTCAAGGGGGAAGTTAGAATCCAAAGTTGCTAAAATATAACATCTAAGTATACTTTTAAGTGTCCAGATTTCAACCAAAAGAATCACAAGCTACACAAAGAAACAGGAAAGTGTAACATACTCAGGAAAAGGCAATAAAAACTGTTTTTTAATGGTTACACACGGGAATTAGCAGATATGCCTATATATATATATATATATATGCCTCAAAAAAGAAAGAATTTTAATAGACGAATAGAAACATAAAATCATAGAAATTTTGGAGTTAAAAGGTACAATTTAGGAAACACATGTTGCCAGGCATAAATTTTCTCATCTCAGGACTTTCTATAAAGGCACAGGAATGAACATAATATTGCATTAGGCATATAGATAAATGGAACAAAATAGAATCTAAAAATATATGCACACATATATGATCAGTTAATTTTCATCAAAAGCACTATTCAATAAGTAATTTGCTAAGGAAGTTTCAACAAATGCTGCTGGAAAAACTAGATGAACTTATTGAAGAAAAAAAAAAGGAACTTTGATCTCTAATTTCACCATCCACAACAAATTAATGTGAAATGTGTCATAGACCAGTGTAAAAACCACAACTATTATTTCTTGGAAGATTATAGGATAATATTTTGGACACTTCGGGTAAACAAAACGTTTCTTTTGTTCGTTTGTTTCTTTTTTTAAATACAAAACTTATTGTCAAATTGGTTTCCATACAACACCCAGTGCTTATCCCAACAGGTGCCCTCCTCAATGCCCATCACCTACTTTCCCCTCACCCCCACCACCCATCAACCCTCAGTTTGTTCTCAGTTTTTAAGAGTCTCTTATGGTTTGCCTCCCTCCCTAACCTCTTTTTTTTTCCTTCCCCTACCCTCTGGTCTTCTGTTAAGTTTCTCAGGATCCACATAATAGTGAAAACATAAGGTATCTGTCTTCCTCTGTATGACTTACTTCACTTAGCATAACACTCTCCAGGTCCATCCACGTAGCTACAAAAGGCCATATTTCATTCTTTCTCATTGTCACGTAGTATTTCATGGTGTATGTAAACAACAATTTCTTTATTCATTCATCAGTTGATTGGCATTTAGTCTCTTTCCATAATTTGACTACTGTTGAAAGTACTGCTATAAACATTGGTGCCCCTATGAATCAGCACTCCTGTATCCCTTGGGTAATTCCTAGGGATTTACCTAGGAATTATCCCTTGGGTAATTCCTAGGGATTGCTATTGCTGGGTCATAGGGTAAATCTATTTTTAATTGTTTTCAGGAACCTCCACACTGTTTTCCAGAGCGGCTGCACCAATTTGCATTCCCACCAACAGTGCAAGAGGGTTCCCGTTTCTCCACATCCTCTCCAGCATCTATAGTCTCCTGATTTGTTCATTTTGGCCACTCTGACTGGCGTGAGGTGATATCTGAGTGTGGTTTTGATTTGTATTTCCCTGATGAGGAGCGACGTTGAGCATCTTTTCATATGCCTGTTGGCCATCCGGATGTCTTCTTTAGAGAAGTGTCTATTCATGTTTTCTGCCCATTTCTTCACTGGATTATTTGTTTTTCAGGTGTGGGGTTTGGTGAACTCTTTATAGATTTTGAATACTAGCCCTTTGTCCGATATGTCATTTGCGAATATCTTTTCCCGTTCCGTTAGTTGCCTTTTAGTTTTGTTGGTTATTTCCTTTGCTGTGCAGAAGCTTTTTATCTTCATGAGGTCCCAGTAGTTCATGTTTGCTTTTAATTCCCTTGCCTTTGGGGATGCGTCAAGTAAGAAATTGCTGCGGCTGAGGTCAGGGAGGGTTTTTTCCTGCTTTCTCCTCAAGGGTTTTGATGGTTTCCTGTCTCACATTCAGGTCCTTCATCCATTTTGAGTTTATTTTTGTGAGTGATGTAAGAAAATGGTGTAGTTTCATACTTCTGCATGTTGCTGTCTACTTCTCCCAGCACCATTTGTTAAAGAGACTGTCTTTTTTCCATTGGATATTCTTTTCTGCTTTTTCAAAGACTAGTTGGCCATACTTTTGTGGGTCCAATTCTGGAGTTTCTATTCTATTCCATTGGCCTATGTGTCTGTTTTTGTGCCAATACCATGCTGTCTTGATGATTACAGCTTTGTAGTAGAGGCTAAAGTCTGGGATTGTGATGCCTCCCGCTTTGGTCTTCTTCTTCAATATTACTTTGGCTAGTCGGGGCCTTTTGTGGTTTCATACAAATTTTAGGATTGCTTGTTCTAGCTTCGAGAAGAATGCTGGTGCAATTTTGATTGGGATTGCATTGAATTGTAGATAGCTTTGGGAAGTATTGACATTTTAACAATATTTATTCTTCCAATCCATGAGCATGGAATGTTTTTCCATTTTTTTTCTGTCTTCTTCAATTTCCTTCATAAGATTTCTATAGTTTTCAGCATACAGATCTTTTACATCTTTGGTTAGGTTTATTCCTAGGTATTTTATGCTTCTTGGTGCAATTGTGAATGGGATCAGTGTCTTTGTCTTTCTGTTGCTTCATTGTTAGTGTATAAGAATGCAACTGATTTCTGTACATTAATTTTGTATCCTGCCATTTTGTTAAATTCATGTATCAGTTCTAGCAGACTTTTGGTGGAGTCTATCGGGTTTTCGATGAATAATATCATGTCATCTGCAAAAAGTGAAAACTTGACTTCATCTTTGCCAATTTTGATGCCTTTGATTTCCTTTTGTTGTCTGATTGCTGATGCTAGAACTTCCAACACTATGTTAAACAACAGCGGTGAGAGTGGACATCCCTGTCGTGTTCATGATCTCAGGGAAAAAGTCTCAGTTTTTCCCCATTGAGTATGATATTAGCTGTGGGATTTTCATAAATGGTTTTTATCATGTTTGAGTATGTTCTTTCTTTCCCAACTTTCTCGAGGGTTTTTATTAAGAACGGATGCTGAATTTTGTCAAATGCTTTTTCTGCATCGATTGACAGGATCATATGGTTCTTATCTTTTCTTTTATTAATGTGATGTATCACATTGATTGATTTGTGAATGTTGAACCAGCCCTGCATCCCAGGAATGAATCCCACTTGATCATGGTGAATAATTCTTTTTATATGCTGTTGAATTCGATTTGCTAGTATCTTATTGAGAATTTTTGCATCCATATTCATCAGGAATATTGGCCTGTAGTTCTCTTTTTTTGCTGGGTCTCTGTCTTGTTTAGGAATCAAAGTAATGCTGGCTTCATAGAATGAGTCTGGAAGTTTTCCTTCCCTTTCTAATTTTTGGAACAGCTTGAAAAGGATAGGAATTATCTCTGCTTTAAGTGTCTGGTAGAATTCCGCAGGGAAGCCATCTGGTCCTGGACTCTTATTTGTTGGGAGATTTTTGATAACTGATTCAATTTCTTCACTGGTTATGGGTCTATTCAAGTTTTCTGTTTCTTCCTGTTTCAGTTTTGAAAGTCTGTGGGTGCTTAGGAATTTGTCCATTTCTTCCAGGTTGTCCAGTTTGTTGGCACATTATTTTTCACAATATTCCCTGGTAATTGCTTGTATTTCTGAGGGATTGGTTGTAATAATTCCATTTTCACTCATGATTTTATCTATTTGGGTCATTTCCCTTTTCTTTTTGAGAAGCCTGGCTAGAGGTTTATCCATTTTGTTTATTTTTTCAAAAAAACAACTCTTGGTTTCATTGATCTGCTCTACAGTTTTTTTAGATTCTATATTGTTTATTTCTGCTCTGATCTTTATTATTTCTCTTCTTCTGCTGGGTTTAGGCTGCCTTTGCTGTTCTGCTTCTATTTCCTATAGGTGTGCTGTTAGATTTTGTATTTGGGATTTTTCTTGTCTCTTGAGATAGGCCTGGATTGCAATGTATTTTCCTCTCAGGACTGCCTTTGCTGCATCCCAAAGCGTTTGGATGGTTGTATTTTCATTTTCATTTATTTCCATGTATTTTTAATTTCTTGTCTAATTGCCTGGTTGACCCATTCATTCTTTAGTAGGGTGTTCTTTAACCTCCATGCTTTTGGAGGTTTTCCAGACTTTTTCCTGTGGTTGATTTCAAGCTTCATAGCATTGTGGTCTGAAAATATGCATAGTATGATCTCAACTCTTGTATATTTATGAAGGGCTGTTTTGTGACCCAGTATGTGATCTATCTTGGAGAATGTTCCGTGTGTACTGGAGAAGAATGTATATTCTGTTGCTTTGGGATGTGGAGTTCTGAATATATCTGTCAGTTCCATCTGATCCAATGTATCATTCAGGGCCCTTGTTTCTTTATTGATCCTGTGTCTAGATGATCTATCCATTGTTGTAAGTGGAGTATTAAAGTCCCCTGCAATTACCACATTCTTAACAATAAGGTTGCTTATATTTGTGATTAATTTTTTTATATATTTGGGGGCTCCCATATTCGGCGCATAGACATTTATAATTGTTAGCTCTCCCTGATGGATAGACCCTGTAATTATTATATAATGCCCTTCTTCATCTATTGTTATAGCCTTTAAATGAAATTCTAGTTTGTCTGATATAAGCTGGCTACTCCAGCTTTCTTTTGACTTCCAGTAGCCATGATAGATATTTCTCCATCCCCTCATTTTGAATCTGAAGGTGTCCTCAGGTCTAAAATGAGTCTCTTGTATACAGAAAATAGATGGGTCTTGTTTTTTTTTGTCCATTCTGATACCCTATGTCTTTTGGTTGGAGCACTTAGTCCATTTACATTCAGTGTTATTATTGACAGATATGGGTTTAGAGTCATTATGATGTCTGTAGGTTTCATGCTTGTAGTGATGTCTCTGGTACTTTGTGGTCCTTGCAACATTTCACTCACAGAATACCCCTTAGGATCTCTTGTACGGCTGGTTTAGTGGTAATGAATTCCTTCAGTTTTTGTTTGTTTAGGAAGACCTCTATCTCTCCTTCTCTTCTGAATGACAGACTTGCTGGATAAAGGATTCTTGGCTGCAGATTTTTTCTGTTCATCACATTGCAGGCCATTCCTTTCTGGCCTGCCAAGTTTCAGTAGATAGATCTGCCACCAGTCTTATTGGTCTCCCTTTATATGTTAGAGCATGTTTATCCCTAGCTGCTTTCAGAATTTTCTCTTTATCCTTGTATTTTGCCAGTTTCACTATGATATGTCATGCAGAAGGTCAAGTTATGTCTGAAGGGAGTTCTCTGTGCCTCTTGGATTTCAATGCCTTTTTCCTTCCCCAGCTCAGGGAAGTTCTCAGCTATGATTTGTTCAAGTACACCTTCAGCCCCTTTCTCTCTCTTCTTCTTCTTCTGGAATTCCTATGATATGGATATTGTTCCATTTGATTGCTTCACCTAGTTCTCTAAGTCTCCCCTCATACTCCTGGATTTTTTTATCTCTCTTTTTCTCAGCTTCCTCTTTTTCCATAATTTTATCTTCTAATTCACCTATTGTCTCCTCTGCCTCCTCAATCTGAGCTGTGGTCGCCTCCCTTTTATTTTGCACCTCATTTATAGAATTTTTTAACTCCTCATGACTATTTCTTAGTCCCGTGATCTCTGTAGCAATAGATTCTCCGCTGTCCTCTATACTCTTTTCAAGCCCAGCGATTAATTTTATGACTATTATTCTAAATTCTTGTTCAGTTACATTGCTTAAATAGTTTTTGATCAATTCATTAGCTGTTGCTACTTCCTGGAGTTTCTTTTGAGGAGAATTCTTCTGTTTCATCATTTTGGATAGTCCCTGGGGTGGCGTGGAACTGCAGGACACTTCCCCTGTGCTGTCTGGAGTAACTTGTGTTCATGGGCGGGGCTGCAGTCAGACCCAGTGCCTGTCCCCAGTCCACTCCTGGGGCCATAGTCAGAATGGTGTGTACCTTATCTTCCCCTCTCCCAGGGGCAGGACTCACTGTGGAGTGGTGTAGCCCCTGTCTGGGCTACTTGCACACTGCCAGGCTTCTGGTTCTGCTTCTACGGGATCTGGCATATTAGCCGGGATGGATCTGCAAGGTGCACAGGGAGGGAGGGGCAGGCTTAGCCCCTTGCCATTGGTGGTCCCCTGTGGGAGGGGCTATGCAGCACCAGGAGGGAGGCAGGCAGACCTGTCGGAGGGATTGATACACAGAAGCACAGCCTTGGGTGTTTGCGCAGTGCAAGCAAGTTCCCTGTGGGGAACTGGTTCCCTTTGGGATTTTTTCTGGGGATGGGCGAGGGAGATGGTGCTTGTCAGTGCCTTTGTTCCCCGCCTAGCTGAGCTCTGTCTTCCAGGGCTCAACACCTTTCCCTCCCGGTGTCCTCTCACCCTCCTGCTCTCCGAGCAGAGCCGTTGACTTATAACATTGCAGATGTCAAGTCCCTCTGGCTGTCAGAACTCACTCCGACCGGCCCCTCCGCTTTTGCAAATCAGATTCAGGGGCTCTGCCTTGCCCGGTAGGCCACCCCTCCACTGCCCTGGCTCCCTCCCACCAGTCCGTGTAGCATGCACCACCTCTCCGCCCTTCCTACCCTCTTCCATGGGTCTCTTGTCTATGCTTCGCTCCAGAGAGTCCGTTCTTCTTGTCTTCTGGGTTATTTAGGCTGATGTGGGTGGAACCTAAGTGATCAGCAGGACGCGGTAAGCCCAGCATCCTCCTATGTTGCCATCTTCTCTCCGGAAGCTGCAAAAACATTTCAAACAGGTCATATGTACACTAGAAATACAAGAAAAATGTAAAAATAAACCTATTTGCCATAAATATACACAATGAAATATGTACACATTTGTACTGTTATTTACTTCCCCATCATAATCTTTTAATAAATGTTTCTATCTGGTAAGGAGACTTCTGCTTGGATTTATCATTAAAAATGATCTTGATCATTCTTACCCTTTCCTTTACATAAGAGTTAGGATTAGTTAGTCAAATTTCATGGAATTACAAGATTTTTTTTAATGTTTATGTATTTTGAGAGAGAGAGAAAAAGCAAGGGGGTTGGGGGAGAGATAGACAGGGGAGGACAGAGAATCTCAAGCAGGCTCTGTGCTGCTGCCAGTGCAGAGCCTGACATGGGGCTTGAACCCATGAACCATAAGATCATGACCTGAACTGGAGCCAAGAGTTGGATGCTTAATTGCCTGAGCCACCCAGGCACTACTGTAAAGTATTTATACATTAATTTGGGGAGAATTTCCATCTTTATTGTGTTGAAGGAATGTATTATTTCAATTGGTTTAGATTTCCTTATTATATTTTTTATTCAATGTTAAAATTTTCTTTATATAATTTATTCACATATTTAAAAGTTTATCCTATGTAACTTACAATTGTTGCTATTGTTTATGGCATATTTTAAAATTTACATTTTATGATGTGCCTCCGGGGCTCAGTGGGTTAAGTGTCTGTCTCTTGATTTTGGCTTGAGTCATGATCTCATGGTTGTGAGATCAAGTTTTGCATAGGGCTCTGAGCTGAGCATGGAACCTGCTTGGGATTCTGTCTCTCCCTCTCTCTCTGCCCCTCCCCCACTCACATGCACTCTCTCTCTCTCTCAAAAAAATAAACAAACACTTAAAAGAAATGGAGCACTTGGGTAGCTCAGTTGGTTAAGTGACTTCAGCTCAGGTCATGATCTCACAGTTGGTGAGTTTGAGCCCCACGTCGGGTTCTGTGGTGACAGCTCAGAGCCTGGAGCCTGCTTCGGATTCTGAGTCTCCCTCTCTCTCTGCCCCCCCCCCCTTGTTCATGCTCTGTCTCTCTCTCTCAAAAATAAACATTTAACAAAAATTTAAAAGAATAAACAGGGTGCCCGGTGGCTCAGTTGGTTGAGTGTTCGACTTCAGCTCAGGTCATGATCTTATGGCCCATGAATTTTAGCCCCACATTTGGCTCTGTGCTGAGAGCTCAGAGCCTGGAGCCTGCTTCAAATTCTGTGTCTTCCTCTCTCTCTGACTTCCCCTGCTCACGCTCTGTCTCTGTCTCTCAAATATAAATAAACACTAAAAATTTTTAAAAAAGAAAAGAAACGAATAAAAGTAAATAAAATTTACATTTTATAATTTTCTTAGAGCTGCTGTGTATCTAGAAAACTTGCTAATAACCACACATATATATATATATGTATACATAAACATATATATGCATAGCTAAATTTCATTTTCCTTTATTTAATTAGGATTTTATATTTACATTTTTAAGTGATATTTTTCTTTCTCATACAGTCCTTTTATGAGTTGTTATACAAACTTCATAAGATGAGATTCTTTACATTCTTATTATGTATAGGTTATTTTCCTTGCAAGTTTGGTAGAAATAACTTGTAAAAGCACATGCGAATGATGATGGAAGGGGGATGCCAGGTTTTGTTGAGGAGTTTTGACTAGTGGTCTCCTTTCATTATTGATCACAGGTCTTTTCTGGGTTTCTGTTTCTTGTCAAACATATTTTTAAAATTATTTTTCTAGGACATTATCTTCTTAGATGAAATAGATAATGTTTTTATTTTATTGTTTTTAGAGTGTGTGTGTGTGTGTGTGTGTGTTGAGAGAGAGTGGGGGAGGGTCGGAGGGAGAGAGAGAAAATCTTTTTTCTTAATGTTTATTTATTTATTTTGAGAGAGAGAAAATGTACAAGCAGGGGGAAGGCAGAGAGAGAGAGAGAGAGAGAGAGAGAGAGAGAATCCCAAGCAGGCTCTATGCTGTCAGTGCAGAGGCCAATGTAGGGCTTGATCCCATGAACTGCTAAACCTGAGCTAAAATCAAGAGTTGGACGCTCAACTGACTGAGCCACCCAGGTGGCCCAAGAGAGAATGTTAACCACCCAAAGCCAGATGCGGGGCTCCATCTCATGACTATGAGATCATGACCTGAGTTGAAATCAAGAGTTTGATGCTTTACTGAGTCATCCAGGCGCCCCAATAATATTCATTTTCAATATTCACTTGTGACTTACTTTTAATGATACTCAAGGTTTGCTTTGATCAGGTATAGTAAGACATGGAGTTGTGGAAATGCTTGTTATGAATAACATTTGCATTATACTTACAGTCCCCTAGAGACAGAAGACATGGTACAATTACACAGGGTCACGTGAGGAAGCACAGAGGTGTGATGAACACGCAGAGAAAGAGAAAAGAACTGCTGGCTGGTGCTTTTATTGTGGATTTCATGGGAAAGAATGGGGGAGGCATTAAGTATAGTTAAGTAGATGCAAGATCGGACAATTTTAATAATTTTGTTGAGTTCTATGTTATAGGAGTGGTCCCTAAATATAAGCAGCTGGCCCTGGAGTTATTAGGGCAGGGGACTAGTGGTCCCTGAGTGTGAGAGCCCCCTAGAAGGAGTGGTTGAGGGTAAGGCTCTGGATTGATTGGCTTACATATTAAAGGCATGCTCCTAAACAACCCTTTTACCATCTCTAGCAGTTACCCAGTCCTGGGAAGAACAGGCCTTCCAGAGTCACCAATGCCCGAAGCACATCAGGAAGATGTTAGAGCATCAAGAATAGAAAAAAAGAAAAGTAAAGAAAAGAAAAGGAAAGGAAAGGAAAGGAAAGGAAAGGAAAGGAAAAGAAAGGAAAGGAAAGAAAAGAAAATATAGTTAGTACAGGTAAAATATTTTTTTCTTGTGATTGTTATTTTTTAATTTATTTTCATGTTTATCTCTCTGCTTTCTCTCACAACACTATAATTTCCCTGAAGGCGAGAATACAACTGGTTTTTATATCTATCACCTCACACAATGCTTAATGAACAGTAACACCAAACTAACATTTGTTGAGGAAGTGAGAGAACAAATAGAGTTTTCTTTTAGACTCTATTGTATCGTGTATCGTTCTGCTTTTGGTCTGCTGCTTACTTTAATTAACTTTATTTTTCCAATAAAAATTGTAGTATTCTTTTCAATTTTCTGGAAAATAGAAAAAAAGCTGGATTTAAGAATGTAACTTACATTTTTTTACTAGAAGAGACTTTGATTTCCATCGCGTGGAATTGACATTGGATAGATTTGCAGAGCCAACTCTACCTCTAAAACCTACATTTGATGACAGAGCTGGAAAAAACATATTAAACCTACCTCCAAAATGTCTCTTCCCTTTGGAGGAACTAGTATGGAAAGGAAAAAAGAAAAATGCTGTGGGGAAAGAGGACACAATATATTCTTTGGTTTACACATAGCCTGAAGGACAGATCTCAAGCTCTTTGGCCTGTTAGATAACTACCTCAGAAACACAACGTATATGGTGTTAAAGGGATGTGCAACACAGCCTTAAATGGAAATCAAATGCTTAACTGTGATTTTTATGAAACCCACAAATTTTTAGGAGAAAAAAGACAACGTAAGAAGAAATTATAGAAACATCAATATTGTGAAATATCCTGGCTTGTAATACACTACAGAAGCGTAGAGATTTTTGTTTAAAACTAAAGCAAAACATCTAGTTGGCAATAAATTATTCTTACAAAGTCATGGCAAGAGCAAATATCTGTACAGGGGCCAATATATCTAACATCGTACAATGCTGAGTAGCAGCTGGTAAACTAGAGAATCGTGATGGCAAATGAGTGTGATTTTTTTTTTCTTAACCTACAAAATCATAAATAATGTTTTTAAGAAGAGAAGCACAGCTCTCGTGCATGTGGAAAGTGTGAAACTTGGTACGCCTGAATAAAGAATAGTTTCCCATGTCACATGCGCCTTAATGCCCATAAGTTTATTGATGGTATTTTTTATTAGTTCCCTATTCAATTCTACTTGTAAGAGGAAAAAATAATTTATCTCATCGTTTCAGCTCTTCACATATCATGACTTTCATCTTTTACTACAAATGCATTTATCCTACCTTGCAAAGCTGTAAGTCCAGTGTTAAAAAGACCAATCCATTCTTCTTTAAAAAGAGGAAGAGACTGAGATCTTTCCTAGACATATTACCTTTTTATGCTATTATCTTTCCTTTCATACACCATATATGATGATGCTAAGAAGGGACTTTACTCAGAGTAATAATTGTGAGCAAACATATACTTCCTTTTTGTTAACTGTCTTAGCATTGAGGCTGGACTTCAAGATTTCAGAATGTTTGCAGTTCAGCAAGTTAACACATATGATTAGTTTGTATCCATTTTTTAGAGTAAATTTCCTTAAGACACTCTCCCATTTTGTTCACTTATTACTGCGTTCTATGTACAGCAGAGTAAATATGGTTTTGGAGGAATAGAAAGGCAAGGGGTTAGCCAGATTTAAGCCATGACTTGATGGCTGAATGGTTTAAGTATTTCCAATTTACAGCACCTGCAATGAGTTTTTCAACATGGAAACTTAGAATCAAAGGAATAAGGAAGCAAATGGAACCAAAACATAAGTCTGGAGGACTTCGGATTTAATTACTTTGAACATAAATACAGGCATAATGCTTGTTTGGCTGCCACATTTTCATGGTAGGGGTTGGTGAGAATGTGTAACCAATGAAGGTTAGGGACATATCTGTTTTCTTTATGGGCATCTTCTTTTAATTGATGTTTGAACACCAAGATTGATACACAAGATGGCCAATTTCTTTGACTATATCTCTAAAAATTTTAAGAGTACAGAGACCCTTGGAACTTCTCCCGTACTTGTATATATCACCCTCTTCACTAATGTTGGTTTCCAGACCTCTTGCTTCCCCATTTTTTTCATCACTAGCCCTGCTTCCACTGTCTTAGTTTAGTCACCAATCATTCCTTTTGTGGGTTACTCTAATAGTTTCCTCCACCCACTCCTACCCATATCTTCTACACACCTTAATAACTTCATCATTTCATGAGTATTTAGTATCAGATTTACCTTGTTCTTAAAATATGTCAATTCTTCCTTGTCTCTATTTTCTCAAACTGAGGTCCTCTATACCCTAAAATGGGCTAAGAGACACTTGAGGTGAAAGGATCCACATGGCACACAGTTATTGAGCATCAGGGCTTTTGTTGTTGGTGTTTGCTTGCTATTTAGTATTTGTGGAAGAAAATACCGTTACATGAAAATTATACCTACATATGAAATAAAATGTAAAATGGGCATTTATTTAAAGGTGACTATAAATTGCAGATTGAAACTGGGCTATAAATACCCATGTAGATGATGGGTTTTACACACTCCTATTATTCATTTAAAAGCTTTATGTGTTAGCTACTACTGTTTTGCTCATGTCATAGAGATCAGCAGAGGCAGGAGCAGAGAACCACAGAGGACGGGGAGGAGAGTAGGAGGGGGTAAGGAGATGGAGTTGCTATTTGCCGGGAGAGAGGAGCTACAGGAGGGGCTGCTGAAGAGGAGAGTTTGTGTCTTTTTTGTTTATAATCATTTAATGAATGTTCCACATAAACCCTTCGCTGAGCTGCAGGTAAAGATCATGATGAAGAAAGAAAATTCCACAAAGATACACTCGCAGCAAACTACTGATTCAGGAGCCTAGCTCTTAACCAATGACATACTGTCTCATGAAAATTTTACTCTTGGAGAGATTTGAGAGTTCGCCTCCCTTTACCTGCTTTGAATTTACTTTCCTCTACCTTCAATTTATATAGGGTTATGCTTTCACTCTCCCCTGCCCTTATAGTATTTGTATAACGGGCATTTAAAAAGGACTCTCTAGGGGTGCCTGGGTGGCTCAGTCTGTTAAGCATCCAACTCTAGATCTCGGCTCAGATTTGTGAGATGGGGCCCCGCGTCAGGCTCCGGGCTGACAGTGCAGACCCTGTTTGGGATTCTCTCTCTCCCTTTCTCTCTGCCCCTCCCCTGCTTGCATGCTCTTTCTCTATCTATAAAAATAAATAAATAAACTTAAAAAAACAGTATTTCATTTCATGCCACACGAAGGCCTTTATTAAATGGACCATGCACACAAGTGCAATGTCATCTTCAGCCTCCCATGTCTGCACACTCTAACTCTACTGACACTTCTTGCCTCATTTTCTCATACTTTTGTGTCATTGACAATGCCATTCCTTCTGCTTAAAATCTTCTCTCCCATTTCCATCTAATTAATTGTTATTTATTGGTCAACTCTCATTTCAAAAGATACCTCTTCTACAAATCCCTCATTCTTGAAAAACAATTCTATTTCATCATTAATTCCATGGAATCTTGTAGTAAAGAAAGGAGTCCAGCATTGGACAGAATCAAAATAAAGATAAAAACAAAAAAGGAGTGAGATGCTGGTAGAATGGAAAAGTGATTTGAGAAAAGAACCAGGATGGTTCAAAATAACAAAATTAACTATCACGCACTCCCTGATGATGGAATGTAATATCGTACATAAGTTTGCCAAAGTAATTAAACCTGAGTATGATCAAAGCTCTGAATCTAGCTGATTATTTGCAGGTGATAGAACAGAAAAACATGTTAAATTGCACTGTGAGAATGAAACCTGCAAAATTAAGACTGGAAAAGTCTATAGGTCAAATGGCCTGGTTTTTTAACACATGAATTGTAAGGAAAGGGAATGAAGGAAAAACCTATAAATAATTAGAAACATGAAATAATAATGAGTTTAAGATTGGGCAAGGCTAAACTATAATGTCAAAGAATGCACATGTGTAGTAAAATCTGATAAATATAAGGAAGTAATTACTAAAATAGCCAAGAGAGTGGATACTTTGGGGGAGAATAAATTGGCTGTGAATGACAATAGACATACAAAGGATGTTCATATATAACAATTAATTAACACATTTTTGTATTTCAGGTTTTTCTGACTAGAACATGGTCAATTCTCCTTTTTGAGCAGCTGATTAATTCCACACCCCGCCCACTTCCTTTATCTGTATCTGGGGCCACAGTACATCTATACCAATTGCCCCAGGGCTAGATACCAGACTATTAGCCATAGTCCTATTCCCCAGAGCCTGAGAAATTATTCAAATTAGCAATCTACAAGAAGCCTGTAAATTTTAGTTACCCACCCCCCCCCAACTTGTCATATATAAACTGCCTCCCTACACCTCCAGCTTGATGTTATTCTTTAACCAGATGCAACCCTTTGGGTGAGGTCCTACCTGGCAGCCTTCTCTTGGGGTTATAATTAAAAGAGAATTTTGTCTTTTCTACACTCAGGTGTCATTATGTTGTATTACCCTACTATCAAAAGATCTTTGAAAGTTTGAAAACAATATGAAATCTCATGAATTATACTTGTGTGCATTCTACTATAGACATTGAGTAGAAGATATATGTCATATAATGAATAAGACCCATATAGAAAGATAGAAGGTCCTGGAAGAGTGAGGTCTAATCGGAGAGACTGATGAAGAGAAACATAAGGTGACATCTATACAATAAGACTAGAGAGCAACTTGTCAGGATGGGAGAAGGACCATGAGTTCTGGGAGGGCAGTTCTTGGAACATGGGAGGGGTAGCGGGGCGCAAGGGGTAATGATGTGATACAGTATTTGGAAAATATATTGCTAGCTTACTCACAAGTCTGTTAGGGCAGGGAGAAAAAGAGGTTAGAAATATTAAGAAAAAATTTTAAAATAATTAAGAAAAAATTATAAGAACAAAATCAAATTATAATTTTGATTCTGTTGCAACCATATTTATATATATATTACTATAACATTGGTTATTTAACCAGTGAGTAATCAATAGACATACGCTAGGAAGATGGGAGGAGGAGAAGGAAGGCTGTAGAATAGAAACCTCAAACAATAAAAGGAATTCAGTAGAAAATTTGATAAACCAAGATACGTTTTATAGTATTATATAGAAATAGGGTGGCAAATATCAGAATACACAAATAAAAGAATTGAGAATGTTTGGCTCCAAGAGTGGGAGTATGAACTCAAAATCACAAACATTTCCACTTTCAGTAAATGGCAACATACTTTAGAAGCAATAGCCAAATCATTATTTAAAGTTATCAGGGGGTGCCCGGTTGGCTCAGTCTGTTAAGCATCTGACTTCGGCTCAGGTCATGATCTCACGGTTTGTGGGTTTGAGCCCCACTTCAGGCTCTGTGCTGACAGCTCAGAGCCTGGAGCCTGCTTCAGATTCTGTGTCTCCCTCTCTCTCTGCCCCTCCCCCACTCGCTCTGTGTCTCTTTGTCTCTGAAAAATGAATAAAAATTAAATTTTTTAAAATAAGGTTACTTGAATATTTTCCAATATTCTCTTAAACTTTCTAAGCAATAAGTGGCTTATATTTCTCCTTTTTTTTCATATTTGGTTTTATTTTACTTTTATTTTTTATTTTTTATTTTTTTTGCTATAGATATTATAGTCATGCCTGGACTTCCCACTGAAAACATTATGATATAAGTTTATATATGACCTAATATATATATAATGTAACTGGGGTATCTAAAGGAGATATGCAATTTTGAATTAGTATAAGTGTTTCATATTTCTATTTTCTGAATAAACAGAAAATATACTTTCTTGTTATGAAGCAAGATAAATCCTAAATGCTGCTTTCCCATATCAGTTTCAGTAATAGACGTAGATTTGGTCCATGCAGCAAAACCATCTGCATTTAGGCTTAAGAATCACAACAGATTACAGGATTACAAACTAACATAGATTTTAGAAATGCCCACCTTTTTGTTGTACCCTTCTGTAGAGAGTCTGAGGATGACTTTTTCCATTACAAAGAAATAATTTGCTGGGTAGTTAAAATAGTGAATTTTGTTTTGTATTTTGTGCATGAACCCAGGGACCCAGTGATGAGTATATTTCAAGAAAGTCATATGAAATAAGTAGAACTATGTTATTTCATAATTGGAAATATCCCCCTGCCATTTGCACAAAAAATTATAGACAATGAGAGAGGAAAGGAAAGAGGCTAAAAACATGGACTGTAATCATTCCTAATATATGGTTCATTTTGCTTTTAGTTAGTACTCCAAAACAGATCATGTGTGAGATGTTGATTTCATAGTATGTACATAGCACAAAAGCTGATGTGTATGTGTGTGTGTGTATCACACATATGTGTGTGTGTTTACATATATATTCACATATTTGAATAAGCTGAAAGCTTAAATATCTATAAGGTGGTGTTTTGGAACACAATTGAACCATTTAGTTTCAAATGTTTTATGCAGCAATATCTAAAGTTACAGGCAATATCTCAATTACTAAATCCTCTAGGAGACTGTGTGTGTGTGTGTGAATTTTTTTTTTTAATTTTTTTTTTCAATGTTTATTTATTTTTGGGACAGAGAGAGACAGAGCATGAACGGGGGAGGGGCAAAGAGAGAGGGAGACACAGAATCGGAAACAGGCTCCAGGCTCTGAGCCATCAGCCCAGAGCCCGATGCGGGGCTCGAACTCACGGACCGCGAGATCGTGACCTGGCTGAAGTCGGACGCTTAACCGACTGCGCCACCCAGGCGCCCCGAATCTTATTTGAGCTTAGAGAAAGTTGGGAAAATACCATTGCTAAATGGTTGTCCAATAACAATTATAACTAAGCAGGAAGATAGAAAACAGAAGTTTTAGCGGTGACAGGAAAAAAGATTCTCTGACCCAATAGTATGAGGTCTTAGGATCCACATAGCACCTGTAGGAGCCTGGAACCCATGTATGTACTGCAAGTAGAAGGTAAAGAAGTAGGAAAAAAAAATCATCTACAAAGTTGTTGAAATAGGCCAGTTACACGAACAGGTAGATGGATGGATGGATAGATAGATAGATAGATAGATAGACAGACAGCAGATAGATAGATAGATTGATAGAGATAGATGGACAGGTAGATACATAAATAGACAGGTAGATGATAGATAGACAGGTAGATAGATGGATAGATAGACAGGTAGATAGGCAGGTAGATAGATGATAGATTGACAGATAAGAAAGGAAGGAAGGAAGGAAAGAAAGAAAGAAAGAGAAAGAAAGAAAGAAAGAAAAAGAAAGAAAGAAAGAAAGAAAGGGAAAAAGAAAGAAAGGCAGGTTTGGGAGGCAAAGCCTAATGCTGTAGTTGTCAAACTTCAATGTGCATGAGAATCATGTGGATGGCTTGTTAAACTTGAGATGCTTCAACACAATTCCAGAGTTTTTGAATCAGTAGGTCTAGGGTAAAGTCTGAAAATACTGAACATTAGGTGAGCACTGTGCTCCCAGAAAGCAGTAATGGGTAAGAAATACATCCAAACTTTAGTTTCTCAAATTCCTCCCTTCCCTTTTGTATTCCAAGAAATGGTCTCTTGCAAAGAACCATTCGTTTCAATATGACTCCAAAGACTCACTAACCACACTTTCTTGTAACTCACTTAGTCTTGCAAATGATTCTTGTTTACCTGTGTCAAGGCCAAACACAGGTCTTCCGACTTTGTGTTCTTTGTCCCATGAATGATTAGCTAATGGTAGAACTGATTGTCCCCTGAAAACTAGCTACATGCAGAGATAAGCTCCTGTTCAGCAACTGACACATCCCCTGACTGCAAAACAATCACAAGTGTAAATCATTCCTTCTATACCTTGTTTCCCTCTCTCCCTACACAAGTCTAAGAAAAAAACCACCGTGCTGTGACATTGTGATCTTTGGTTTTCAGTGTTTGCACTATTACAGCAGTCTGAATAAAATCAGTCTCCTTTACTTAGGTTTTCATCTTTAACAAGCCCCAGGTTTTACACTTACAACAAGTACCCAGATGATGCACAGGTTGCTGCCCTGGGGACCACACTTTGGAAACTGCCACCTGAAGGCAATTATAAGCAATTGGAAGACTCTCTGATTCACACTATTTAGTCACAAGGACGCTAAGTATGTGAAGCTGGTAAGTAGTTGAGCCAAGTGGCAATGTTTCTCAGGTGAAAATTAGACCCCGATATAAAAATGGAGGAAAGCCGTCTCCTAGATTTTCTTGGTGAAAGGGTGAGGTTACTTTTGAGAACGACTTTGTGACCTATGGGTTGGTAAGGAGTCATCCCAACAAGTACTGTGACTCCTGCACACGAAGAAGGGAAAGAGGCCTTCAAAATTTGGTAAGTAGTGCTGGAACTAGAGAATTCAACTTTATGCCTCCTGTATTATTGTATTGCTACCAAAGTAGGAAGTAACTGATATTTTCTTTGTGCATGAAGGCATTATTATTTCGGATTTGAACTCCATGTCCACATCCTCTCTGATAAAAACAAGAAAACAGAACAAAAAGAGCTCCAAACTCTATTTTAACTTGAGGACACAAAGATGAAAACGCCTAACAGAATTCACGCTTAACTAAACACTCCACAATGTTGTAAATGTTGCCTCTGCATTCATCTTTCATGTCAGCAAAGTTAACAGTTTGGGTGCTGTGTCTTAGACCAGCAGTGGAGGCCTTCTCTTGCTTTGCAGACATCCTGGCATGACATTTCTATCTTTGGCCCAGTGTTAATGATGTTCCATGCTGACCCTCTTGTGTGAAGGCAGAGCCAGAGAGCATAGCTTTGATAGCAGTGTTTACATGAATGTTTGATAAGCATCTGTCAGCTCCTAGCACTCTACAAGCCTGGGAACACAAAAGAAGCCAGGGAACCCTGGAGCTTTTGCCACCTGAAAGCATAATCTGGTGTGTTTGCTGAATTTCAAATCAGCGCCGAGATTGTTCTCTTTGTAGCTCGGATTGTAATTTATGTATTATTTACTCAAAAAGAGAACCAACGATAAAAGACAATTACTTGTTTTGAGCATGGAGGTCAGAATTCTTTTAATGTATACGTACTGTGCTACATTTGGATTGGTCCCATTGGACACAAAACACGCAGAGTGAAGTATATTTGACAGACGAAACAGTTAGACGAATATTGAGTATGTTGCTCTCCTCCCACCTCACGTCCAAATCATAATGTATTTCTCCCTTAGAAGAAAAGGTGGTGTTTAGGAAAGACAATATATGCCCAAAGCAATCTGTATTTTATGTGTCTTAATGTGGGCAGTAGAGAAAAAATGCACATATTAATTGGCTTTTAAATTTTTGAGACCCCCCCAACCCCACAGGTTTATTTTGGCTATGCTTTTGTTCAGTAATTCAGGACTCTTGGTAGGACTGGAGACAACTTTTTGGTTTTGACAGTTCAGTGTGAAAAGTTAAAAATTTTGTGGTGCCAGAAATATCAACTTCATTCTCTTAAAATGATACCTCTGCAAATTTGGTGGCATTTCAGCCACAGAAAAATAGATAAAATAGCTCACTGGTGTCTGGTATTTTACAAATGGCAGGTAAAATTATTACAGAAATACTACAAATAGTATTGCAGTCATCTGTATATTACGTTGTCCTCATAAAGTTGTGTTTATAAATATTCTTTCATTAATGGGAGATTGCTCAAAAATAAAAGAGGGAAATAGTAAAAAGAGAGGACAAGGCATGCAATCTAATGATCTGGAGATGTTTCTCAACTTTCTTGCTGACTAGTTGTGTGAAATTGATTGAATTGTGTGATCCCTGTCAGCTTGATATAACTGCCTGAGTTTCTGGATCAAGCTATTGTTGCAGGATTTTTTTAAAACTCAATACCCAGGATTTGTTGTCTCACCACTTGGAAGAATGAAGAGGTGGACACAATGCGCAGCAGGCAACAGTTTATTAGAGGATAAGATTAGAAAGTAAGAATAGTAGGAAAGCTGTCTTGACAGAGAGAGGACATTCGAAGGTGAATACCTAAGACCATAGGCAAAGGTCCTTGTTTATAAGCTTCAGGTCAGTACCCATCCACCCCTTCCCCCTCATTCCTTCTCAGGTTCTACCCTTACTGACTGGACTACTCTAGGTGCTGGGTTGTCATTCCTGATTGGTTCAAATTATTGATTTTGGCTCAGATGATAATCTCCCAGTTCACGATATCAAGCCCCACCATATGGGGCTTTACACTGGTAGCACAGAGCCTGCTTGGGATTCTCTCTCTCTCTCTCTTTCTCTCTCTCTTTCTCTCTCTCTCTCTCCTTAATCTATATACTGAATATCAAATTGAATAAAGAATAAAAAGGTGTAAATGGGGTCGGCTTGAAGACCAGTACTAAGTTCTGAAAAAAGATGCAAATGGGCTGGTTGAGATCCCTAACATGTAATAAAGAGGGTGGATAGACTGGTGATAGATGTTTTAGATAAATCACCAAAGCTCAATGATTTGAATGTAGGGAGAAGGTGAAGAAATCATCAGGAATAATTTCAGATTTGGGCACCTGGGTGGCTCAGTTGGTTAAGCGACCAAGTCTTGATCTTAGCTCAGGTAATGATCTCACGGTTCCAGAAATTGAGCCCCGTGTCAGGCTCTGTGCTAATAGCATGGAGACTGCTTGGGATTCTTCCCCTCTCTCTTTGCCCATGCCCCCAAATAAATAAACTTGAAAAAAAATGTTGAAAGGAGTACAGATTCAGAAAAACTTAAAGGAATATTTTTACAGCAAAAGCATGTAGGTATATGGACCTAGATCAAGATTGTGGATAGAAGTGGGAATTTTGTAGGAAAAAGGGGCTCTTGGAAGAACATCTTAAGAAGTTCCAGAAAAAGTTACTGGTGATATCTCCCTTATCATTTACTCAGAGGATTAATGATTTATCTACAGTCATTGTGCAAGTTTAACCTTTGGAAAGTCATTCTCCTTCAGCTAACTGTTTCCTTAATCTTAAGAGAGGATAAATAAGATATACCTCATCAACCACGAGGCAGATTTAGTTTCTGAACCAAATGATAAATTTAGTCTTTCCTTATAAGTGGAAAGAAATCCCATGCCTTGAACAAGTCTCTAAAATATTCAGGATTAACAGCTGATATTTCCTCTCTAATATTAGAGTGGGGATTTCTGTAGATGATTTCTGAAGGCAGTTGATACAATAAATGGTCAAATAACACTTGAGTGAGTTTTAGGAGAATTTTTTCTAAGATACTGAAATTGTTGCTAAAAGCAAAGTGAGTACTTCTGCAACATGATTATATATATTAAACATTTAATATTACTGTAAATTATCTCTAATGTGACTTACCTCAGACAAGACAGATCTGAATTTAGAGCCTACAAAAAATAGTTTTTATGGTGAAGTTATATTACTTTTGTGTGCATATAAATATTCAAAATAATAACTTGCTATACACTCTAAATGTTTAATAAGTTGAGAAGGATAGCATATGTATGTATGTATGCATATGTGTATGTATGTGTGTATATATATAGATACATGTATGTATATATATTTTACTACTGGCAAACATTTTTGTAAATTTTTTTTCAACGTTTTTATTTTTATTTTTGGGACAGAGAGAGACAGAGCATGAACGGGGGAGGGGCAGAGAGAGAGGGAGACACAGAATCGGAAACAGGCTCCAGGCTCTGAGCCATCAGCCCAGAGCCTGATGCAGGGCTCGAACTCACGGACCACGAGATCGTAACCTGGCTGAAGTTGGACGCTTAACCGCCTGCGCCACCCAGGCCCCCATACTGGCAAACATTTTTTTAACACATCGAAGTTACTTCCAAGTTATGAGAAAAGCAGTTTGCATATAAAAATTCAGCCCCAAACAAGTACAAAAATCAACAATGAGCTTGTTTACTATAAGAATAAGTACATACTATTTTCCCAGCACTGTATGAATTAAAACCAATTTCAAGTCACTGAAATTTGTATTCACCACCTATTACATGATCATATAATATTGTATTAAATGTGCATAATTTGAAAAGCAGATAGTTTTTTTTAGTAAAGAACTTCTATTCAGATATATTAGAGCTTAAAATGTAAATCAGTTTTAAGATGGGGATGAAAATAAAGTGTTAAAATCAGAAACTATGTAGATCTCTTATTTGACATACTTCTTTAATACTTTCTAAAAATATCTTTATTTTACCCCCATGGCTGATTTATATGGTGTGTATTTTTCTAGTATCAGTTCAAAAAACTTTTTTTTTTTGTGCCAGATCATTAGAATGCACACAGACAGACCCAGGAGGAAATGTAAATAGTCTATATTATTTTTCCTTGAAGAATAAAGAGTAAAATGCTAATTGATATTTGTTCTGTTGTTCTACAAGCTGTGAGGTAAATTGTGCATTGTATACCATACAACTAGCTTGGAGTAACAAAATCCAGGAGGGGTAAACACTAAGCTATAAATAGATACAATTTTTCTATATAGATGTGTACATAATATAGGTAGGCATATTTGCCAGCATGTATTCATGTTACTATTCATAAGAATCTTAGAAATTGTCTTTCTCCAAACATCTATTTTTTCTATTAGAAACTTTACGAAAACTCAGGCCATTTAAAGTATTTACAACACTACTTTAAACTGCTAAAAAGCAAAAGCAATTAAGAAATGGATTAAATAAAACCCACAGCGATGATCTTCAAGATATTTCTTTCCTTATATGTGAAAATGCAAATCTGTAAAAACCCCTTACCGCATCTGTGTCTTAAACATAGGTTTGCTTTGAAAAAAAAAATATATTAACCCAGGAAATGTCCAGGAATTCTGGTAGCAAGAGACCGTGTGACTTAAACAACTTCCAAATAACATTCTACTTCCCAGAACAAAGTCAGACATTGCCTCTGTTATCTATAGGAGGCCCAGCCTCCTCTACAAGAAAGGCTCTAAGGAAAGTGGTCTTTGCCAGCACCTCTGACGTCATCTCACCACCACTCTGTATCATACCACACTGCCAGAAGATGAGACCTTGAGATGATCTCATGTTTCTATCTTTGCTTATACTATTCTCTGTACCTGGAATTTCCTCCCCATAGATAAGCTTATTTTGTTGTTGATAAATTCAGATACCATCTCCTCAGGAAACATTTGCTAATATGTTTGCCTTACCATATACTTGGGCTTGCTTTTTCCTTCTGTTCTCATAAAGTCCAGTATGTGTTGTTGGCATTTTATTACCCAGAGAATAGTACATCTCTCTTTTTAAAATTAATATATTGTACTTATTAAGCAGTTTGAAGTTGACAAAAAGAACTGAATGGAAGGCAAAGAGAGCTCTAATACACACTCTCACCCTACCCTCCTCTTCCCTTACCTTCATTAGGGTACTAACTCTATTAGAGTGGTGAGCCAATGTTGATGTATTACCAACATTGTCCATGGTTACATTAGGTTCACGTATTGTGTTGTACATCTACGGGTTTTGACAAATGTGTAGTGATAGGTATCCACTGGATAATACCGAATAATTTCATTGCCCTAAGAATCTCCTGTGCTCTACCTATGCGTCCCTCCTCCCTCTACATGCACCCTTGAAAACCAGTGAGCTGCTTAACTTGTGAATCATACAGTATATTGCATTTTCATACTGGCTTCTTTGACTTAGCAACATGCATTTAGGTTTCCTCCATGTCTTTTCATGGATTAATAGCTCATTTCTTTTTATTGGTGAATAACATCTCAATTTTACGGATGTACTAAAATTTGCTTATCCATTCATCTATTGAAGGACATTTTGATTACTTTCAAATTTTGATAATTATGAAGAAAGTACCTGTAAACATTCATGTATAGGTTTTTGTGCAGACATAAATTTTGAACTTCTTTGAGGAAATACCAGGGAGTGTAATTGCTGGATTATATGGTAAAAGTATAAATTTTGTAAGAAATTACCAAACTTCTCCAAAGTGGATGTATGAATTTGCATTCTCATTAGCGATTAGAATCCCTCTTGTTCCACATCTTTACCAGCATTTGGTGTTGTCATTGTTTCTTTATTCTAGCTGTTCTAATAGGTGTACAATGGTATCTCATTATAGTTTCAATTTGCAGTTCCTAAATGACCTATGATAAGGAGCATGTATCCGTACTTAATTGTCATGTATGTATTTTCTTTGGTGAGATGTCTGTCCAGACCTATTGCTTATTTAATTAGGTTGGTTGTTTTCTTAGTGCCGAGCTTTAAGAATTCTTCATATATTTCTGAGACCAATTCTTTATCATATATGTTTTGCAAAGATTGTCTCCCAGTCTTTGGCTTGTCATTTTATTCCCTTAACAGTATCTTTAACAGAGGTGAACTTTTTATTTTGTTTTTTTTTAATGTTTATTTTGAGAGAGAGAGAGCGCGCGCGCGAGGGCATGAGAGTGCACTAGCAGAGAGGGAGGGAGGGACAGAATCCTAAGCAGGCTCTGCACTCAACAAGCAGTGCATAGCCTGGCGTGGGACTCAATCCCGTGAACCATGAGATTATCAACCGAGGGAAATCAAGAGTCAGAGGTTTAACCGACTGAGCCACCCTGGTGCCCCTGAACTGTTTGTTTGTTTGTTTTAATAAAATCCACTTAATTTTTTTCAAAACTGTGCTTTAGATGTTGCACTTTGGAAGTCATCAACCATATGCAAAGCCACCTAGATCTTTTCCAGTTCTCTTCTGGAAGTTTGATAGTTTTGCCTTTTCTATAAAGATCTAGGATCCATTTTGGGTTAATGTTAAAGTGTAAGGTGTCTGTCTAGATTAATATTTTTGTATGTGGATGTGCAATTCCAGCATTATTTGTTGGAAAGAATTTTCTTAATGGAATTGCCATTACTGCTTTGTTAAGACCACTTGACTCTATTTTTCTCGGTTTATTTCTGGGTCCATTCTATTTTTGATTAATCTATTCTTTCACCAATATCACATTGTCTTAATTAACATAGTTTAAAACTTTAAGTCTTGAAGTTGAGTAGTGTTAGTATTACAACTTTTTTTTTTTTTCCTTCAATAGGACTTTTGTGGGTCTTTTGCCTTTACATAAGACTTTAGACTCAATTTGTCAATACCCACATAATTCTTTGCTGAAATTTGGGTTGGGATTGCATTGTGTCTTTTGATCAGTTTGGGAAGAGCTCATATCTTGGTAATATTGAATCTGCCTATTCATAAACATGAAATATTCTCCATTTTTTAAGACCTTCCTTGTTTGCTTTCAACAGTTTTTTTTTCTTTTTGTAAATTTTGTCAGATTTTGTACATAGTTTAAGTGTATACCTAAGGATTTCATTTTTTGTTTGTGCTAATGTAGATGCTATTGTGTTTGTAATTTCAAATTCCAAGAGTTCATTGCTAGTATGTAAGAAAGCAGTTAATTGTGTATATTAAACTTCTGTTCTTCAACCTCGCTATATTGCTGATTAGTTCAAGTAGATTTTGTTGTTGAATCTTTGGGATTTCTGCACATTCATGTCCTCTCCAAACAAAACAGTTTTATTTCTTCTTTACCTTTATTTTCTTACTTAAATGCATTTTCCAGGACTTCCAGTTCAATGTTCAGAAGGAGTGGTAAGAAGTGCATATCTTCACACTGGTCCTTGTATTAGCAGGAAAACCTCTAGTTTTTCACCGGCAGGTTTGTTATTTGCTTTACAGTATTTCTAGATGTTATTTAATCGATTGAGGAAACCTCTTCCTATTCTTAGTTTGCAGAGTTATTATGAATGGACATTGGGTTCTTTTGTTTTTTTTTTGTTGTTTTTGTTTTTTGGCTCTATTGATATAATCATAGGGTTTTTCTTTAGTCTGTTGATGTGATGTATTACATCAATAGATTTTTTAATGTGGCACCAGACTTGCATACCTGGAATAAACACCGCTTGTTTTGGTATCTAATTCTTTTTACACATTGTTGGATTACATTTGCTAATAATTTGTTGAAGATGTTTGCATCTGTGTTCATAAGATTATGTTTTCTAGTCATTGCCCTTGTTCTTTTGTGTGTGTGTTTAAATCTTCCACTTTTTTGCTTTGTCTGATGTTAAGCATTTTAAATGATTCCATTTTTTCCCTCCCCTCTTAGCATACTGGTTTTGCTTCTTTCACCTTTTAGTGGCTGCCTTTGCATTTGCAGTATACATTTACAAATAATCCAAACTCCCTTAAATTATACCAAACCATTTTATATGTAGTGCAAGTAAATTACAACAGAATATTCCCAATTCCTTCCTTTTCATCCTTTATATCACTGCTTCCTTAATTTCTCAAATCCGTAAGCTATAATTACCATATACATTAGCTATTACTATTCTGACAAGCTGTTAGGTTAATTAAGAATAAGAAATATAAAATAATTTCTTTTACCTTTATTTATATCTTCTCTCCAACTCTTCCTTTCCTTCAGTAGACCTAAGTTTCTGACCTAATTTTCCTTATTTCTGAATCATTTCTTTATTTTTTTAATATGAAATTTATTGTCACAATGGTTTCCATACAACACCCACTGTTCATCACAACAGGTGCCCCCTCAATGCCCATCACCCACTTTCCCCTCCCTCCCACCCCCCATCAACCCTCAGTTTGTTCTCAGTTTTTAAGAGTCTCTTATGGTTTGCCTCCCTCCTTCTCTAACCTCTTTTTTTCCCCTTCTCCTACCCCATGGTCTTCTGTTAAGTTTCTCAGGATCCACATATGAGTGAAAACATATGGTATCTGTCTTTCTCTGTATGATTTATTTCACTTAGCATAACAATCTCCAGTTCCATCCACGTTGCTACAAAAGGCCCTATTTCATTCTTTATCATTGCCAAGTAGTATTCCATTATATATATAAACCACAACTTCTTTATCCATTCATCAGTTGATGGACATTTAGGCTTTTTCTACAATTTGGCTATTGTTGAAAGTGCTGCTATAAACCTTGGGGTACAAGTGCCCCTCTGCATCAGCATGCCTCAATCCCTTGGATACATTCCTAGCAGTGCTATTGCTGGGTCATAGGGTAGATCTATTTCAACATTTATTGAAAAAACAGGTCTATGGGTGACACATTTACTCAATTTTTTATTGTCTGAGAAAGTTTTTACTTCTATTAAAGAATAATTCAGCTAGATACAGAATTCTAGGCTGGTAGTGTTTTCTTCTTTGAACACTTAAAATATTTTACTTTACTCACTTCTTGTTGATAGAGTTTCTGAAAAAAAGTCCAGTGTATTTTTTACCCTTTGTCCTTTATAAGCAAGGTCCATCCCAATCTCCCCATCCTTAGCTTCTTAAAAATGTTCTCTTTGTCTTTGTGATTTTGCAATTTGAATATGATATGTCTATATGTAGATTGCTTATAATGTTTTTTCTGCTTGTTCTCTGAGATTTCTTGTTCTGTGGTTTGATGTCTCTCAATTTTGGAACACTCTGAGTCATTAATTCTTCAAGTATTGTGTTCCGTTCTCTGTTTTCTTTCTGATAATCCCATTATGTATATGTTACAGCTCTGTAATTATCTCTGTTGGGAGTATTCTGTTCTATATTTTTGATTTTATTTTTCTCTTTGCATTTATATTTCTATTGACATTTCTTCAAGCTCCCTGGTTCTTTCTTTTGGTATGCCCAGTATATTCATGAGCCCATCAAAGGCATTCTTCCTTTTTGTTAGTGTTTTTAATTTCTAGCATTTCCTTTTGATTCTAAGAGTTTCCACCTCTCTGTTGGCATTACCAGTATATTCTCACTTGCTATCCACTTTTTCCATTAGAGCCCTTAGCCTATTAACCATAAGTTTTTTTTAAGTTTATTTATAATCTCTACACCCAACAAGAGGCTCGTACTCACTACCCTGAGATCAAGGGTTGCATGCTCTGCTGACTGAGTCAGCCAGGTACCCCTTAATCATAGTTGTTTTAACTTGCTATAACAATAATTACATCATGTCTTTAATATGTCTCATTCCGATACTTGTTATGTCTCCCCAAGCTGTGTTTTTTTGTGTATGTTTTAGTATGCCTTGTGATTTTTGAACATGGGACATGTACTAGGTAAAAGGAACTGATGTAAATA
Source organism: Prionailurus viverrinus (assembly GCF_022837055.1). Taxonomy (NCBI): domain Eukaryota; kingdom Metazoa; phylum Chordata; class Mammalia; order Carnivora; family Felidae; genus Prionailurus; species Prionailurus viverrinus. The sequence continues at coordinate 73,507,495 of NC_062566.1, forward strand.
TGCCTTGAGCATGAGGTTTCATGTCTAGGGTTCACTGTAGCTGTGGGTGACTGAGGCTAAACTTCCCTCTAATGTTCTGGTTTTTGTCTCCCTTGTTGTGTGTGGGTTTCCTTGGAGTGTTCTAGGGGAAAGGTCTAAGATAGGCAGTTCCTTGTTATTTTATACAGGAGCTCCACTGATGTCACATTAGGGTGTGGGAGGAGAAGAAGCATTTCACAGTCCAATGATGAGATCTCAGCCTTTTAGTGAGCCTGTGTCCCTGGGCTGTGACTTCACAAGTGCTTCTAAGTCTGACCCTTCACCTCTGACATATTTAGGTGAGACAGGAAGGATAGAGGGGATTGGAGTTGAGTTATTTCCTCCCCCTTCCCACCTTACAAGCAAGAGGTAGCTGGAGTAGATTTTTCTTTCCCAGGTTCAGTTAAGTTTTGATAAAATCATTCATCTTGAGGAGGTCCCTTGTTAAGAAGAATAAAATGCTCTGGAAGTATTTCAAAATGACTACTTTTTTCTTCCCTTGCTGGAAGCATAGCGTCTTTTACTGTTATTTAGTGTGAAAACGTGAGTACTATTGAAGGTAGAAGTCATTCAGGTGCAGGACCTCCTTAAGACTGCCCCCTCTATCTGTCCCAGAATTTTTAACTCTAGACATGCCCGCACTGAACTTCCAGTCATCTGTCAATCACAGTTGAGATTTATCTAGCCCAGTGCAGGTCCCTGTGGAAATTTCTCCTCCTGGCTTTCTGCTGTGCTGTTTTGAGTCTCTTTACATGCCTGTCTCTCCAACTTTTGGAGCAGTGGTTCGCTTTGTGACCTTAATTAACCAGTGGATCTAAGAAGAGGTGTTGATTTTTAAGTTTGGCCCATTTCCTATGAAAATCAGAGTGATGATTTCCAAGCCCCTTATGTGCCAGACTGGAAACCAAACATCTTGTATGTATCTTTTCATGTTCTTTATATGCCTGGTACCTCTGAAGGACCAGAAGGCCATAAAATAAGATGTGTGTAAAGAGCAAAAATTGGTTCTCTGTGACGACTAATCACTGATGTCAGATGACCAATGCCCCTAGATGTGCTCCAACTTGTGCAGAAGGATAAAAGGACTAAGATAAACCACCTCTGTTGGACTTCGTATCATATCTAATAGAAAGATAGGTACCAGAGAGTAATGAATGACCACTAAAAAAGGTGAGGCATTAAAGAATATCCTGATAAGCAGATAACTTTTTCCATTTTGAGGTGTCTCTACTTAACGTTTTGTACACAGCTCGGGAGGAAATAATTAAAAATTAAATTCATGAATACAGATGAAAATAGGTGGAGATAAAGCATTATAATCTATCAAGAAATAGTTAGGTGGTTCTAGTTAGTTTACAATCTTTCTTTTGCTGCCTAGTCTCAATCTATAAAGACTGGATTCCTGGGGTACAAAATGTCTGTCTTTATGCTTCCTTACCATTTAGCATCCTTATGAGGGGATTCACCACAGAGTTCTTCAAAGGGAAGCGATTCAGCACCCCAGGGCCAGGCCAACAGCAGCGCTTCCCAAACCATCATCAGGCACTTTTAAGGATGAACAACAGCTCCCCAGGAGGTGTAGTGCAAATCCAGCCCTTTAAACTCATTTACTTTAATTGCGCAACATTTTAAATACTGCACGCCAGCGAGAGGCAGGTGGATCAGCAGGTGCAATGTGGCGATCTGCCAATAATGGCATCAGAAAAACAGTCCCTCACAGAGGCAAGAAGCAAAAGAGACTGAGTGAAGAACTCCTCTGAGCTTAATGTCTATTTCATCCGGTAATTGCAGCAGAGGGGAGGATTTCCAAGCAATCTAAACCAAAGCTGTTTTATTCATTTTTAGCTATGCCTTTTTTTTTTTAACAGGGGAGGTCTCAGAAATAGAATTTTAGTCCAAATTCAGCCAAATCCTTTGCGTGCACCCAACTGAAACTCATTTATGGGTAAAGATGTTAAAGAAAAGAGACATCATGAGCACAAATGTTTTCTTTCTAAAACTTTTCCCATGAACAATTTGAAGCATCTCTTGCCATGTTTGTATTTGGGTATTCATTTAAGCCAAGTAAAATTAGAAGTAAAATTATTAAAGGAATTTAATCACGTTAATTTCTAAACTACTCAACTCTAAACTTTCTATTTTTTTTTCCATTGGCATTTCTTATGCATCGGGGGGAAAATACTATAATGTATAAAAAAGTATAATATCAAAAGTTAGATATTTGTAGAACTCTCCAAATAGATTTGAGAAAGGTAAATGAACACAGATTTGTTAACTCTATGTCTGTTTTATTTACAAAAAAGGGAAAATCATAAGTTTTGTTTGGTTGGCTTTTTACATCACATGCATGGTTGATGATTCCATTCTTTACGTTTTGACCAAATAGAGCTCTGAAAATAAAGCTGTGGTGAGTGGACGAGGGAGTGGATTTTTTTCTCCATTTCAGGCTCCATTTTTGCCAAAGCCACATTCTGTTGAAGTTTATACAGAACTGGCAATTAATAAAATATCACATATCATACCCTCATCAACAGCTTGACAATTCAGGATAAGACAGAAAAAGGCAAAATAGAAGGGACTAGTGACTAAAATCTGATGCAGATCTATTTTCCAGGCCCTGTGGTTTATCTATTTTAGCTACATATTCTGAAGGCATATGCTTATTTATTTATTTTACTTTTTCACCTTTTTTCGACTTTTTACTTGTGTTAACTGAGGCTGGGAGGTGTTCGCTCCACCCACACAGCTGTTGGGTAGTAAAGAACAGTTACAAATGGTTTTATCTTTATGCCACAGTGAGCTGTTTGCCTGGCACATATACTTTGCAAGATGTATCAATAATTGAATTTTGGGATTATGTGCTAGAAATGAGAGTACATCTTAATATTTATTTTACTACCAAGATGACAGCAGCAATAGAAGCTCCAAAAAGAAATAGGTCTGAAGAAAACTATAAAGAATTATCAGTCATACCTACATATAAGCTATAAAGGCAGTGTTGTCTAATTTCTGCCTTTCAGTTCTATACTTCCTATTGATAGAAATATTTGGGCCACCTAAGTCAGGAAACACATCCCATGTAAAAGCATTTAGTCCCTAATATTGAACAAACTGTTTTTTTTTTTTCCTGTCCACTGTGCAATTCAGTATTTTCTTCTAACTTCTTTTCACATTATCATTCAGGGTATTTTTTTCAGTCATGGCATTACACAGGGAAGAAAGCAGGCAGAATTGGGATATGAGCATATGTGTATTTCACACCAAAATATAAATGAAATCAGAAAAGGTAACTTGTATAATGAAAAACTATACATAGTGTTCACCTTAGAAACAGTTTTTACCAGCAGATCAAGGGGGTTTATTCAGGAATAGCAGATAATTGTAATTCAGAACAAGCAAGCTACAGCAAAACCATAGACAAATCCCACAAACAAAGGAAAGGAAACTTACTTGATTAGAGAAGGGGGCAGTTGGGAGGGGTTGTTTTGAATGAAAATTCATTGGAGAAAGCAAGAGTTCAGGGTGATAAGGGTTTCTCTTTGGCTGAGATGCAGGGGTAGTACCTTTTTTGTAGGAGACCTAATGTGCTTCTTTCCCTCTTGGGGCCTATAATTGATGATTCTTTCCTGTAATTGACATTGAGTGAGTGGTACAGTTCCTCTTTCTAGCCTCTCCTCCTATCATTCCAAGTCCATTTTAGTGAGCCTTCCCTTTATTAATTTTCACAACAGCATAATTGTATTCCCGTTCAGATTTCCATAAGTAATTAGAATTGCATTTGGCATAATTTCCCTAAAATCTGGTGTAAAGAGACTTACTCTCTTGTTTCTGATACTGAAAACTTTTTCTGGCAATATTAAGGTGTCTCTTCTCTGCCCTAGCACTTTGAGTGCCTTCAATAATCTTAGCCTAAGCAGGAGTTGTAAATATTAAGTTAGGCAGATGCAAAAAGGAACATTCCTGATTGCTGATGAGGCCTCCTGGGAACCATAAACCTGTTAGGTAGGGATTTAGATTTCTTACCAGATACTGGTGAGAACAAAAGACTGACTTAAAGAAGGAAATATTCTGTCATTTGAGGGGTGAGAGGTTAGGCAAATGATTACACAGTTTGTGGATTACCCAGATCCTAACCCATCATCCCAATCTTAAGCATAAACCACATTTGATTCCTTCAAGAAGATTAAAAAGAAAGAAGATTATCAGCCTATTTTTTTCATTAAGTGAAACTCTGCGTAAAAGAACCTAAAACTGTATCAGAAATTGCATTGACATAAAAATAGAAATTTGATTTATCAGATTCTTACGTTATATTGAATGACAGAGTTTGCTGAAATATTCATGTGGTGGAAATGATTAGATATATTGTCTGGTAGGTAAGAGAAATGGTGCAGCATAATTTTTGCTTTTAATGTTTACAACAGGATTTGTCAACATGGCTGATAGTGAAGTCAGAAAGGCTAGGTTAATTACCATTACAAGGGGCAGAAAGTAACTAGACATAAGGAAGGCCTGGGTAAATCCAGGAATTCAAAAAGAAGAGTTGTGATGAAATTGGAGACCATGAGTTTTGAGAAATTGGGGGGAATACTTTTTTTTTTGCTTATATTCAAGTCATAATGACTTACAATTTTGTTTCAAAATTTCATTAGCGTTCTCTTGCATTTGTTGCCAAATTCAAGATTTTTGACAGTCTATTGGTTGAGAAATGGAATTCCAGTGTAGATTTCATTTGTGTATGCCCTATGATGACACAGGTTAAACATCTTCTATGTTTAAACATACTTTGAACTGGAAATAACACTTGGAGAATTGTAACAAAATTAGTGTCAATGCATTGAAGTGTATTATACGTAAAACTTTGTTGGGGTCATTATTTAGAAAACACAGTCACCTTGTTAGAAATTAAAGCATAAATATTAGACTCAATATCATGAGTTACTGTTTCTTCAAATTTTATTATCTGTTAAAATGCAAAAATTCAGACTCTAGTCAAGATTGACGTTTGTTTCGAATTAGTACACTAAGTAAAATCTCTGGCATGAAAAACTATTTGGAACATATCTTCAAGGCTCCTTAGTGATAAATGAGTTTTAAAAGGTTTAGTTAAATCCGTCTGCCTCACTCTGTGCTCGGCATTTATTAAATCTTTTGGAATGGAGAGTCTCAAAATAGTAGGGAAAAATCCAGAACTATTTTCCATTTATCAATTCCTTTATCACAAAGAATTTCAGTGATCACATATTGAGGCTTTTCAAAATGTGATGTTTGTAATAAGTTTCAGGTATACAACATAATGATTTGACCTATGTATATATTGTGACATGATCACCATATAAGTCAACATCTGTCACCACAGATAATTTTTTTCTTTTTGTGATGAGAACTTATAAAATCTACTCTCATGTCAACTTTCAAATATAGGATACATTAAAATTTGAGCATTTTATTTTTGAGAGAGAGAGAGTGGGTGCACACATAAGTGAGCAAGCAGGAGGGGGGCAGAGGGCAAGGGGGAGAGACAATCCCAAGCAGGCTCCCTCCCCAGTACTGAGCTGGGCGGGGCTTGATCTCCTTATGGTGAGATCATGACCTGGGCTGAAATCAAGAGTCAGAGGCTTAACTGACTGAGCTCCCCAGATACCCCAATACAGTATTGTTAACTATAGTCACCATGCTGTACATAATATCCCGAGGATTTACTACTTTATAACCCGAAGTTTGTACTCTTTAACCTTCACTCATTTTGCTTAAACCCTCCTTCTGGCAAGCACCAATCTTTTTCCCGTATCTATGAGTTTGAGTGTGTGGTGGGGGTAGGGCACCATAATTTATTTATCCCTTTAACCGTTAGTGAACAGTTAGGTTTATTTCTATGTCTGGTCTAATGTAAATATGCTGGAATGAACATGGACTGTGTATATCTTTTTAAATGTTTTTGTTTCCTTCAGATAAATAGAAGGGGAAGCTCTGGATCGTATAGTAGTTTTAATTATTTTTGGAAGGATCTCTATATTATTTTTTATGGTTCATACCCCAAGTTACATGGCTACCAGCAGTGCATAAGGGTTCCCTTTTCTTCACATCTTTGCCAGCACTTGGCATTTATTTTCTTGTTGATAATAGCCATTCATTTTTAATTTTTTTATTTTTAAATTTTTTTAATGTTTATTTTTGACACACAGAGCATGAGTGGGGGAGGGGCAGTAAGAAAAGAGGTGGAGGCAAGAGGAAGAGAGAGAGGGAGACACAGAATCTGAAGCAGGCTCTAGGCTCTGAGCTGTCAGCACAGAACCCAATGCAGAGCTCAAACTCACAAGCTCATGAGATCAGGACCTGAGCCAAAGTCAGATACTTAACTGATTGAGCCACCAGGTGCTCTAGCCTTTCTAACAACCGTGAAGTGATAGCTACTGTGGTTTTGATTTGTATTTCCCTGATAAGTGATATAAAGTACTTTTCATGTACCTGTTGATCACTTATATGTCTTTTTTTGGGAAAATGTCTTTTCATATATTTTCCCATTTAAAAAAAATTTGTTTTTAATTTTTAATGTTTATTATTTGAGAGAGAGAGAGAGAGGGAGACAGAGAATCCGGGGCAGGCTCCGGGTTCTGAACCACCAGCAAAGAGCCCACGCGGGGCTCGAACCCAGAGGACGCGGGGCTCGAACCCAGAGGACGCGGGGCTCGAACCCAGAGGACGCGAGATCATGACCTGAGCTGAAATAGGCCTCTTAACCAACTGAGCCACCCAGGCGCCCCTAAAAAAACCCAAAAAAACAAAAACAAACAAAAACCTTTTTTAATGTGTATTGAGTTTTGAGAGATAGCACGAGCAGGAGAAGGGGTAGAGAGAGGGAGACACAGGATACGAAGCAGGCATCAGGCTCTGAGCTGTCCGCACAGAGCCTAACATGGGGCTGGAACTCAGAAACCTTGAGGTCATGAGCTCAGCCAAAGTCCGCTCCTTAACTGACTGAACCACTCAGGTGTCCCTTATTTTGCCCATTTTTAATTAGACTTTTGGGAGGGTGGTATTTGCTACTGAGTTGTATACATTCTTTGTTTTTTAATATGTTAACCTCTTATCCAACTGTGACTTGCAAATACTTTATCCTATTCCATAGATGGCCTTCGAACTTTGCTGATGGTTTCTCTGCTGTACAGAAGCTTTCAGTTTGGTGTAGTCCCACTTACTTGTTTTTGCTTTTGTTGTTAAATCCAAAAAATCATCAAGACTTATATTTAGTATTTTACCCAATGTCTTCTTCTAGGAGTTTGATGGTTTTTGGTCTTAGGTTCAAGTTTTTAGTCCATTTTGAGTTGATTTTTGTGTATGCTGTAAATTAGTGGTTTAGTTTTGTTCTTTTTCATGGAATTGTCCAGTTCTCCTAACACCATTCATGAGAGAAAGTATACTTTAAAGTTATTTTTAAATACTATAGGTATGTAAATTTTATTAAATGTCTTTTTTTCACATCTAATGAAAGATGGTTTTGTAGTTTTTCTATTTGGTGTACTATTTTGCTAATTTTTCTCATCCTGACTATTCTTTCAAAGTTAGGATAAAAGTTTGTGTTAATTTCAATTTACTAGTATTTAGGTTATGATTTTGACAAATATATATATATATTTATATATAAATTGTCTTTTAGTTCCTGTTTGCATGTATCATCTGGTTTGAATATCAGTTCTTGTGGAATGATTTGGTAATGTAATATTTCACTTTACTATGTTTGAATATTTTTCTATATTCTATACATCTTGATTTTTCTCTATTTGGTGTGTAAAACAATTCACATACACACACACACACAAACAGGGCTGACTTGTTTTTCCATTAACCAGTTCAGTCTTACACTTAATTATTCAAAAATATGTCAAGGCAAGGCATCAAAAACCAGTAGTGTAATGTTTTTGATTTCAAGGAACTTAGTGTGTGAAACACACATAAGACAAAATATAATTTAATGTCCTGGTTGATACGATAGTATTTTTAAAGGCCACTGTGAAGGAGTGGCGAGGAGATGAGTAACATCCAAATACATTGATCGATCAGTCGGAGGTCCAGACATCGCTGCCACCTGATGTGCTGAAATAGAAAGTCCATAACACTGTCTGCATAGTATTCTTAGTTCCAAACAAATAGTAATAAATGAACTTCATTTTCCCTATTCCCTCAGTGACAGGGTGAATGGAGGATAAAGAAACAATTTGGACGGTAGGATGAGGAATCTGCCGAATCCAGAATTTGGGATATTCTTGAGTGCCAATTGTTTTAAAATTGGGCTCTGAAAATTTAAAACCATATAAAAAAGATAATTGTAAAGATACTTAAAAGCAGGCAAACAAAATGCATTGTGTGTACCTTTTTTGATCCTGACTTAGATCAACTGTAAAGAGACATTTGTGAGACAGTCTTAGAAATTTTAATACAGCCTGGGTATTAGATAATTTTGGTAAGTGTGATAATATGGTTGCATTCTTAAAAATATCCTTAGAAATATTAATAAAGGTAATGAGGGTTATATGGTAAAATACTAAATCACAACAATGATAGAGAGATTAAGATCAAATTGGCCAAATATATTTATTAGAAATGTGTAACAAGTACATAAGAGTTTACTATACTTTTCTCTTATTTTGTAAATGTCTGAAAATTCTTCATGAGAGAATTTTTAAAAATAATAAAAGACCCAAGGGAAAGATAAACCTCTATTCTGAAAGAGAAAGGAAGCATTTCTTCATAGTGTTCAGAATATTGTTTATGTAAATGGGCATTTTCTTGTAACCTGCTAAGACTCATGCTGTGCTGTTTAGAATCAATCATAATATGCCACCTGAAAATAATCTTTGAAAAGATACTACCCAGACATTATACAAATAACATTCAAAAGACCTCATTCAGGACTCTTGTTAGGATTATAAAACACAGTTTTGTTAAATTATTATGGACTATGGAGAAAGAAAAGACATAACAATTGAAGAGTAGTTTTCTCCCCATCAATGTTTACACAGATAGGAATTTACTTCTTTTTCAAAAAGTATATGCACAACAGTACCTAAGCATTATTATGCTTTTCTTTTTTAAATAACAGGTAACTTTGATCTGAAAACAGTGAAGACAACAGAAAGCTTCACATATATTGAAATGTATTCAATATTTAAAATTCACTCTTAAATAATTTAGTTTTTCATGCCCAGGAGAAAAAGCACCCCCACCAACTATGGTAAAATAATCTACCTTCTTAGAAGCAGTTTCAAAAGTGTGTATTTCCATGATTTGCTGTTTCTGTCTAATCAGTGAATTCATGTTAACTTTGCTACCACCCAGTGACGACATGACTATGAACAGAAGAAGATTGTCTGCATCATGAATCTTCTGTCCATGGTTGAGGGGCACGTGAGCAAGTGACAATAAGTTAGAGAATGGCCTTTGATTTTGTCTGCCACCCATTTCTCTCTGGGAAGTTAGCAATTCTTGAACAGGAAGAGAAGAGGAGGAGGCAAGAAGGAAGGGGTAAGATACAGTCTAACTCATTAAAACAATAGTTGAACAGAGTGGAGATTCTTGAGAAGATGAAATGCCATCTGTGACCCAATAAACCACAAAAAATATTTTTTCTTAAACCGTTATTATCAGAGCTGATTGGTCTACGTGAAATTCCCCACGAGATTTCCCCACGAGTAGTTGCAGAAAGGATTACAACCTGACATTCCTTACTACGAAAATGTCAGAAAATGCTTGCCACACCAGGAAGTTTTCCTTACCATAGAATGAATTCAAAGAGTTAAAGGGAAGATGTTGAAGCAAGTAGGACCTGATGATCCTTCCTGAATCACTCATTAATAAAACCATGAAGGCGTCAAGTTAGGTTCAGGAACACACATAGCAGCACATACTCCAGCTTGTGCCAGACTCTGAACAATCTACCAAGTTTAAATCTTGAAAACAGTAAATTGAGGACAAATTCGATAAAAAGGAGCAGGCTTCTGTGACTGAAACTCTCGAAAATCTCGGAGCGCTCGCTCCCCCCACATAGTCCAGTGCCTTTTGGAGCGGGGAGAGCTCATGGGCCCCCCACCCTCATCAGTGGGATGAGCATCTGTGCATCAGTCACAGAGTTCTCAGTCCTCAGAGGCAGGGCGAGGGAGGGGTGGCAGAGCTCAGAGTAACCCCGCCCCCGACCCGCTGCCCACATGCGCACAGCCGGTGGTTTTGCTTCCTGCCAATTTCACAGCAGGGCCCTGTACTGTTTCTCCGGGGGGCGGGGACGGGGAGGGGGGGGCAGTGCACTGGGGTGCAATGTAGATCTTACGGTAGATTCTTGGGGCACGGAAAAGAGGATTTACTCCGCACACTAGAAAGCGAACAGCCAAGCAAAACCTCTCATTTGAGATTTGTCTTTCCCTCCACATTCCTCTTTTACTTAGCAGCCACGGAGCCCCTCCCCTTCCTTCCCAGAGCATTCCCCACAAGATAATATCCCCAGCTTTTCTCTAACTAGAGCTATTTGAGGACTTACAGGCCCTGCAGGCCCAATTCAGAGCAGGTTTATCAAATCACTCATCTAATGAACTCCTCTAACTGCCTGGAGGGACTCTGCTGCTGAGAAAACTCAGTTTTGTTTGTCATTATCTTTGTGTCCTGGAATGTGAAATAAGCACTTGTTAGGACAGCGGCTGGAAAGGGCCTCCGGTGACGTACAGGCTAAGTAGGTGAGCTTTCCTGGGCTGCGTGAGGCCTGTGCACACGAACCACTGTCCTGCCTTTAGGAAAAAAACTCCCCTCACAGCAAGAAAACCAAGCAAAGACAGTGAGCTGAAGTGACCTTTACTGCAAAGCTGATTTCCACAGAAGTGGGCTTCCTTAGGCTCAGGGCCTGTCACTTGCAAAGGCCATTTGGGCACGAGGAGTTGGCTTCGTTATGCAGTGTTTCACAACCTTTAATGTGCACAGGAGCCACCTGGGGATTTGGTTAAAACTGCAGATTCAAATGTGGTAGGTCTGCGGTTGTGGCCTAAGGTTAGGCATGGTAAGCGAGTGTCCGTGCTTCTAAGCATGTGGATCACACTTTGAGTAGCAGGGAGTGTTCTAATGTGGTCGGGGGTGGCGGCGGGATGGCAAAGAGAAGGGACAGCAGCTTGCAGTTAGAAGGCCTTTCTGTGTAAAGTTACTGGTAAGTTAAAGGGAAAGATGCGCCTGTTTCCCAGGTGGCAGTAACTTGTTTCGATTTCCTTATTGATTTCAGATGCTGTATCACTTTGTAACTAAGTTTGTGTTTGCAATTTCCTATTCTTGGTCTTAAAGAGGACCTGTAAAATTGTATAAGCTTTAGGTTCCATAAAACCTGTGCTGTCATTGTTGGACACGAGAAATTTGATTTGGGATTGTATGCAACTACTTAGATTCCTTCCTCTCAGATGTTGACCATGAGGCTGTTAGTAGGAACAAGTCAGTAAGGAGGGAATACATATATATATATATATATGTATATATATATACACACACACACAGATATATATAAATACACACACAGATATATATATATACACAAATATATATATACACGTACACACACAGATATATATATACACAAATATATACACACATATATACACACAATATATACATATATACATATATATACACACATACACACAAATACATATATATATATATATATATATATATATATATATCCGTATATCGGTATAGTTTGGTGCCAAAAACAAAATCTAGAATCATTTTTCAGTCAAGCCTGAGTAAAAGATAAGGAAGTTAAACAAAGGTAGTTTATGGCTTTACTTGCAACATAAAAAAGGTGTATTATAAACTTAGGGAAAATAGACATTATTGAATCTGAATAATTTTTTGAAGTATTTTTCTGAATGTTCGATAGTGTAACAGAATTGTGAAATCTTAGAAAAAAGAAAAGAGGGACTAAACATGATGGACAAAATAAAGCAATCAAAACCATGGAAGTCTGGGAAGAATTCCATCCTAGGAAAAGGAAAATATTCTATATTTAAACAAAAAACACACTATATAGAAAATGTACACTCAAATTACATGATACCAAATTATAACCTCAAAATACAGACTTGATAGACTGGCCGCAGAGGCATCAGGGCCAAAAGGAGGTTACCTTTGCCACAGTGCATCACTTACATGAAAGACAAGGATACAAAATTCATGTTGAACTGACAGGAAATAACTGGGGAAAATATCAGTATAATGGTATTAATCTACAGAAATGTAAGTAGATAAGGATACAAAAGAGAAATATAAACCATAAAGTAATTGAGAATTATTAAATTTCTAGTAAACACTAAAGTTAATAGAATGTTTTTCAAAAATCAAGCTTTATATTGAACATGTCTTAGATTAAAACATCAATTAAAAAAAGAATGCATAAAATCCACTTATTTGTGAACATATTAAAAATATACAAATAAAACTTTTAAGTTATTTTTTAACATTTATTTATGTTTCAGAGACAGAGAACAAACAGGGTAGGGGTAGAGAGAGAAGGCGACAGATTCTGAAGCAGGCTCCTGGCTCTGAGCTATCAGCACAGAACCCAATGTGGGGCTCAAACCCACAAACTGGGAGATCATGACCAGAACCGAAGTCAGATGCTTAAGCAACTGAGTCACCCAGGCACTTGCAAAAAAACCTTTAAGTTAGAAAATGCTTTTCCAGGGATGCCTGGGTGCCTCAGGCCATTGAGCATCTGACTTTGTCTCAGGTCATGATCTTCTGGTTTACAGGTTTGAGCCCCACATTGGGCTCTGTGCTGACAGCTCAGAGCATGGAGCCTGCTTCATACTCTGTATCTCCCTCTCTCTCTACCTCTCCTGTTTGTGCTTTGTCTCTCTCTCTCTCTCAAATACAAATTAAAAACATTTTTTTAAAAAAAACTAAAATAAAATGCTTTTCTGAAACATTGGTATCAAATATGCAATGAAAGATACGTTGGAAAAAACAATTATGTCAAAATGGAACATCAAAAACTATCTTTAGTAAAATCATAGTCCACATGCTTCAGTTATTTAAAGAAAAATTTTCACTTGTAGTAGAGACAGAACAAACCTAAAAAACGACAATATAAATGAGAAACTATTATAGTACAGGATAAAATGGAAAAAAAAATTAGAACAGATAAATCTGAGAGCCACTTGAAGCAAATCTAACAGATCATTGTAGCGAATGTACATTTAATCAAGAAACAGAATATGAAAATTCAAAATGAAAAAGAAGTCTTCATTTGGAAGCCCATCTCCAACTTCTATAAAAGGAAATAGATGAATATAACTGCTGCCGATGGATTATATCATAGAAAACTGCAAAAAGTAAGATTTCACGGGAGCAAGAATGACAAACTAAAACCAGAGCCTTCAGGTCAGAAGGCTTCTCTGTAGGGGTTGACCACTTAAAGGCTTTATTTTAAGAGCTGTAGCTTATGTACCAGAATTTTTTTTTTTGACAGTTTAACTCTCATAAAACTTGTGTCAGTTGTTGATGATTCTCATTTCTGAGAATTCTGTGGAAAAAAAAAAACACAACTAGAAATCTCGTGGAATCATGCACTTGTGTGTGGTTTTTTTTTGTTTTTGTTTTTGTTTTTTTGTTTTTGTTTTAATCAACTACATTATTGGAAGCTGTACACACCTAATCAAAGTTCCCCGTGGTTGCTTTCCTTGGCATGATTGGGCATCTATGCCTGGGCACGTCCAGTATTTTTAAGCTCATATACTCTATAATGTTAACTCAGACCCTAGTGGATGCATTAGATTTGATTTAACTTTACAAAAGGATACATCATCCCAAGAGTATGGGAACAGCAAGAGTTGATGTGTGCGGTTTTCAGAGGACACTGACATGTTCAGCTACTCTGTAACTCCACTCAAAAGGCCATGGGCCCACAGTTTCAATAATAGCACAGTAACTGGAGGTTGCAAGTAAATCTGGCCCTTATGTATAAAAATCTGTTTCTTATCAACGGGTTTCAAATCCTATGCCACAAGAGAAAACCTGTCCTTAGACAAGGTTAAAAATTACCCTACTGTCGTTCCCCTGCTCTTGTACATGAGCTTGAAAATCTTGGGTACCTTGAGCTAGGCCATAAGAAGTAGTAATAGATGTTAATATGCTGGACCTTTCTATAATACGCAAGAGTGTTTCAGACTTAGGAGGCACCTGCTCAAGACATACCCAGTAGTGGTTAATCCTTTCACTGTATACATAGGTCTGGCAACTGTCCAATCCAGGATCAGGAGCACACTCACTATTGCTATCCCTCTTGGGAGGGAAATAAAAAGCAAATGAGACACTTGAAATTGAATAGCAACATGGTAGACTTAAATCATGTTGAGTGTGACCGGCACTTCTGGGCAATATGAAGCGATGAGAACTGGATTTACCCTCTTACCTGAAACAACTAAATGTATATATAATTACAGATTTCAGACATTTAGGCATCGCATCAGGTACTGAAGAACAGTGATTGCTGAGGTGAGGAAATAAAATCAGTTCTACATCTGCTCCAGTTACGTTTGGAGAGATTGTCTAGGTGACATTAAGATGCGTGGGAACCCAAGCAGACCAGTGACATCTTTCTCAGATGAAGAGATAACTGAGAGTCTGGGAAGGTCAAAGTAGCCAGGGAACACAGGCCAAATAGTATACGTAGGATCTGTGCAGTTGCTTCTATTAAAGTTTGCCTCAATTAAAAAAAAACACTAAAGAAAAAAAGTTGTAAAACTAAAATTCAGTGAGTGGTACTAGCATAAAACTAGACAGATAAGTAGAATAGAATGTATAGTTTGATGTCAAATTATAGTATTTAAAATAAATATAACACAAATCAGCAAGGAAAAAACTTACTGAAAAATATTTATGAGATGGCATTTGATTTTTAAAAAAAATTTTTTTCACGTTTATTTACTTTTGAGACAGAGAGAGAGAGACAGAGCATGAACGGGGGAGGGTCAGAAAGAGAGAGGGAGACACAGAATCTGAAACAGGCTCCAGGCTCTGAGCTGTCAGCACAGAGCCCGATGTGGGGCTCGAACTCATGGACCGCGAGATCATGACCTGAGCTGAAGTCGGCCGCTTAACCCACTGAGCCACCCAGGCGCCCCGGCATTTGATTTTTAAGGAACAGTAAGATTGTAATCACATGACAACATTATTTATCAAAATGCTAAATTAAGTAATGTATTTTTACCAGTAAGTGTTGAGGTACATAGGATACTAGGTGTCCTACTGGGTGCTAAGAGTCAAATGTGGAACAGAGAGAAACTTAGTTTCTACCGTCAGAGGTTACGCAGTCAATATATGAGGATGAGGGTAATAAAAGTATGATGATGAAAGAGAAAGCATGAAGTCCATAAATAGTACATTTCAGGTGAGCGTATTCTAGTTCTAGAGTCAAGAAAGGTCTTTGTATAGTAATTGGTTTAAATGGCTACTTTAAAGACTTACCAAAACTGATTTGGAAATGTTTGAGTTTGGAGCCCACAGACAAGAAAGAATTCTTAAGATACCTTCAGTGCACAAAGGTGATTTTATTAAAGCATGGGGACAAGACCCATGGACAGAAAGAGTTGTGATGGATGCACCAGGGTTGTGATGGATGACTGATTACATACTTTGAAGTTGGGAGGGAGTCAGGGATAAGTCCCTAAGGAATTATGGAAGCAAGGTTTCCAGAACATTGAGGGGCTAGCTGTTCTTAGGAAAAGGTCACCTGTTACTGTCTAGTAAAACCTGAGTCATGAGACTCTTGAGATGTATATGATTGGGCCATATGTTTGGAGGATGATTGCAAACATATACTGGGGGGGGGGGCTCGTAGCGATAAAGGAAGTTTCCAAAGGAATTTTTATATGTTATAGCAGACTTACAGGGTCCTGGAGGTCAGAATAGTGTTAAGCTATGATTGCCTTTTACTCTTAGCAAAGTGTCTTCATCAAGGACAGCTGAGTTCGTAGAGGAAGGTCACTTTGCTTGTTTCAAGGACTCGTCAATGGGCTGTAAGTAGCAAAGAGATGTAATTTTTTCTTTTGCCTTTGTTTCTGACATCAGAAGGTATGAGCAGGGAGATCAGGAGAGTGTCCCAGTCAGGAGTAAGTTCATACATGAAAGCTCTTAAGTAACACAATGTTTTAGAATTGGGAAAAAAAAACAAAACTAAATTACAAAAATACAGATTTTGATAAAGTACCATATGTTCTAAGTTGAAAGGCAAGGAGAAAGTGTCATGAGGTCTGATAACCTATTGCTGGGAAACCTTTCATAGCAAGGAACTTTTAAAGTCTTGTGATAAAAAGAGCCTCATTTTTCTCATAAAATGAAATTACTCTTATGAGTTTATCTGGTCAAATATGGCAAGAGCTACCCAGGCTATTTCTGTCTTCGTGTCTTTGACATTCTTAATGTTTGCTTTTTGTCCTGATTTTAATGCTTGATAGTCTCATGATAGTTACTGTAACCCCAACCATCTTTTCCACATTCAAGCCAAGAAGGGAGTGACAACCCCTTTAATCAGGAAAGTAAAACAATTTCATTGTTTGGGAAATACCGAACTCCTATCCTAAGAACCCAATTCCACAAATTATATTACATAACTAATCATGTATACGTGTATATATATATATACACACGTATATACATATATTTATGTATATCCATATATATATATGTATGTATATCTAGATAGATAGATGATAGATAGATAGATAGATAGATAGACAGACAGACAGACAGACATATTGAAAGTCTTCCCAGCTGCCAGAGAGGCTGGTAAAGTGAGGAGCTTTTGCAGCAAGGAGAAATTGTTTTGGAGACCTTGGTGGGTTACCCAAACCACCGTATCTGTGATAACGAGGAAGGCTGAAGCTTGATCCTGGAGGGCTCTTATTTCTTAAAAACTTAAATCTTAATCTTTAAGACAAATGAAGAGATACTAAAAACCTTTAGGCTTGCAATTTACAAAATCTGTCATGTTTTTGGAAAGTCTTGTACTGTTGCAGGAGTTGAGAGGAGAGATACAGGTGGCATAGGGCAGATGAGGAAGGTAGTAGAGATTGATTATCAGTTGATAATTGGAGGGATATTAGGAAATGGCATCACTAAGGTACAAACATTGATGGGATTTCAGGAGTGAAACATATGAGGTGAATGATTTTCAGGTCTTTGGTTTCAACATTTGAGGGGTCTTGAGTGCTGTGGATTAAGATAAGGACCAGAGCTGGATGGAAAATAGGTTGGAGGAATAGAGAATATAAGCTTCTCTTTAGTAAGTGAACTTGAGTGCCTCAAAGAAGTCCACCTGGAGATGATAATTAGGGACCTATTTGGAATTGTCATTCAACGGAGAGCTTGAACAACTTGCATTTATAAATGTCATAGAGTGTGTTGGGTGCCATGCATAAGAAGAGGACTCAGAGTGTTAAGAAACTCCAGTAAAAAATTGATTGGCAGACAGTCAACAAAAGAAATTGAAAATGAGTAAAGTAGAAGAAAACCAGGACAATGGGCTCCACAGGATCCGAAGAAAGAGAGTTGAGAAGGAAGAACTGATAAGCATGCCCAAGGCCGTTGAGATATAAAGAAACTAATGGAAGAGGAAAGAGAAAAGTGTACCTTAGAGTCAGAGACATTCTGACAGGAAAGATTTCAAGATTTTAATTGAATGGTAATGAGCTTTATTGTGTTATAATTTGTTTCTGAAGGAGTGTAGCGAAAGTAAATGAATGGAAAAGGCATTCTTTCTCTCATATATGTATGTATGTGTGAGTGTGTATATGTGTGTGTGTGTGTGTGTGTGTGTGTGTGAATATATACACACACACCATGGGAAATTATATATATATATATATATATGCATATATAATTATGTATATATTTCATGGGAAATGATATATAATATATTGATATATATTAATAATTTCATGGGAAACAAGTAAACAGTAGAGGGGGAAATGGTGTAGCCTGGAAGAAAGGAAAGGTATGTATGTGGTTTTCGTGTATTGAGAGAATTAAATATGAATAAACGCTGAGGAAATCCATTTAGGAGGTAGAGAGAGAGCGCTGGTGTGGGCATAACAAAAGGATAAGATAAAGTAGGCTGTTTGGAAAATACACAAATGGCACGTTGGGAGTTTTCTTGCCTCATCCTGGTTAGGTTTCTTTCTGAAGTAGAGGTAACACCATCTTCTAAAGAGAAGAAGGGTTGGAAGGTTGAAGAAAATAGAAGTTTGAAAGTCATTTTGAAGAGTGAGAAAAGCACCTGACCAGGAGAAGAACGGTTGTCAGAAAGTTTGAAGATCTGGTTGATGCTGAACCATAAATTTACACCGGCAGCTGGGTTTAACTACCCAGGTGCAAGCTCATAATTGCAGATTATTGGATTTGTCCAGCTCTATGGTTTTACCAGGCAGGTGTGTTGAAAGGACAAAGGCTCCAAAGATAGCATAAATTTTTCAGACTGTGGTTGAAATGATGAGCTATGGAATCTGAGATACCGGGGGGATGGTTACATGATGATGATTTTTATTTTCATAATTTTTTCAAAGTTCCCAAATTTTCTAGAGATGAATTGTATTTCTTTTAAATATAGGAAGTGCATTAATTGTCAGTAGTAAAAGTTTTCAGTTACTCAAGAAAACTGGCAATGTGTATTACACATTAATAGACAACCTGTAACACTATAGGTTGCTGAATATTGGTAGTTAGAATCTTAGGTCTTTCACTCTTGGCTGCAGCCACGATTTGAGCCAAGAGGATCTGATCCCTTCCTCGGGGATAGCATGTGAAGCTTGAGCGTCACTGCTTTTCGTGTTTGGGTCATATGCTTGGAGTTTGTTCTGGTCATCATTTTCATGGACAGCTCACCATCTGTCTTGAGATGCTCCATGAGGTAGCTTTAGTGCCTGGTGTAGCTCATCTTTCGCTCTCTTTAGTCCCTACTCAGAGTATTTGTCAACTAGAAAAATACCTCAGGTCTGTTCCTACTGTTTCCTCTACTCCTCTCACAGCTGTCTCTGCTCCTGCACCCTAACTATATTAAAATAGGTTTATTTCTACCTTTTGAAATGCATGTGCCAGTTAGTGATTGGTACCTCTATAAGTTCAGAGACTCTGATTTCTCCAAAGGTGTTGCAAGTCCCATTCATTTAACAGTGATCACCATCTTGTCTTTATTTCTGCATTTTCCTTTTATTACCCAGAAAAATTCATTGTATCATCTTTTCATCCAAATTAGATCTCCAAGGGTCTCTTTATTTCCAGATTCTTAATTTTGTCAATCAGTTCTTTATGATAGTCTTATTTCATAAATTTGACTATTTTCGTAATTAATTTTTTTGCTGACTTCTTATTCTTTAATGTTTGAACACTTAATTTAAAAAATGATAGCCTATATCAGTGATACTGAGGAGAGCTAAGGGAACCCTTTTTAATCCATAGTTGAACAAGTTTTTTAATTTAGATAGGTTTATTTGTTAGAAAACAACATCAAATAAGAGAAGCAAATACAATCACCTGTATCTCTACCAGCAGAGAGCTACTTTCAGTGCATTTATCAATATCCTTCTAGAAATACTATGCAGAGGTTGACAAATGTATGAGATCAAGATGTACTTTCATTTCTTGATTGGATCATTTACTTAAGAATATTGAAACTCCTGTCGTAGTTATACATTGTTAAAAAAGAAATTGGATGCGAGATCATTTTCATGAAGGATTATTTTTTCTAGAAATCCTGCAAGGCATAGGGCCTAGGAACTCCTTTCAAAGTTTCTCTAAGTCAATTATGGTTGTCTGTCCTTACTCATGAGATGACACCTGTTGAAACAAAAGAAGCCAAAGGTATATTATGGGAGTGCCCAATAATCTTAGTCAGAAATTCCTGTGACGTTTCAGAATTGACTGCCAACAATTACAACACTAGAAAAGACTGGAACAATTCAAAGTGTAAGTTATTTTACTTGTGTAAGTGGAAAAAGACATAATAAAGGAAATTTAAATGTACTTTTAAAATGTACTTTTGTT
The DNA here is from genome assembly GCF_022837055.1 of Prionailurus viverrinus. Taxonomy (NCBI): domain Eukaryota; kingdom Metazoa; phylum Chordata; class Mammalia; order Carnivora; family Felidae; genus Prionailurus; species Prionailurus viverrinus. Next base: position 73,527,577 of record NC_062566.1, read on the forward strand.
ATGTTAACATACGAATGCAGTTCTTCTCTCTTCTGTTAGAATTGTTTTGTGACTTCACGGTTGCATTGTATCCTGTTGGATGCATATGACCTGTAGAGTTCATCAATTGTTGGGCATTTATCTTTCCTAATTAATTTTTTTGCAGTGACTAATAGGACAAACATACTTACTTTATTACTTGGATGAACCTCACATTATTTCATTAGTATGAATTCCTAAAAATAGAATTGGAAGGCCAAAGAGATGCACATAATAAGAATTTTGGCCTCCCTTGCCAATTGACCTCAGGAAAACTCTTGCCAGATTTTATTACCATAGGCAGGTCATGATTTTAATGGAAACTTAATGGGCAATGTAATTCTTTTGTCTGAGCAGGAAGGTAGTCACTGGTAGAGAAACCTAAGGATGAAGTAAAAACCATGTGGGATGCATTTGATCGATTTCTACAGGTGTCCTTCACCATCTTAAAATCCTCTTACTGATTTTTCTTTGTAAAACCATGGAGACGTGACCTCTTGTGTTGCTGTTGATGGTGATCTCATTCATAACATAAGGAAACCTATCTATCTATCTATCTATCTATCTATCTATCTATCTATCTATCTATATGTTTAAGGAGAGAGTTTCATTCTTCATAGAGCTTAAGCTTGGCTTCAGCTCTGACAAATCTTTGCTTCCTGATAGAGCCTTTTCATATACATATGTGTGTTACATGTATACACATTCATGTCTGTGTATATATAATACACACAGACCTTGTTTAGTCTATATGTAAATTTAAAGGAGGAAATTTCAGGAAATTACATGTTTGCAGAAGGTAACAGGGTGTCATGTTCAACACACCTGCACTTACCTGCCCAGGAAGACCAGAAACACAGCAAATAGTCATGGAAGTTGTTGCGTGACACAAATGCCATTTGGGTCACTACACCTGTGTGCTGAGGTAAGAATAAAAAGCCTTCCAGAAAGAATCTAACATTATGCTTCCTGTTATACCCACACAAACCAGACAACTGCACTACGCATGAAGCGGTCTTTTATTCAAATCTCTAACCTGTGAGAAATCTCCACTGAGCAAATTCAATCAACATGCCGTGTTGACTGCTCCTAAAGAAGGATATTCTATACTTTCTCAGGACTTTATTTGGCAAGTTTTTTCCCATAATTAATTTAACTCACTGTCCCTTGGGATCTCTTAAGTACTTCTGCATTGTGTTTTCTTCCTGGTTTCAAAACATGCATTCTCTTAAGATTATCCTACATTTAAATTAATCCACTTACAGAGTCTATCTTAAAATGCATAAATCTGTATAGATTTTTTTACCTCTCTACAAAAAAAAAGTGTATTGAAATAATTTTTTTTGTTTCTTCATAACAAAAGTTTTTAACACCTCTTCTAAATGAAATTTCACTCACTAACCCTCATTACCAATATCCTCTACAAATCTTAGTGGTTGTTTAAGTTTGAATAATTTACCTGAATATTTCAATTGTAAATCACAACTAATGGAGATGAATTACGTGTGCCTTGGTGAATGTAAAAATATGTCTAGGAATATTTTATATGCAGAGCAGATATATTAATTTATG